>NW_028317817.1:8475000-8780000 GCF_062004578.1 Staurois parvus | reverse complement strand
TTCTGTCCTATTTAGATCCCCATAGACATTAGATGCCATTGTTTGATGCCTATGATTTTAGCAAAACAACTGAGCAGTCTACATTAGTATAACCAACTGCAACAGGACTTTGGGGGACCTCTGCTCAATAAAGACATCTATTGGCCATGCGGAGAATTTTTTACTAAAAGCATAGCTTTCATATTTTTTAAGCCAACACAAAAGTTGTACATTAGTTATCAAAAATATTGCAGGATGTGGATGAGTGATCAGGAACTCTAAATTTCCAATGCAACCAAATTCCGCACTGCCATCTAATGCCTATGGGCTTTGTTGGCTCTATAGCGTAGCCCAAAGTTGCAGTGACAAGTATACTACATTTATAGAAGAACACGATAACCTCATGAAGTTTTCTTAAAGAGTAATTCCATTTTTGTCATGGAAGTTTAATTAATCTGCTTGAATTTTCCCTCACTATTCTGGCCTTAATGTATTACTGCAAACTGATGTAACTAGTGAAGTGGGTGACATATGAAATTACAGAAACCTATAAAAATATATAAGAAATCAAAGCATTAAAAATATACATATACATGGGAAAAGATTTCTACGGAAGTTTTGGGAATGACAAATGGAAAGTTGTCAGGTATTTAAACAGTATTGCTGGATGACAGGCTATTAAATATACAATAAAATCAATTAAAAAAGATCTATAAAAACTCCTATTGAATAAATAATTGTTGAGTGATCAGTCTGTGGCATATTATTACAGTTGGATACAGCCCATTTTAGATCCTATACAGTATTTACAGTGCTAATAATTTATCAGGTGCACACACAGTATTTTGGAAATGTTTTCACACTTTGATGGTCTGATAGTCATTGGACATGTACATTCATTCATTCTCATGTTGACGTACAAACGCACAAAAAAAAAAAAAAAAAAACCACACGCGCGCGCGCTCTTCTTGACTTGGCTCTATACAGAGGTCTCGGCGTCCACGTACTTGCGGAGAGAGCCGTCTTCAATTGTGATTTTTACACTTACTGGTTTGTCAGGGCTGTGAAAAATAAACAGATCCTAAGTGAAATTAAACTATACAGACTCCATAGATGTACAATTGCAAACATCAGGTGTTAAAATACAAAACTGAATACATAAAACTTGCACTGAAGCAGGATAGGCATTCCAGAGAAAGGCAGAAACAGTATTAATACGTTTTAGTAAATTGCAACAAATAAGTTGAAACGAATGTTAGGTAGGCACACAGAACAGGAAAGCAACATGCATGAGTAATTAGTATCATATCTACCCTGGATCTTAATGGGTTCCCCAATAAACCTAATGTGGGCTCCTGCTTAAAACTTGTCTGTGTAGTAACACAGGGGGGTCTCCCACCTCCGAAATGACCCAGGATCCACTACACTTTTCAGTGATTATGTAGAATATGGATTGACCCGCAGCAACCAATCAGATTTCTAGATAGTTATGTCAATTCAACAAAGACAGAATATAACAGGTTGCTGCATTCTGGTTGTTTGTAAAACACAACATCAATCAAGACATCAGAATGGAGGAAGCACAATGTTGATCCTCACTTCTGGGACCGAAGATGAAATCTGAAAATACTTTTACAGGTATAATTGAGGGTATGCAGGAGGTAGGGACCCCTCCAAGATTGCTACATGGATGGGTCTTAAGCAAGAGTGCAATTTGGAAAGTCCCTTTAACAAGTCTAAAAAAAAAATTCTGCATGCATATTTTATTTTACATTTTTTCACTATGCCATGAAGGGCACAATAAAATGGCACCTCTAATATCCTCCTGTGTGATGTATTGGATGGTCTCTGTACTATACCTGGCTGGGAATCTTTTCTGCAAATTATATTCCTGCTGGTCTCTGGTTTTGCTCTTCCGAGGGTGCGACCTCCTATGTTACATGACAGGTTCACTAACAAGCAACAGTTTTACTGGGCCATAACCAACCTCACCAACGTTTTATAAAGACGTGGGTGTTCCCCTTTGCTTAGGTGCTGGAGTGGACTAATTCAATTCAGTATCAACACAAGCTTTCTACTCAACAGTTGAAAATCCGAGAAATTAGAAATATTAAAGTGATACACGCCACATCTCTGCACACTCAAAAACCTCAACAAATGCATGCCTGTGCAAAGACAATGCATACTGTACGTGCTGTGTGCATGTGCTTCTGGCTGACACAAGGGACATGTATAAAAGATATACTGGGTATGTGATCAAAGACATATTTTGTATGTAAAAAACATACAGTGATATTGAAAAACTGTAACTGATGAAAATATAACAAATAACCAAAGCAGCTAATAGGCAGTACAGTGAGTGCAGCTCTTCTAAATTGTGTCTATGCCCATCACTGCACTGTATTGACTGCCATTTTCTTTTCCATTATGGAGCAAGCTATTCCCCAGTTCAGATCTCCTTCATGATGATATTCAGAGGAGCAAACACTTACATTTTCCCAGCTGGTACTATCAGTAAGTGGAACTAGAGCACCATAAATTAGCATTTATTTTGAAAAAAGGGTTGTAGCCCTTAAAAGCAAAGTTATGAGGCAATTTTAAATACAAGCAAAGCTTAGTAGAGTATTCTAAAAAAAAATGTTTTGTTATATACAAATTTCAGATGGTTCTGGAATACATTTTTTTTTTCTCTTAACAAAAATGTTGAAAGGTTTTTTCAGAGCACTTTTATACATGTCCCATTATGTTGCAGCAGACTCTTTAACTTACCATCACTTTATGACACTGACATTTTTTTACAACCTGTCAATAACAACTTTGCGTTAGCCCTGTTGTCTTAGCCAGACATAAGAATATAATCCTTGGTTGAAAAAGTGAAGTGTGCAGATTGCCAAAGTGCAAATGGACCACATTATCATCATTTCTCCTTTACTGCTGCTCACCTCATCCCAGCAGTGCATACTCACCTTTCCTTCACTCCCAGCTGCACCAATCATCAGTATTGTCACGTGGAAAGACTCTTGACCTTGTGTAAGCTACAGTATGAATGATTAAGGTTTGGTTCACATCTGTGCGGGTGGTGCCGCTGCAGATCCGCACAAAAATCCGTGCAGCCGCTGCACCACCCACACAGAAGAATGCGGACCCGCGGGCAGGTGCCATTAATTCTAATGGCACACCGCCCGCACTGGAAATCGCAACCGCTCTGGGAACCGAGGTTCCCGTGCAGGCTGTTTCCAAAGAAGTGCAGGGAATTCGTCCCTGCGTGTCCCGAGGCACGAGAGTCTGCCTACTTAGCGGGGATCAGTGGAATCCGCCCAGTGTGGAAGGGGCTCAAAGCACAGCCTCTTCTTTTCCCTGGTGTGAGTCCAACACAGGCACGGTATGAAATAAAATGACAATTCTTTATTCATGATCCATCGAGACAAAAAAAATATATCCAGTAAAAAAGATTAATGCTTTTAAGCCCCACAACCTTTGGGCCTTAGTCAGAATCATAATTTTTTAATGTTTCGATGGATTATGAATAAAGAATTGTAATTGTACAGGTGTACCTCAGTTTCCCGCAAAAGGGGAAGTTCCGCTTTAAAGACTGGTCCCCTGCTCCCCATTAAGGACTGGCACCTTTGGGGAGTGGGTACCCGAAATTGACAGGTACCCACTCCCACTGCGAATGCCTAGGCAATCAAAAGCGGAAGTTGTCGTCCTACCCTCCCTCCCCGTAGTCTTGTGGGACATGCGACAGGTCCCAGAAGATGACGGGGCCCATTCAGGAAGATGCCGGCGCCTGGAACACCATACGGCTGGTGAAACTGGCTGTGGGGAGGACACCGTGGAATAGTGGGACAGGTGAGTGGCTGCTTTCTAAAAGTCAGCAGCTACAGTTGTTGTAGCTGCTGACTTTTATTTTTTTACAGTGTGAGTGGAACTCTGCTTTAAGGATGAAGAAGAATGATGGCCTCAGAGCCTGCACCTTCAAAAACAAGTGAGCAGTGGCAGCTCCTATATTTCTATCCTGACAGGTTCCCCTTAAAAGCACTAAATCTAAATTACAGCATGATGCAAATATAAAGTAAGATCACATTACAGATATATCTGTGATTTTTTTTTCCCAAGGTTGCAACAGAAGTTTATGTTCCGATTGCATTAGTAAGCGGAGAATAAGCAATTAGCCAAAGCGTTTCCTATGTTACACATTGGCCTGAAATGTCAATGTTTGCAGCACACACATAAAATCTACCTTTGATTATAATAAATGCTTGATACTACAAGAGTTTGGCAATTTGCGCATTCTTAAAAAGTGTTAAAACGTTCAAATAGAACGGATGCAAATCATGTAGAAAATCTTATTGTTAATACAGTACTCACCATTGTTTACATAAGCATCTAATAAATACGCAGAAATGAATGCAAACAAGCAGGTTTCCTTTGTTTCCCTCATATCCTGTTTCAGTGACACCATGTCATGACATGCACTAATGCCTACAGGGGTCTCACAAACAGTAAGGTGTTAAACCTGAACTGCAAGGGAACTAGTAAAATGATGTAGACGTTGATAAATTGGGAGTTTGCACAAAACCTGTTTATCTGCATAGTATTCGACTCATTTCAGCAAAGCTTAATTAGACAGTATGTTAAAGTGAGATAGCTACCTCTGGTTAGATTTGGATGATTTGGCATTTTCAGGATTCATTGAAAGAGCCTTCCACTGTGCTGTTTTTGCCATCTCATCTGATATGTTTACAACTGATGGATCAAGGCTAGAGAAGAAACATAAGTTGAAGTTAGTAGCTTACCCTAATGCAGGCCATACATGGTTTGAACTCCAAACTATTTTTCGTCCGAAAATCTAAAACGTTGTTCGCTCGGTAATCCAAAGGTGCCATCAATGATTTCGAAAATTGGCCGACCAAGTCATAAAGTTCACCCCATATAATAGGCGAAACTTCTGTTCCTTCCAGGTCACAACTCATATTCTTTTCCGAAAAATGTTCGTACGATTTGACATTGAGTTAAAAATCAGTAATTTTTCACAAATTTTCCAACATGCCCGATCACCGAAAAGGGGAGGAACCATGAAAATTGACCCATTAACCCACTAACAAAGTGAAAATTGGTCGATTATTCTTAGGTCCGATTTTCGGACAAAAATCGGTCGAATTTTGACCCATGTATGGCCGGCCTTAAAGAGCATTAATGGAGTTACAGTTTTAAATCGCTTGCACAGCACTGTGAGGAGGAAATGAGCCACGACCAGTCAAGCTAAACAGACGCTCCAACAGAAGTGAGTTCAACTAGACTCTCTTTTTCCATTTATTACTATAAATGGAGAGAAAAAAATGAATCTGTTCCAAACAGCTGAACACACAGTTCAAAAACATACATGAGAGCTACAGTATTTTACCTGTCAAAGATTAGCATTTCTGCTCATTCAGCTCTGCCAGACAGCACATTCCTGGATCTTTTTTCTGCTGTAATTAAGATCAACTTACAAATTTTGTCCCATTCCCCATCATGGACAGTAAAAGGAGTATCAACAGAATAATGATCTCATCTCTCCGTCACTCGGCTCTCTTCTACGATTAGCATGTTAATTGCACAGCAGCACAACTGGCTTCTTGTACTGCTTCTCCCTATTCTAACCCTAGCTCTGCTGTAAAAGGGATTGCAAGAGGTTGATACTAGGGTAAAATTCAAGTACTTGCAACTCTAGGCATTCAAAATTCTGTCTGGATATCAGCTTTAAATGTTTGGGGTCACTTACAGCAGATTTGTTGAAGCTGAACATACGCCTTGTGAATCCTGTATCTACCTATAACGATTACCTATCTGTAGGAGGAAAAAGGGTAAGTCTCCTGTCCTGTCAGGGTTGTATGGCACAGCTATGAAAATCTCAGAACTGAAGAAGAAATCTAAATCCTTTGGCAGGTAAAACATCTTCTTTATATGTATTTTATCTATATATTTACTGTAGATATTACCTTTTCATCTATCTATTTAGCTGTTTGCCAGCAATAAGTTCACATATACAGGCGTACTCCGGTTTACAAATGCCTCGGTTAACGTAATTTTCGGTTTACGAATGAAAATCCATTGAAAATAATGTCTCGGTTTACTAATTTTTTTACAATATGAACGGATTAATTGGTTTTCAATGCATTTACAAATTTTTTTTTAATCATGTCCCTGTACAGTACTATGTCCTTAAAGTGCACTTTATAAAGAGTTTTGAACAGATAAGACTTTTTTTTACTTTTTTCTGACCTCTGGAACGGATTAATTGGTTTTCAATGCATTTACAAATTTTTTTTTAATCGTGTCCCTTTATGCCTTTAAAGTGCACTTTATAAAGAGTTTTGAACAGATAAACCTTTGTTTTTCCACTTTTTCTGACCTCCGGAATGGATTAATTGGTTTTCAATGCATTTACGAATCAATTTTTAATCATGTCCCTGTACAGTATTTATGCCTTTAAAGTGCACTTTATAAAGAGTTTTGAACAGATAAAAGACTTTTACTTTTTTCTGACCTCCAGAACGGATTAATTGGTTTTCAGTGCATTCCTATGTGAAACCGTGTTTCGGTTTACGAATCTTTCGCAATACGAAAAGTCCCACAGAACGAATTAACTTTGTAAACCGAGGTACGCCTGTAGTAGTTTTTAATAGACAGACAGGACTTTCCCAAGAAAGCTTTATTTAGAGCACGGATGTCAAACTGGAGGCACTCCAGCGGTTGCCAAAACTACAAGTCCCACGAGGTATTGCAAGACTGACAGTTACAAGCATGACTCCCAAAGATAGGGGCATGATGGGACTTGTAGTTTCGCAACAGCTGGAGGGCCGCCAGTTTGACACCCCTGATTTAGAGCATAGCATTTATTTGAATTTCATTTTTTATGTCCTATTCAGAGAGTTGAATTCATCACGCTGCTGTCAGAAGCAATACTTCCCTTGTACTGCAAGAATGCAAACGTAGGGACATTTACTGACAATATATTTATCTAAACACCACCTCTGAACACTTGTCAGCAGTAAGGGCCAGTTCACACTATAGAAATGTTGTCCAGACGCGTTCTAGATGCAGTTTTACATGCGTGTTTTTTAGTGCATTCCGATGAGTTTTTGATGCGGTTCAGTGCGTTTTTATGCATTCTAGTTAATTTTTTCCCCTCTCTGTCTTTAATTGAAAGAGGAACATGTGCGTTCCAGTGCATTTTTTATGCATTTTGGTGTGTTCTTTATGTGTTTTACCTCGTTCCAGTACAGTTCGGTGCAGAAAAAAAAAATGCAGCCTGTTCTACTTTCTGCAACTGGAACGCACTATAACTGCAAACACTGATGTGAACTATGACATTGGCAGCCATATAACCTACTTTCTGTGCATTTTGGGTGCAGAAAAAAGAAACTGAAACGCATGTACTGTGAACTGGCCCTAAAACTGAGCGAAGATGTGAATAGGAAGCTTACGTTAGCTATACATGCATTGATTTCTCTTTTTCAGCCTTCAGGATAAACAGTGTGGATGGAGGAATAATCTCCTTTATCAGCTATTGTATTAAAGCAGCCATGACACCCATGGCTGCTTGAATACCCAAACAGGGACTGCATCTGATAGGATTCAGTCATTATTTGGTCAACATTTTTACACCTTTTTCTGATCTTTCAAGTGAAATTTGTCATGCTGGGTTGTGTGGACTTGGCCACCCAGGGCTAGTATTTTGGCTGATTCAGCAGGACACAAGTGAAATTCAAATTGTGTATGGCCAGCTTTATAGGAGTCACAAGACTCTCTGCAGACAGGTAACATGCAGCCATTTCTCCTTGCTTCATATAGTAGACTGTGGTAGTAAAAAAAGCATCTTGCTTCAACCAGTGCAGCTTGGTTTTAATATTCACAATTTTTAGCATACTGAAGTAGCGGTTGAGAAAACAGTCGGAGCTTGCAAGCAATTGTTGAGTGCAATACTTATGTGTTTCTAGAGCAGCACAAATGTTAACGAGACATCATCATCAACTGAAAAAATTGCAGGTAAAAGCAGAAAAAAATCAAGCTTCTTAAATGCTAACTTACAGCTTTTTTTTCCCTTTCCAAAAATGATTTTATATTCACTTGTAATTTGCCAGAAAATTTACTACAGAATGCTACAGAACATGTCTTGATTGAGAGCAGCCCCAGCAGAATCGAAGCTAACATTACATACAAGATGGGGATGCCCAGCAGCAGTGAAGGATGCTTTTGGAGGTCTACACAAGGAAGGTTTCTACAGGTAAAGGGTCTATTTATATCACTGCCTCAAAAAATATCAAGCATGCAAACAAGATCCTCAACTGCGTACCTGTACTTCAAGCTTTTCACTGGAATTTGGAGAAGACTCCTGCCTTCATAAGCCAACTGGACATTGTCACTGTCCTCCGTGTGGAGCATTCGCTCCGCTTCCTGCAGACAAAGTGAATAATCATTCTCAGCAAGGTATTCATATCCGTTTCTTTTTTTTCTTCTAGTGAATATGTCTTAAAAATGATGTGTCTTCATTAACACTAGTAACGCAGCTGTCATAAACATTATTTTACTGACATTCATGCTTACAAGTAAGCTATCGTGCTTAAGAGGTCATTCAATTATCAAATCGAAAGCATGCAATTTAAATGACATAATTTATTCTACTCATTTTGAACTATTCTCTATGCCTTTTCTTTAATATGTATTGTTCATTGTTATATACTGCTTATGAAAGAACAGAAAACCTTTAAAAATCCCAATCAGTACCCTGTTTTGATGTGGTTTTCCAATACCCATTTCGCTAGTTATCATAATGACCTGTAGGGGGCAGCATACACTTGTGCAGGCAGCTCCCCTCAACTTAAAGTGTTACTAAACCCAGGACCCTGCATTCACTATATCCAGTCTCCCACAGTACACATGACATGGAAGAGCAATTATTTTAGTAAATAAAAATTGCTAAATACCTTTTCTCATCAGCAGTTAGAGCAGTCTTGTAACTTCTATTAGTGTCCAGTCAAGCACTGGTTAAAGCTTGTAGGAGGAGTTTTCATTTTGTTCTAGGAGGATGCAGAAATACTGACTTCTGTTTCTACAGTGCTGATTGGCTGTGTACAGATCACATGCACTCCCCCAAGAAAAAAAAAAAACCCTAACAATACACACCAAACTGAGCATGTGTAGAGTGTCTCCACACGTTGTGTCTTATCAGGAGATAATAGGGGGACACAGGAATAAGGGGAGGATCAGAGAAGTCAGGCTCAAACAGCATTTTTACACAATGCAGAGGATTAACCCCTTAGTTTCCACAGGGAGTATAGCAAGCATGCTTTACTGCATATACAGACTGATTTTACTGTTGTGGGTTTAGTAACACTTTAACAGCAATATTTACATTTCTGCCACACACCCATCAATCTCTTTGAATATCAAACTATTTGGTTACAAAGGGTATTTAAAAAGCACGTACCAGCATAAGGATGCAAACAGTAATAAACCTAGCTTACAATTTGGCTATTTCACATTCAATTTAGAAAAAAAGTCTAGCCTACATTATTTATTTGAATAAAGAATATATAAACCCAACATTTCAAATTCCTGATATGTGCCTGCTGTGCCATGTACCTGCATGAAAAAAAGTAACCTGTTCTCTTTGTATTGCTTCCTTTGTGTGAAATCCCCACTGCTCCTGCCAGTCTCTCTGCTTTCCTATTAAAAACTGACTACACTAGGCAGGAGAGCACACCGTGGTCAGTTTTCTAGCTGTGCTGGGAATTCAGCCTGCTCCCCTCCAATGATCAGACATGTGCTGACACATCCCCTGCACAGCATTTAACTGGGAAGTTCAGAGAACTTCTGCTTCTCCTCCCCTAGCTCTTGAACAGCCGAGAACAGAGGGAATGTGATCACTTATAAAAAAAAAGGTAGAAAGGTGTATGTATGTATGTATGTATGTATGTATGTATGTATGTATGTATGTATGTATGTATGTATATATATATATATATATATATATATATATTTTTTTTTTTTTTTTTTTTTTTTTTATATACATCTATACACAAATGTTTTGACTTTCATTTCTATTTTAAACTCAAGGGGTTGTTTTACAAGGTGACTTTGATGTATATCTGAAGCCAAAACTTTTTTTTTAGTTTGCTTTGGATAGAGGAGAGGATGGTTAAAAGACCTGCCAGTGTTTTTTTTTTTTCCCCATGTTGGTTGTAAGCAAAACAAGTGTCATCAGTGGCAGAAATGTCACTTTAGTCTGTTCTGGGGGAGAAGGCAAAAAAGGCAAAGTGTGAGAGAGGGAGAAGGGAGAGCGAGAGACGGGGAGAAGGGAGAAGGGAGAAAGAAAAAGGAAATTCTAATCTACTACACACACGTTTACTATGGCTTTTAATGCTTCAGAAATATAAAATTGATAACCTGCAAATCATTGTATAGGAGCACAGTAGATTGTCTGCAATGATAACTCATTTGCTGACATACCACACAGACCACATTAGAAACGAATATAATTTGAGCAAGTTTACATCTTTTTCTTGGAGTCAGAGCCAAGTCTGTGTGAACTTAAAGCAGAACTACACTGCATCTGAGCACCAAAAACTAGATTTGATTCATTTTTCATTTTGAAAGCAAACAAATCCATCCATGTCTCCGTGCTTTATTTTGCTGTGAAATCACCCCCCTAGCATTTCTGGCTATGGCCATCTTAAAGCAGAACTTCACGCTCTCAGTCAACATGGACTATTTTTAATACCTATGCTGTTAGCATTAGTAAATAGATAGGAAAGTATATCATAGTTACTTGTTTTAAACTTTTTTTTTGTTTTTTTTTACAGTTTCTACAGTTACTTCCAGATTTCAATACCTAGGCAAATGATATCATACATCCCAGGAGTCTTCAGGAGGGGAGGGTTCTCAGCTCAGCCAATGCCTGAGCTAAGGGCAGATGTATTCCAGGAAGAAAATGCTACATGAATCATCTGCCCTTACTCAAGATGGCCACAGACAGAAATACCAGGGGGTGTTTTTCAAAATGAATTCTCAACAAAATAAAGCATGGAGACATGGATGGATGGGTGAGTTTGCTTTGAATATTAACAATGAATTAAATTGCATTTTTGGTTTGTGGTGCTCAGATGCAGTGTAGTTCCACTTTAAGTAAGGGCAGATAATCCATGTAGGATTTTCTTCCTGGAATCCATCTGCCCTTAGCTCAGACATGCAGGCAGGAGGGTGTGCTTAGCTGAGAAAGCCCATCCTCCCTTCCTGATGACTCCTGCAATGTATTACAACATTTGCTTAGGCATGGAAACCAGGAGTAACTTAACCCCTTGGCGCACGCAAATATGTGGCCTCTCGGCGTCTGGGCCTTGTAGCCGAGCGGCCGCATATTTGCTTGCCATTAGAAAATACATATGTGCTGAGAGCGCGTACCCAGCACATATGTCCGTGACTCACGGAAAGGTCCCAATCTTCCCTTGCGATCGGGACCTTTTCCAATCATGTGAAGGCAGTCACGTGACCCTGAAACCCCGCCCGCCTACTGAAACCTTAAAGGGCCAGGAGGCGCCAGCACTAAGAGGTTAAGAAATGTAAAGAAAAAGGGGTATACTCTCCTATCCATTTACTAATGCTAGTAGCATAAGGATTAAAAATAGTCAATCTTGATTTAGAGAGTGAAGTTCCCCTTTAATGACAAACCTTAATAGAAAAAAAAAACAAAAAAAAAAACACAACACACAACTTTACTGGTACTGTGCTCAGACATACATATTTAGTGTTTTTACTAACCCCAGTCGAATCATCCATGAGTAAAACTAACGTAATTACCACTTCAGTTAGAAATTATAACACTGTGATATCTAATTTATCATTGCTAACAGAGATCAGAAGCTTTGTGCATATCACAATTTGATTTAGGATATTCTTTCCATAGTTTAGAACATTTGCACCTGTAGATCTTAAATGATGTGTTTGTTACTTCATGATGATGATGATCATACCACAAATATCACATTCTGCAACCTCTGCTGTTACCGACATGCAATAAAGAAACTAAACTATGCTGATAGATAGAGCGTAAGAATGGCAACTTCTGTGTCTGTATGTAAATAGCGGTCATTTGAATATTCCAACAATAGTACATAAATAACAGGGCTCTGAAAGGCACCGAACACAATTAGCTTCTGATGTGCTATGTCAAGTGGAACAACAAGCTCAACCCTTGTATAAAAATATTGGCGTGATTTCAATCCAAAAAAGCAGCGTGCGTACTCCACAAAGTGTGCACACCATTTAACACATCTATTGACGTACCTCTGGAGTGTCATCTTCAATCTTCTTGTTTTGTAAAGGAGAGAGGAAAAGGATGGTCAAAAAGCCAATTCACTCCTTTGCAAAACTCTATATCAATGCGCACAGTGGTAGCAAAATATAAGCACAATATGCTGCAATTTCTAAAAGAAATCTACTTTTATTCTATTTTAAAATATAAAGTGCAGCTACATTTCACCAAAGAGCTGAAGCGGCCAAGAACTGATGTTTCTCCACTGAATAGAGAAAAAGACTAGGCGCTACCAGGGCAGGGGTATTCAATGCAATCAAATTGTAACTTGCATATATATCTTGAGCTAGAACTGTGGACAAGCTATGAACGTTTAAAATTTACATTGTAAATGAATACAATCCTTAACAAGCAAGCCATCACTGACCTTCGTAGCTGTAGGAACTGAGGAATGGGCCCGACACCAAATACATGAGAAAACCCCAGCAGAGGTTCCCGGTAATTATCTGCAGGAGCTAGTGCCAATGAAAGTTATGGGAGGCTTCTGGCTGTCGCAGTTAATCATGTCTGCTCACATGTAAATCACTCATGCAGCAATCACCTGCAAGAGATCGACCCTGGTAGTAGACAGGGCTGAATTTAATAGAAAAAGATCTGATGGGAACCCGACCCATCCTCCCCTTTCATCCATTGTTTTCACTGCATCCATCATAATCTTTGAATGAGAATCATATGACTTATGAGACTCTCCCCTATTTCAGAGATCTTGTTACTTGCAGTGAAAGCAATGACAGAATTGTATTGAATGAAGGAGGAGTGGTTCTCGGGCAGGAACATTTTCTACTGAATTTATCCCTGAGACTCGAAGCTATTACCTCCCCTCCAGCACGCTGAAAGTATAAAGGAAGAAAAAAGGCAGGGCTTCCCTACAGTGAAGACTTTTACAGGATCCAGCAGTCTGCATGTGGTATATACTTAGATACAGGTAATTTGGTCAATAAAGCTGATGGGCTAAAAATCATTTTTAGCTAAACATCAGCTTTAAAAGTGAATTGTTCCACAGTGCCTGCCGCTACAGAGGTCAGTAAGTAAATATTTCAATAGCCATAGCCTGGCCACAATTTAAGGTGAGAGTTAATACAGTGTGCTGTGGACTACAGCTCATTGGAGCACCTCCGGCAATATAAAGAGTCAGACATACAGACCTGCAATTGAAACCGCATTAACTGTTCTAGCATCTACCCCTATAGCTGCATAGCAAGCAGGCAGTCAATTAGTGTCTCTACTCAAGGAAAAAAAGCACTGAATTCCTAATAGTACAGTACCTTTGGGAGAACCCTGGTGTCCTTAAAAAAACATCATATGCTATTAAATGACCAATATAATAAAGAAGGAAAACTTAAAATTACCTCTTTCTCCTTTTTCTTCTTATCATCCTCTTTCTTTTTCTTACTTTCTGGCATCAAATCATCCAACCAGCTTAGCTCACGTTTGGTGAAACAGAAGTCCAACAATTTGCGAATAAATACCAGAGCAAGGACCTGAAGCAGAAAGCATCGAAAATGTATACATTGTGGTGTAAGGTATCGTCTATACAGCAGCAAGAAAGAGCTTGTCCACTGCTTATCTGGGATCACTGCTTGTAGCAAAAGTGCGCAGTAACCTGCTATGTAAAGGCCTACATAGCTCAAAATGAATTGAGCTTTTTTCTGCCGTCACTCTTCTATGTTTCTATGAAATACATAAATATGGACATGTGTTCTCATTAAAGAAGGATGCAGGAACGATGGCCTTTTTATTGAAGTGTGAGTGCTGATGTCCTTTAAAGCAGAATTCCGGGCAAAAATGTTTGCCTGTGCAGTGCGGCTTTGTCTGCACTGCATGGGTTAACTGCTCGTTTTGCTCTAGGGGAGAGAACAGATGAGATATACTCACCTGACCCACCAATCCTCCCCACACAAGACTGGTCCCTAGGACTCCTGCCCCTCTACGATCCAGCAGTCTTGTAAATGGACTGTTCCTGAGATTAGCACACTTAAAGCATACTCCATGCACAGAAACCGTTCACCTCTGGACTGTGGGGGAAGCACAGTTTTCTGGAGGATCAGCAGGTCAGGAGAGTATAAGCTTTGTGCTCACCCCTAAGGCTAGGTTCACATATGTGCGGGTGGTGCCGCTGCGGATCCGCACGAACATCCGTGCAGTCACACCAATCGCACAGAGGAATGTGGACCCATGGGTGGGTGCCATTAGTTCTAGTGGCATGCCGCCCGCACTGGAAAACGCAACCGTACTGAGAACCAAGGTTTCCATGTGGGCTGCGTTTTCAGAAGAAGTGCATGGACGTTTTCTTTGCGAGTCACGGGGCATGGGAGTCCATTCAAATGAAGGGGCTCTCAGGCCTGCACAAAACGCGGCCTACGTGGCCGCATATATGTGAACCAAGGCTTAAGTAGCTGATCCATGCGGTGGAGACCCAAACCCACTGCATGATTGAAAAATTTTTTTTGATCGGAGTTCTTCAATATTTAACATACATTCCACTCTTGGCTTCTAAGTCATAAATCAATCGAACTGTTATATTGCTTCCATCAGTGTGGTAAAGCAGAACTCTAGCTAAATACACATTTAAAAAGTATATACATTTGCTGATGTACCTGCCAGATGATGTGTAATTCGGTTTAGCCAGTTTTGCAATTTACATACACCTGACAGTGCACAGGCAGTCAGACACATTGATTTCCTCACTCCGCAATGATGATTCTTAGGTCATCACCAAGAGTGCCTGAACAAAATGATAATTCTTTTGGGAGGCAAACAGTAAAAATATATTAATTTCAACTGAATATTTTTTTTTTCAAATATCTGGCCAAAAATGTGTTCTCTACATAGTGGTTTTAACGTGTTGCATTTCTTTTTGCTTCCTAAAGTGATCCATGAACTAATTTGCTAGGATGGAAAATGTAGAGTGAAATGGCTGAACACAAACATACATTAATAGTACAGTATACAAATGGTGTATGTTGCCTTGTTTTCTGGAAGTAGCAATAAAATATGAATATAAAAAAAGAGTAATCAACAGCCAACATTTAAAGCAGATAACTCCTGTTTTACAGAAAGAATTTTAAAATGTTGTAAATGATCATTTACCATCATGGGAAACACAACAGCAGCTTGAGATGCTTTGATGACCCATAAAAGAACGAGGCAAGTAAGCTGTATGACAGTGAACACATGTACTTTCCAGAGGGGAACGTAACGCAGGTAGATGAGGTCTGGCTGATGTTTGGCTGGCATTCCAAATAGCTTTATCCGGTCAAAGAACTGTAAGTAGACACAGAAAGAAGTAAAATAATACATGTGAGGCAATGCCATGTATCTCACTTTATAAAAAAAGAGTAAATATATATTGATAAATATATATATATATATATATATATATATATATATATATATATATATATATATATATATATATCCATCCATCCATCCTACATGAAGAGTAGCTTCTGCACAGCGCATGCAGGACTTGGTTGCTAAGCACACGAGACACAAGTTGATGTGGTGCGTACATGCATGGTTCTAAAGGCTCAAGGTTTTTTACCTTCATGCATTCTATGCATGAGGGTAAAAAACCTTCCCTGTGCAGCACCCCCCCCCCCCCCCCCACCCCCCTAAAAACTAACCTAAGTCCCCTCTTGATCCAGTGATGTGCATTGGTCTCAGTTATCCCGGGACTCTCTCTCCTCACTGGCTGAGACAGAGGCAGGAGCCATTGGCTCCCACTGCTGCCAATCACAGCCAGTGAGCCAATCAGAAGAGGGGGGGCAAGCCATGGCTGTGCGTTTGTGAATAGACATTTGGAGCAGCAGGCGCTCCCAGAGCACCCGACACAAGCACCTGCAGGGGACCTGAGAAGAGGAGGATCCCGCTGCTTTGTGCAAAACCACTGCACACAGCAGGTAAGTATACACGTTTGTTATTTTTTTTTTCAAATAAGCCTTTAGAATCACTTTAAAGTAGAACGAAAGGCAAAATTTATTATTTTTATTTTTTAGTTTTGCACAGAGTGGAGAGGGATTAGAACTTCTGTCAGATTTTATTGCTCACTGTCCCCCTGTTAGGGAGATTCACTCTCTCTACTTGTTCTGTTTACCATCATCATCACTGAAAGTAAAAGAAAATTGCAAATTTTGGGTTGTCCCCAGAAAAGTAATAAAGAGGAAATCTTCCAATGGGGACACCAGTTCTGGTGACCTGAGGGTACCCAAGAAATTCCCTAATTTGCAGAGATTTCCTTTCTCTTCCCATTTTGGCTATGGGACAGGAAGTGAAGGTAAATCTCCCCAGTAGCACACACATACAAAAAAAAAAAAACACAACAACAACAACAACAACGGGACAGGGGTTATAACCCTCCCTTTCTCTATCCAAAAATAAAGTTTTGCCTATAGTTCTATGTTACAGTGTTCCCTTCAACTGTGCTTTCAACTATATTTCAACTATATAGCATTGGAGGGCATTGGTTAACAAACTGTCAACTGTGCATGTCCACACATGAAGTGCATGTGTAATCTGATCACACACTGCCTGCATACTTCCAGTTCCAGCGCCACAGGACACGCAGGAAAACAGATACTGACACATACAATTGGTGCACCTGCCCACACTTTTCCAGTGCTTGCTGCCAATGAAATGGTTCTGTACTGTGTTATATGCTATACATTCTATTCCTCAAACTGCTGGACTTTGTATTGTGCATCGTACATTCATTCTGCTATAAATATTTGTCTGAATCCTGTAAATGAAGACTTACCTGGATACCCTTTAATGAAGACACTCCCATATACAGAAAAACACCATACAGAACTGGCATTGGAATAAACTGTAATGATATATAAAAAAATATTAGCAAGAATGCATCATCATAACCTACAGGATTTACTACAAGTGCTGCCTGAAAACACTTTATTCTGTTACTTTCACAAAATATGTATATTTTTCCCTTGGATGTAGTCTTATACAGCACTGGTCATGGACCAACGCCTGACACCATAAAAGTCCAACATTAGTTGTACTGTAGCATATAATACCTTTGGATGAAAACATTAAAGAAAAAAAATACTGAGGGGAAAGAAAGACAAGAACATTCAAGTAAGGAAAGAATATAAAGGAATTATATCCTAGGTATTGCAATCCTATGTAAAATACTGAAATATACTACAAAAATGGGAAAACCTCCTGGATTATAATTTATTTATATGCTTTCTATTGGTATACATCATTATACTTTTACATTTTAAATGCGATTTACAATATTATAGTTAAAAAAAAGGATTCCTGTACTGGGTTTGTGTTTGTTGGTACTTGGTCAATGGGCATACAAGGGGCAAAATTTACAAAGCTTTACACAAGAAGAGGGATCTTTAGAGGGATCTTTATTTTTAGCCATGAAAGGGCAGCCATACACTTCTAGATTTCTCTCGTTCAGCCTGCTGGAATTTAATAGATAGAGTAAGGTAGGTAGTAGGGCGCGTCGGTGGACGATGCTGTGGAAATATGGCAGCTGATGATGGATGGTGTGTAGGTAAATCGGTACGGAGCAGCACTTCTAAAGAATGGAGACAAACTCTGTGCAGAAGAAGGTAAAACAAGAAGGCGCTTCTAAGTGCAGTATTCCATTGTGTTTTTAACCGCTTTTTATTAAAGTTGACCTGGAATACTGCACTTAGAAGCGCCTTCCTGTTTCGCCTGGAATTTAATAGATGCCTCCATCTATGCTAAGCAGTGTTGATGGAAGAACCTCCCTGCCAGCTATTGTATTCTGACACCCGGCTCTAGTGACTGTCAGAATAATCTAACAGTGTCCCTAAACAGTACACTATTTTTCACCCAACTCTTTTAACAATAGTTGAATTAAAAATTGGCTTTTTTAAAACTGTGGTGGCCCTGTTGGCATGGGTGCCAACAGGATCATCCATGATTTGAATTTAGGCAGATTCAGCAGGAATCAGATGAAATATGAGCAGTCTATGCCATCCTTTACTGTCATACTAAAATTTAAATTGCACTCAGCTGAAAATGAGACCTGTTGCACACAGGAGTAAAAAAAAATGCTGTGTTTTTTATTAATCTGAAATGAGATGCATGGTTGTCTATGGGACACTGCACACAGCTGAGTACAGATCAGTAGTACAATGTTGAGTACAGAGCAGCAAAACAAAAAATATAAATTTTTTCATTTGAGTGCAGTATTTTACCAACAGGTTTACTCATTTAGGCCCCTTGCACACGAGCGTCATAATTTACTGTTTACTCATGTGCAAGGGACCACAGTACTGGCAATGAAGAATTTTACTTGTCTATACTCATCTATACTCTTACACACCTTTTCTTGCCTATACTAAACATTATTCAGGTCTTTACACACAGTTTTTGGCCCCTTACACATGCGCATCAAAAGTTCCTGAGGAAACATCAGTAAATTATGTTGCACATGTGCAAGGGGCCTGTCACTTTTTGAAAACCAGAATCGTTATTCTGGTATTTTAGCTTTGTAAATGGAGCATGAAGCAATGTGGTAACGAGGTATCCTGCACTTGGCTCCTTCACAACTTGATAAACAGTCCACTTCCCCGACTTCGAAATATAGTGCTGGCATGCCTTGCTTTCCCCTTGAGGACTTGTGAGTATCCTTTCATGCAACACTACAAAACAGCAAACAGAAGGCATGCTGACGCTAGCGCATTACTACTACACAATTGTATTACAATTTACTCACAAACGCATGATAGTGGCAAGCGTGTCATAAAATACAGATGCGACTGCCTCCAGATCCACACCGTTCAATAGGTAGCATGGGAAGACCTTTCAGCCTTCAATTCGGCTTATGCGATTTGAGGGGTGAACCCTCTTCCTCAGAGCCAAAAGCTCTGAGGAAAAGAGCTTGCCCCTCAAAATGCGTAAGGTGCATTGGATGCTGAAATGTCTTCTCTTGCTACTTATTGAATGGTGTGGATCTGGAGGCAGTCGCATCTGTATTTTATGACACGCTTGTCAGTATCATGTGTTTGTGAGTATATGACTTGTTTTATTTATGAATAAAATTGTGCAGTAGCAATGAGCTAGGCCGGTGCACCCTGTTTGTTGTTTTGTAGCCTTTAAAGCCTGCTTGTGTTCCCAAGGAGATTTCTCTGATGTCAGTTACCTGGATAAGAAATGCAGAGATCTTCCTCATAAGAACACAAACAATAATAAAATCCAACCAGAGGCTCAATTTTTTTCTAACTTTTAAAAAAGGGGAAGGAGTGGTTCCCCTTGTTCTGTATGACCCATTACAGATAGAAACTAAAGAGGATTATCAATAGATAAAAGTCATTCAGTGTAGATTAGGGTGTGTTTGCCATCATCCCTATTTCCATAATATCCCCCAAAGCGGATTTCCATCTTGCAACCTCAGATATATTCAGTCTGCAGTCAAACTTTTTTGTATGTGCTGATCAGCAAAACAAAGGAAAAGTGTATAAATAAAATGTTGATTTTTTTTTTAAATAATTGGTTTCTTTGTGTATAATCCAAGGTTTCCATAAAAATCCCACTAAATGTAAGATCTAGTTCTCTCTATTAGGAGTATTATCAAATGACACATTTAACCAAAAAAAAAAATTAAATACAAAAATATGTTTTTGTCTGGAGTCGAGGAGTTGTTGCTATAGCCCAACATGGTATTTGATTCATTCCAATTGATGAATGCAGCTCAAGAAAGGACACTGAACAGCATAAGCCTGTGTAAGCGGCCTGCTTTGCCACTGTTAACAATCTGGAAAGACTGGTGGATTTACACTATGAGCCATGGCTAACGATGACACAGCACACAAAACAAATATGTTGTGCTTGTATTTGAGCTTTTGTTCCTTGCCCCATATTTTAAGCAGTTCCAATGGAATGCAACAGTAAGCATGAGTTGTGCGTTTTACCTTCAAGATGTAAAATGCTTTAAATGCCACTGTCTTATCTTTACAAGTACATCTATTATATGAATATATAAAGTATACAATAAAACATAATGTGCTTACGGCAAGATCTCTTGTGAACAACGCAATGACAAAGACGCTGAAAACATTTACGTGCATGAATGATGCTTTGAATAGGTCAGCATGCCATCTTACCTTTAAAATAGAGGTCATAAATACAGACAGTCCCATCAGAACAAAGATCAGAAGACCTGTCACTCGCTGCTCTCTGATTCCCAGGAATTTTGGCTGCTCTCCTGGAGCAGAACATTCAGATTCCACTTTTAAGCTGTTAACATGGCTGATGGATAGAACAGTTGCAGCTACAAACCATGGCAGTCCCATGAGAGAACACACACCCAGCATGATAGCAACCATGAATAAGTCAAGATGGTAGCCGCATCCTTTCTGTAAAAGCAAGAACAACATCTCATCATAAAGCCACACTTGTTCACCTCAGTGCCATTTGTTATTACAGCTCTCTTAGACCGGCTCATCAATTTTGACAGTAAATGAGAAATCTGCCTGAATGTGAATGGTATGCACCCATGATCTTCCCAACTTTCCTACCTAGATTATTTCTTTTAGGCAGTATATGGAAAATTGTTCCTTACTTTGAAGAAAAGATATAAACCTTAAGGTTCCATTTACACTTGCGTGACTCCAAAGTTGTGCAATTTCCACTGTGACTTTGATGAGTGCGACTTTAGCTGTTGACTTTGGTGTTGATTGTTGCACAACTGTTGCATTGATAATTATTAAGATGCAACTTTCAAATGACTTTTGAGAGTTTACGTTGAAGTTTGTGGCACTCAAGTTGCAAAAAAGTCACACCAAAAGTAGTGCAGGAACCTTTTTAAGTCGCATAGATGCGAATGACTTTCACTGAAAATGCATGGACTGCGACTTATCATGCGACTTTGTGTCCAAATTCACATGACAAGTTACACAAGTGTGAATGGAGCCTAAAGGGGATTTCTAGAAAAATTTAGTCTATATTTGTTCCTCTGGTCTTTTTGTTGGGCGGGGGGGTTAGGGGACCCATTTAAACTATTGGGGTTCATTCGAGAATGTGCATTATGCTGCCATTTAACATTTTGTGTGCCAAGGAAGCCCATTTCAACTGGGCTGCTTAAAAAGATAAGTTCACTTTAACAAAAAAAAAAAAAAGCGTACTTTGCTGGTGGAATATGTGTTTCAAAGAACTAACGTGTGTTGGGATGCTGAGCTTTCTAGAATTACATGCATTTTTTTGGTACGTTAGGTAGCCCATTGAAATGAACAATCAGGGTTTTGGGTATATATGTTACTACTGTTAACAGAGATGGGTTACAAAAGTACCTTAAGTTTGTGTTCTTTTCGATTAATGATCACCGCTGTGATTTGCTGATCCATGAAGATTAGAATGGTACAAAGCAGAGCTGGAATAGCAGCAGCTAGTAAAGTCCACCAAGGATTCGTTCCCAAAGGATCTATAAACCATCCTCTGTCCTTCAATGTGGGCTAAAAACAAAAATGTAAAAAAAAAAAAAACCCCATATATTAAAAAGTAAAAAAAACGAAGATGTGTTTTAAAGCAGCCATTAAAATCACATTTTTACATGGGTTAATAAAGCATTTCTGAAGAAAGAACTGTTTACCGAGACATTATCTAGCATTCAAAGTGGTCACCTACTGTATATAAGATACGTTAACTACCTCAAATTTTTCAGGAACATGCAGCTTTGGAGAAGGAACACCCACAAGATAGTCAATGAGTACCATAATGACTATTGTGAGGAAGATGGCAAAATCACTAATTGTAGATCGCACCTGTGGAAATACAGAAGATGTTATGAAAAAAGTGTGATGGACCCATGGGTACTGTATTCTAAAAGTCTTTAACCTGTAAAAGAAATTCTAACACCCCAAGCATAGTATGCCAGCAACTTTCACACTTCTTCCCCTAGAGTAGTTGGTTTGTAGGACTGACAAACTGATCTAAAATTAAATTTAAATCTGAACTCCAGGTAAATAATTGAGATACAAATTAATGCAGCTCAGTATCCATTAATATATCATTCAATTATTTTTTTTCTTTAATATAAGCAGTGTAAGTCTTTAATTCAAACTGGTATCAGCCTCTGTACAGAAGGGCTCAGACTGGGACAAGGAGAAGCAGCTTAAGGAGCCAACCATTGGGCTGCTGTACTAATGTGTTGCAAGAGACATGCTTAAAGAAGGAGAGAGCAGACTGAGAAGTGAACTGAGAGCTGAACTCATCAATCTGCTGCTTTGCTTTTGTCTGTCCAATCACAGGATGTGAAAGACAAGTGTAGTGTAACTTAAAGGATAGGTTCACCTTTGGAACATGTTACACGGTCTACACGTTTTTAGGGTGGAGCATGTAACAGCATCTTCATCCTTCGATTCCCCCTCCCTGTGTCAATAGGTGGGGGATAAGCCCCCTGCACCTGCTGTCACTTTTTGAAAACAGCGTGGCTCCACCCACATGGCTGCATGGGGCTCTACCCACAGAGCTGCATCATTCAGTTTTCTGTGAATAGATAGACTACAAGTACCATCATCCATTGCAGCTGACGGCTTGTAGTTCTCAATTGATTGATCTGCTCTCAAATAACTGCCTGCCCATATGAGGTATGAACAGACAGCTATCCTGAGAGTCTGCAGGAGCCTGACATTGCATTCGCGATCTACTGATTGCGGGTGCAATGCTCTGCAGGCTCCTTAGAAAAAAAAATAAATAAATGCACTTTTTTTACCTGCAAAAAAAATGAGCATTTATTATTATTTTTCCAAAAATGTGAACTTCAGCAGAGTAAATCAGGTTTTTTGCCTAGCCAGACAAGGCTGCATCATTTTACAAACCTGTATAAATCGTAGAGCGGGACGGCCAAAAAAGCAGGACATACATGGGTCGAATTCCGATCAATTTTTCGTTTGAAAATCGAAAACATTGTTCGTTCTGTAATCCGATGATGCCACCAATGATTTCGAAAATTAGTCGTTTTCCACGAATTGTCCAGCATGCCGGATAAACGAAATGGGGAGGAGCCACGAATATCGGCCTTTGCCATTGCCCCACTAACAGAGCGAAAATTAGCCAATTATTCTTAGGTCCGAAAATCGACCCATGTATGGGAGGCCAAACACAAGTTCTTTGGTAAAAAAAAAGCTCCCACACATACATTTCCTTTGTGTAATTGTCTGTGTGCCTGGAGTTCAGATTTCAGGTAAACACTGTAATCATAACTCAAACTATGTTCTCACGCAAAGTACACAATACTCTCTAAACAGAATCACCAGCTTACAGTGAGCAGTCAGAGTATAATACAACGTAAGAAATGTCCCTCCATTTACCTCTACTGTGAGATGGTAGCAGAACTGTACAGAACATTTTTACCTTTGTAGGAAAATAATTTTTGGTCTTGAACTGTTTCAGAAAAGATGAGAGATAGAATGTTGTAAAGAAGAGGATGATGGACCAGAAGAAGACATCGGGAATATAAGGACCATGATGACTACAGGCAGAACCCAAAAATGAACCATGGTGTGCAATACAATCCTGAAGAGAAAAGAAATGCATAGATATGAAAGCGTATCCCTGAACCTATTAAAGGTTTACCCTGCTCTTCTTCCACTTTGCTAGATGGAGCCAAGACACCATAATAACTCAATATAAACTACATATTCTTTTAATGCAAGGAATACTCCAGCTGAAACGTGTTTTTTAGTGGTTTAGGACAGATTGTAAAGGGCTAAAACCCCAATCAGCTTTTCATTGCGGTCAGTGTCTCTGTTAGAGAGGTTTCTCCTCACATCCTATTCCAACAATGTAGTCACCAAGGCAGGAAATGAGTAAAAGTAGTTGTAAACCCTTACATATACCTAGTGAAGTGACTGGCCTCAGGTGATACACAGAAATGAAACAAATCCTCCTATGTAGGTTGTACCTGTATATCTGCAATCTCTCTTCTTTTCTACAGCCAACATGTATAAAGCATGTTTGAGGTGTAAGAAAAAAAAAAAAGGGGGGGTCGAAGAGCTGAAATTACACACTGCAGAGCTCAGTGAGGAAAGCTCTGAGAGCCGATTGGAAGGAAGGGACATACCCCCCCTTAACACAGCACACGGGAACAGAGCTAAGGCTGTCAATCCGCTGGAGATCCCTCCCGTCCCCTTTTTTCTCTTGGTGTCAGGAAAACTTGTCAGAAGTGATTCATGCAGAGAACAGAGGAATGGGCAAGCAGACAGAAATTACATTCAGTGCTCTGCATAGAGACAAGTACACACTATAGAGGCATATGCTTTGTTCATATTTCATGTCTGAGGTTTACAACCACTTTAAATCTCCCCACTGAAGACTGACGGGATGAGTTAAAAAAGACAAATAGACTGTGCAGTCACACTCATTTTCCACCGAGCTTAGTGAAGCTGATTTCCATCATCCAATCATGTACAAGCAAAAATGCTATGTTTTTTATTTTCCTTGCACTTGTGTTTTGGGGAAAATGAGTGCAACTGTACTAGCAAAACGCACAGTCTATCTGCTTTTAGTAAATCAACCCCTTAGCTTCTATAAAAAATAAATAAATAAATAATCTAACAGAGGTTCCAACTTTTCCCCACTCCATCCAAATCTGAAAAATTTTGGGCTGGAGTTAAAATGTTACTAAACCCACAACAGTAAAATCAGTCTGTATATGCAGTAAAGCATGCTTGTAATACTCCCTGGAGAATCTAAAGGGTTAATCCTCTGCATGGGTAAAAATGTTTGCTCCTGACTTCTCTGATCCTCCCCTTCTTCCAGTGTCCCCCTCTTATCTCCTGATAAGACATATTGTGTGGAGTCACTCTGCACATGCTTAGTTTGATGTGTATTGCTAGTTTTTTTTTTTTCTTGGGAGAGTGCATGTGATCAGCACAGGGCCAATCAGCATTGTCCAGACAGAGGGTCGGGGGTCCTGCATCCTCCTAGAACTGAATGAAAACTCCTACAAGTTCTAACGTGCTCTGCTGGAAACTGATAGAAGTCACAAGATTGCTTTAACTGCTGATGAAAAAAGGCAGTTAGTTTATATTTACTAAAATAAATGCACTTCATTGTTCTGTGTACTGTGGGAGACCAGGTATAGTGGATGCAGGGTCCTGGGTTTAGTAACACTTTAAACTTAAACAGCAGGTTAAATCTTCACATGTAGCACTGTACTAGCAGGTGAGTGTATTACAACTGCTCAGGCTGTTCTATATCCATTGATAAAAATGAACTATAGTTTTTTCATTTATCTGTCATTTTTAAAGAAAGTTAATCAGGTTCAACAAAAAATGTGATGTTTAGCTATGCCTGCATATCTAAATGGCTCAATGACCACAAAATATATAAATGATATGAGCTTCTAAACTGAACATCTATAATAATTTAGTAGTGGCACTTACCCTGCTTAAGAAATAATCAGGGGTCAGTGTGAGCCAGGCTGTGTCTGTGCCCATCCACTGTACTATATTATCATCACAGCTGACAGAGAAGATTAAAGTGAAAAATTAATTAAAAAATTTGTGTTTTTTTTTTTGTTAATAGCAAATATGTTATATTTACCTGCTCTGTGCAGTAAAGCAGCCCCAATCCTCCTCTGCACAGCTCCCCCTTGTCCCCCAATCCTCCTCTGCACAGGGCACTCCTGGCTCCTTCCCCTTGACCAGTGCCCCGAATAACAAGCCGCTTGCAATGGGGGCACTGGTGCGTGCTGGGTCCTGAGTCCTGCTCTATATGTCCATAAGACAAACAGAAATGTGGCTTGGCCTCTGCCCTGCCCCACGCTTTCTCCTCACTGGATGTGACTGACAGCAGTGGATGCCAATGGCTCCCACTGCTGTGTCTCAGTCAAAGAGACACAGCCCTGCCCCCAGCTCTCTCCTGACTGAATGTGACTGACAGCAGTGGAAGCCAATGGCTCCCACTGCGGTGTCTCAGTCAAAGAGGAGAGAGAGACCCCAGACAGCCAAGACTTCCATGCATATCGCTGGATAGAGAGGGGGCTCAGGTAAGTATTGGTGGGGGAGGGCAGCAAGACACAGGTTTTTTTATTTGCAAGCATGAAGGTAAAAATCCTCCAGCCTTTGCGACCACTTTAAGGCTGAAGAAAAAAGTGATTGGTGGAACTATTCAGAGTTAAACCTGGGTAAAATGGTTGGTTCAGCCAGCTTCTGTGGGCATGCTAGAAAACCAGTATCAGATCAGTTTTGGCAGCTAACGGCTGCCAGTTCTTATCAGTGTATTCTAGGGTGGGGGGTACAGTTCCCATCAGAACACAAATGCACAGCAGGAGAGATCGCAGCATTAACATCACTTGTGCCAGTACGGAGATCGCAGGTTTTTTTTGTTCAGCCTGCTGGGTTAAAAAAAACAAAAAAAATTTAGTGTGCACCCAGCTTAAGTCTAGGTGTAAACTGATCAATCTCAGATCTTAATTTTACCATATTTGCCACAAGTCTTAGGATGTACTCACACGAACGCTTTAAACCCACTCTGGGTGCAGTTCAGCCCCTTGGGCCGGTATGTTTGTGTAGTGCAAGTACTCCAAACTGTATCAAAACTGTGCCCGGGATCAGTTAAGTATATGGCAACAGGGACCACATGGAAGTGGTGGTACCAGGCATGGTTCACTTGTGATCCAGTATGGCTTGCTTCAGGGTGAGTGTAAACCGTGTCGGAGCACAGAACAGCAAGCACACATGGGAAAAATAAAAATGCTCAATTTCAAGAGAGCCAATTTTCCAAGGCTGAGAGCTGCTCACCAAGACTTAGACTGGGAGGGAATATTGACATTGATGAACACAACACAGATATGGGAGTTCTTCAAAAAGACTGTATGTGAACACACTGCAAAATATATTCCCATGGGCAACAAGTTTAAAAGGCTAAAAATCAAACCTATGTGGCTTACGGCCAAAGTTAAAAAGGCTATAGATAATAAAAAAAGAGCTTTTATTCAATATAAAAATGAAGGAACACTATCATCGTTTAAACATTACAAAGAATATAACAGAATATGCAAAAAACGGAAATAAAGGCCGCAACAATTGAAAACAAATGACAGATTGCAAAAGATAGCAGGATCAACCCCAAACTATGTAACTCTCCATAGATCCCAAAGTACTGAAGCATGGATCACTGGTTTGGTCCCAGGAATATTTCCTAAAAGTCCA
This sequence comes from Staurois parvus, assembly GCF_062004578.1. Lineage (NCBI taxonomy): Eukaryota > Metazoa > Chordata > Amphibia > Anura > Ranidae > Staurois > Staurois parvus. The sequence goes on along the minus strand of NW_028317817.1, from coordinate 8,752,508 downwards.
CTATGAGTGCAGACCAGCAGAGAGTGGGGAGGGAGAATAACAATTGGATGCAGTTAATTTTAACCAACCCCAGTGTGAGTTCACCATTAGATTGTCTTAGGATCACAATAGGTATTAAGCATTATTATTACACACACACACACACACACACACACACACACACACACACGGCTGTGAAACAGATGTACAGAGACTTACAGAGACAGTGAGGTTATTCCATGTTACTTCACTGGCAGTAATATTCTTGTCACTCCAGAAGTCAAGGGTCTTGTTGTCTGGGCTGACTGGCTCTGCACAAACACACCTAGATAACAGTCCAAAAGTGTAAATTAAAGTTTAAAGGATAATGTTACCTTTAACAAAAAAAAACAAAAATAATAAAATATGTGCATTTATTGTTTTTTTTCTACATGAACCTGAAAAGTATTGCACCTGTGGTCAGTGGATCGTGGATGCAATGTCAGGCTCCTGCACACTCTTCCTCCAGCTTTTCAGTTGGAAAGCTGGAGAAAGCGTGAAAGGACTACAAGTGTGCTGATCAGCACGTTCACAGTCCATTGAGAACTACAAGCCATCTGCTGTGGTAGCAGACAGAACTTGTAATTTACTCATTTGAAGAACCCTGTGAATGACGGATTTGGCTGTGCAAATTTTAAAAAGTGATCACGGATATAGGAAAGAAGATCTCCTGCCCACTGTCAGAGGGAAGGGTGGGGTGGGAGAACATGTAAAATGTTCAAAAGGGAAACTTACCCTTTAACACTGATACGACAAACTCACTAATAACTTTTAGAAATTGTGTGGAGAAGAAGAAAGTGTACATTCAATACATTCAAGGGAAAGGTCAGGAAGAACTATGGCCTGGTCGCAGAGGATTGAGGGAAAAAAAAAATTTAAAATTATAATATTTGGGCTGAAAAAGCCTTTCATTTACTCAGCTTGTGGGTGTCTAATATTTCTTCGATGATGTGCCTTCCAAGTTCAGTTTTCATCAGGCTAGTAATGGTCTTATTGACAATGGCAACACTATCAAACTATCAACAGGGAATATGAAGATGTAAAAAGAACTTCACACAGTCAAATCAGCAGTTTGGCTAGACATCCTGCTTCCTTAGGACTCATTCACACCTATGAAAGCAGATCACAAGGCGCATGATAACACATGTGGATAGATGTGAATGGACCCTTCTAGTTTTAAAAAAAATAGGATTTCTGCCTGAAATGTATGCACTTTACTGTGAGACAATAAGGGTATGAACAGGTCCTAAACAAATGAGGTCATAAAGATTCATGACAATTATTATAAACCAGTTCATATTTCTTAAATACAACTTACTGTCCATCATTGGATGTTGGCTTTTTTTGTTTCATTATCTTAGCACGTTTAATTTTTATGCCGGCATAGAACATAGAAAAGGCTTTGTCAAAAGTGTCCCCAAGTGTACCAAACCGAAGTGTGGCCTGAATTACAGAGCCATGTGACATAAGGCTGCTGGCCAGAGCCTTGTTACATAGACACAAACAGATACAATGAACAGACTGCGGCTATTTTAGCAAAACAGATGCAACAAATGAGTAAAGAGTGACAGTAATTATTTTTTAGACTTACGAGTATTTTGTCAGCATGTCGAGATCATTGTGCATATTGAAAACATATTTTTCTGCCAAGTGGTACAGTTTCTCTAGCGCTTCATAAATAAAGATTATGCAGATGAGAGCAGCAAATGCTTCTTCTGTGAATCGCGTAATATAACAGACCAGGCTGCTTGCATCCGTGGCCACCAATATTAAACAAAGGAGTGCCGTCCACAAACCGATACTAGTGCGCAAAGGCAGGTAGGCCAGTTTGTAATCTCTAAAAAAACAAAAAAAAAACAACAATAAAGACCCTATGTCAAGGCAAGTTGTAATTTAATAGTAGCATGCACATTAAAGATATACATCACTGGAGTTAAAGAAGAACCATGATTTGGAAGTTCCAGAGGAAATGCAGGCAGAGGGCAAAAGACAAGTCACCAGTATTATATTTTTTGGAGGGGCCTTCCCGAAGCTGTTCTTCCCCTATTATTGATTCATGGGGGTTGATTTACTAAAACTAGATTGTGCAAAATTTGGTGTAGCTGTGCATGGTAGCCAATCAGCTTCTAACTTCAGCTTGTTCAAAAGCTTTGACGAAAAAAAAATAGCTGATTGGTTTAAATGCAGAGCTGCACCAGATTTTGCACTCTCCAGTTGTAACCACTTGCCCTCCAGAGGCTTTACCCCTTTCCTGATCAGGCCATTTATTGTGATACGGCACTGCATTATTTAACTGACAATTGCGTGGTCATGCAATGCTGTACATAAATGTAATTTATTTCCCTTTTCCCCCACAAACAGAGCTTTCTTTCGGTGGTATTTGATCACCTGTGTGTTTTTTATTTTTTGCGCTATAAACAAAAAAATACCGACAATTTTGAAAAAAAAAAAAACCTTAGTAATTTCGACTTTTTGCTATTAAACATGTCCAATAAAAAAATTCTAAAAATCTAATTTCGGGATAAATTTAGGCTAAAATGTATTCTGCTACATGTCTTTGCTAAAAAAAAATCCCAATACATGTAAATTAATTGGTTTACATGAAAGTTATAGCGTTTAAAAATGGTGGTATATAAACTGGGATTTTTTTTTTAAACTAGTAATGGCGGTGACCAGAGACTTATAGCAGGACTGCAGCGGGCATTCTGACACTGGGTGGGAACTGACTAAATGCCACTGACATGCCCAGTGACACTAATACAGTGATCAGTGCTAATAAAAAGCATTGACACTGTACTAATGATACTGGGTAGGAAGAGGTTATCATATGAGGCAATCAAAGGGTTAAACGTGTGCTGTGTATGATGTAATGTGTAGACAAGCTGCTTTGTATTGCTATACTGTGCAGAGCAATACAAAGTAGCCTGTTTGTGCTGACAGGGGAGAGATTTGTATTGTTTACATACAGACCTCTCCCCGGTCAGCTCCTTTGACAGTCACCGAGTCCTGGCCGAGAATCGGCAGCTGGGATCCGGTGACCGACATGCCGAGGAGCCTATAGCGGTGTGGGTAGGGAGCACACGTGCGCCCTCTACCCGGAAGTACAAAATCACATATATATTCAAGTGATTTTGCGCAGCCCTGTAGCAGCACTTCTGCTATAGGGTGGTAGAGAAGCAGTTAATATATCAACCCCATCATGTCTTGTTCTGGACCATGACTCTATGTGGAGGCAGTCATCTTGGTATAGGCAGAGCTTTCTTTTCTCATGTCAGCACCTCCAGCAAGAACAGGAATCAGCACAGTAGTGGCGTCACTAAATTTCATTCCAAATCTCCTGAGACTAGCAGTCATTTCATTTCATAGAAGAAATATCAGACAAATTGTTCATTTTTTTCCAGGTACTACTTATGCATAATTAACATTAGTAAATGTTCCCTATAACATGGTAAATATGAAATTTTACCAAAGTATCAATGTATAAATACAATCAATATAACAGACACTATTACATCCGTGTACACTGACTGTCAATGCACCAAAATGCAAAAAGAAAAAAACATGCAAGATTGCTCCTGGGACGGCTCCCCTGCTTGGCCCCACCCCAGAAAGCGAGAGAGATAGAAAAAGAGAGAGAAGTGCTGCTTCTCTCCAGAAAAACGTTGGATCGAGATCAGGTTCACCTAAATATTGGGGAGAGGGGGGATTATGCATATGAAAGATTTTTCTTTAACTTGTGAGGTAGCACAGTGGCTAAATGGTTAGCACTTCGTTGGTTCGAATCCCAGCCACGGCACCTCCTGCCTGGAGTTTGCATGTTCTCCCTGTGCCTGCGTGGGTTTCCTCTGGGTACTCCGGTTTCCTCCCACAATCCAAAGACAAGCTGGTAGGTTAATTGGTTCCTGTCTAAATTGGCCCTAGTATGTGTATGAATGTAAGTTACGGACCTTAGATTGTACGCCCCTTGAGGGTTAGGGACTGATGTGAATGTACAATATATATGTAAAGCGCTGCTTAATTTGATGGTGCTATACAAGTACCTGAAATAAATAAACTTATTGCAAAGAATGCATTAAAGTAAAAAAAACCCTTAACAACCATTTTAACATATATATAGATTAAGATATGCAAATAGGATAATCCATGCAAAAAAGATGCATAGGTCACTAAATGATGGGTAAAGTTCTCCACAAAATAGGCAACTTATTATTTTCCTCTGAGTTCCACTTTAATTGATGTGCTGTGACTAACCTGGAGTATTGCTCGTAATTTCACGTGTTAATATGCTATGCAACAGACAGATGCTAAATAATACTCACTTGCAAAACTTAAAAAGAATCTTTTCAAACACTAAGACAGGTCCTGTGCTTCCCAATATGGTGAGAGGTTGTCCAGCAAATAGAGAATAGGCAATGCCCGTTAGCGATGCTCCAAAAAGAGACTCTATTGCACTCTGTTCAGAAGAAACAAAAATAAAGGGCTGCATTTTTTGTTCAGTAACAAAAGTTCACATAAAAGAGGTACAAACACAGACAAAAAAGTATAAAATAAAGTCATATCAAGCAACCACAATCCACATGACAACACACAGCTCATCATCTGCAAACATAGCATGTACACTACCTCATCTGCGACTCAGCCTGTGCAGGTCACAGTAAAAATTAACTGAACGGTACAGACATTACTGCACAAAAGATTACACACTGACAACAATTTACATTCAACTACACATTTCTACGCTATTTTGAAAAACAATTCTCTTTATCAGGTCCATTTGTTCTTGGACACCTACATACAATTTGCCACCAACTTCCTGCATCTATGCAACATGAAGTGAGAATTCTGTTTATCCAGATTAACCCTCTATGTTTATTATAACTTCAAAATTGAACTTGCAATATATTCAGACTTCAGAAGTGAGCGTGTAATATACACCTTTGCACTAGAAGTGGTATAAATTGGTCTAAAAGTCAAATTTCTTTGCGGCAATCAAAACTCTGCCCAGTTTAACAGTTTACACAAATACCAATATCTGCTAATAAACAAGAGTTAATAATACACTATGATAAAGTAAGGCTACTTACATTTTACACATTTAAATACAACAAAGACAGGGCTTGTGGATCATATTATGCATACATTTCTAAAATGAAGTAACAGAAGAAAAAGAAAGTCTTTCATAATTGACTATAGAGCCATGATTATAATGTGCACTTGTCTACTATACACATGATGGAGACAGCCATTTTGAACCAGTAAAATCTTAAGAACACACAGAATATTGATTAAATATTAGTGACACTGAACCATAGATTTAGGTTATTCCTCAAAGCTGAAAGCTAGGTATAACCTTTACTGCATAATTACATTAGTCCAGCACTGCAGTAGTCAATGCAACTACTGAGATCGCAACAATTTTCTGGCTCTTGCGTTGAGCAGCTTCCTTCACATAGTGACCACAGGGGGGTTGCTCACTTCACACTTCTGCCATTTACAAAATGCCTTTGTGTTTCAAAGAATACAAGGTATTCTCATATTGGACAAGGTGGAGAGGCAGGTGATGTCATGATCTACACCTCATCCAATCACAGAATGCCTTGTATTTATTGGAAAAAATACAAGGCGTTCTGTACATGGTGGTATGACCAAGCGCGCAAACCCCCTGTGGGTTTTCTAGAAAGCTGCTCAGCATAGGACCTGGAAGAGCAGAGACTACTTCTGTGATTGTCAACTTCCACAGCAGTCCCTCATGTATGAGATATGCATACCTACATTAGTCCAATCTAGACCAATACAGCTATGCAATAAAGATCTAACTAGACTTTGCTTTAAAGGAAGACAGCTTATGAAGAGGCGGGTGTCTGCTGCCATAAATGGCCAGTGTGGGGCAAGATTTAGGTTAGACAGAGGCAAGGTCTCACAAGCACCGAAGTGCAGATGTGTAGCAACTCAAAAAGTCGGCTGTTTTCATAGTGAGTATAGGTTGTGCATATACATAAATTGATGAATGCTGCAGAAAAAAATCCTGGTAGTTTAACTTATTAGTTGGAAAACAAATGACAGAACTACAATAAAGCATTTTACCTTATTCAAGTAACAAACAGAAACCTAAAAGCAAGGAAAGAAGCAAATAAAAAATGTTGCCTGGCGTAGGACTCTGGAGATCGCTTTGGGACCATGTCTTGTTAGACTTCCTGACGTACAACTGTTTTACCTCAAACTCTGCATCTTCTGTTCACTTGGGCTCCCCCAAACTGTGTCACAGCTGTAAGCGGGGGGAAGTTCAAATACTGTGGGGTAGACTCTTTGGATCAAGCATGAACACGTGAGACAAATGCACATGGACACCTTCCTGAGAAGGTCTAATAAAAGCCTGGGCACTACCAATCTTTCTTTTGTACTCACTATTCTGTTTTGTGTGGCTTCTCCCAGGAGACCTCCAAAAGTGATTACAGGAGACATACAGGCACAGTATAGGAAAAGAACGGAGGCCAGGCACTGCAGGCTTAATGCATCCTTGAAGTCACTCAAGAAAAAAGGTGCTTTCCTTTTGATGTCATGCATCAAACCACCAAAAAGCCTAAATAGGTGAGATGAAACTCGTCAATCTGGACACTGCAGGAGTCTAACTACGTTCTTATTTAAAAGGAGCTAACCATCTACATTGAAAAAAAAAATCTTTGCAATCCCCTCCCTAAACCCAGCAGAACAGAAGGGGTATGATGGCCAGGGCATTTCACTCTTAATATTTAGCCCTTGGACTTTTGCATAGTTACTACTATCGAAACTGGTATATTTGCCAACACAGTGCAAAGACTAGCTATGGGCAATGGCCAATGGCAACCAAACTTTTTTTTTGTTGATGAGCGTAATGAGACCAACAAAAGCTCAGCTGCAATTAGCAGCTATGGGTTACTGAAAACCTGCACATAGAGCACTGAATGGGTAGCCAGAATGGGGCTTCTATCTTTAGACATCAAGGGGATTATTTACTAAAACTGAAGAGTGCAAAACCTGGTGCAGCTCTGCAAAGAAACCAATCAGCTTCTGGGTTTATTGCCAAAGTTTAATTGAACAAGCTGAAGTTAGAAGCCGATCGGCTACCAAGCACAGCTGCACCAGATTCTGAGTGCACCAGTTTTAGTAAATCTCCCCCATAGATCCTGGACATTAGGCCCCTTCTGTTAGTGGACCACAAAGAGGCCTTTATTTGAAATAATCTGGCAGGACATAGAATTAACCATTGTATGTTTTCATAAAATTTGACCACATCTATATTTATCCAGGGATGGTTCTACAAATAAAACTGGGGAATAGCTACTGAATTCCAATTCATTTCTTATTCTAACTGCCAAAAAAGAAATAACTGTAACAAATAAACATTATTTACATAATACTATACATGCGTTAAACAGTCATATGAAATCATTTATAAACCTGCATAAATTACAAATGGATGTTGCGATGCAATGTACAGTTATGCAAGTGGGAAAGAGCCATGATTTTCTAGGTTTTTTTTAAACAAACCTGTATATTGCATAAAACCTATTTGTAAAACCGTTTAGGTGTTTGCAATCCAGTGCCACTCCTACAATGCTCACCCTCTTCTGGAGTTATAATCATTAGATATTATCCAAAAATGTCACATTATCAGGGTCACATCCTAACAGGACTGAAAGCCTGTGTCGAGACCAAGGAATATATATGGAGCTTCCATCCTGCTATGGTCATTAATTAAATTGCCAAAAGGCAGCTGGCCTTGGCTATAATACCAATTTTACCAGCAGATCCAAAGCAAAAAATGAGTAGACACTGCTGCAGGTTGGTCTATCACACTCTAGCCCCTCTCCCCCATAAACAGATGCTGGTCTGGTTTGCAGTCGTGAAGTGCAGACAAGATGAGGTAGATGACCGCACAGTCTATAATGGGAAATCCAGTAGCTTTATTGAAAAAAATACATATATATAAAAAAATACAGCCTCAGAGACAGGAGCAGCTGTTCTCTGAGACGGTTATGTTTTTATATATGGATTTTCTTCAATAAAGCTACTGGATTTTCCATTATAGACTGTGCGTCATCTAGCTTAACTTGTCTAACAATTTTACCAGGACAACGACATCCAGTTTAAAAAAAATAAACTTAATGAAGTATTTGGAGTTCAAGAAGCTGTTGACTAAAATGTAAAAAGTGTGTATGTCTAAGTAAGCTCTACCTTCTTACATGCAGGCTCATTAAAGCAGACGTATGAAACATGGAAAAATGTGGACTTGTTGCCAATAGAAATACCCTGAGATACTGATGTAAGGATCATTTTAGAATTTATATATTAGCCCCATGACCTAGAAACAGAAATGCCATTCACATTCCATTCAGCAGAAATTTTTAATATTAGAAATTCTGTCAGTTTTACCAAGATCTATTCATCCTGGTATAAATGTTTAATTTAAATGAATTTATCCAACAGTCTGAAAAGTTAAAGTATCAAAAACAAGCAAAGAAAACTAAAGGTTTTCATTACTTACACCTACCAATCATTTTCTAGTCTTGCTATGAAAGTGAAACATTGACTGACTGGTTTCTGCGGGCAACAGGAAATGTTCCTTTTGGCCCCTTTGTGTTTCTTGCCTACATGTTTGAGCATTATTGTCGCTAATGATTATGCACCTATCCAATTGTTCAGCCATACTATCATGAGTGTCAGTTGTTTTCTATGGGTTATTATTTTATTCCCCTTACAACAATAAAACCTGGAAAAACATGACAATTTCCCATTAGCAGTATAAACATCAAAACCCTCTGATAAGCAGTGGGAGCGAAGAAGGTTATTGGGACAAAAGGCCACCAGAAGCACATCAATTTGAAAAAGGCAATTTTTGTGATGAAAAAGTTCAAACAAAAATGAGCCCTCTGTACTTATTAAACATAGGTACGTTAGTCTGGTTTTTACACACACAGTGTGTGTAATGCTTAAAATGTTACTTTCCTTTTTTTTTTTTTTAATACACTGTACATTTAGCATTTTACAGATTAGTAAAATAAATTAATAAGCGCCAGAAATGGAGTCAAAACATACAAACACACATTTTATTTAAAAGCCTATAGTGTAAATAAACTGATCCTTAAAGTTTTCTCTAGTAAGGCCACAATAAAAATTTATAGATTTAAGTCCTTAGCCATGACGGTCAGTGCCACATAGAAAAATCTACAAGGAGGCAGTTTCTAGAACTATTCATTAAACATTATTTCAGCATTTTCAGTTTGCTAATATAAAATTGCAGAGCACGATACACACCTTCCAGTTCTCTGGAGCTCTGGGCCAGCATGGTGTTGTTCCTCTTTTAACGTCTCACCTGTTGGTGTTGAACCATTTGGGATAGTTGGGATCTTGCGCTTTTCCTGTACACATGGGATAAGAGTTAAGGAGTCGCTCAGATAAACTATTCAAGCATATGAGCAGTGACATGACTTAAGAGAATACTCACCATTAAAAGATACGTTTGGGTTCAGGTGTGCAGGACAATAGAACAATATACTTCTTGGGATCCATAGATAAAAATGATCATTTTAAGACCTGAGTAGATCCTACATTTTTGCTTTGGCAGCAAATGCAGTGTTATAGTATTGATTGCATCTAGTTTAGTTAGATAAGCTATACTTCATGTAATCTGAATGTGATCAGATTACGGCATTAACATACTGTATGTGGAAAACAATGTAAAAAATTAACTGTGTGATGATCTCATTGATTGGACAACAATAAAGTGAATGTTTTTCATCTGTGGCAAACCTCTACTAATCAGATTGCACCTTGTATATTATTGTTCTGAAGTTAATATTCTTGATATATCAGACACTCTGATAAGTTGTAGTAATAAAGTTTCAAAATAAAGTTTCAGCAACCCCTTCAATGACATCAGCACCTCTTTACCTGATTCTAGAGACTTCAGGATTCCCATTAAAGTGGTTGTAAACTTCAGACCTTAAACATGAACAAAGCATATCCTTCTATACAGTAGTGTGTACTTGTCTCAATTAAGAGCACCAAGTGTCATTTCTGTCTGTGGTTTCATTCCTGTGCTATCCACATTAAAATCGCTTCTGACGGGGGCGCATGCGCGGCCGGCTCGGTGATGGACGTGCAGTAGTGACAGCTCCGTCCACCCGCCAGAGATAAATCGGCACTCACCAACTCCGGGGGAAACGAACGGCACACACTGATAGTCGCAGTGTGCCCGCAGCCCACTAGACATGCCCCGCAGGAAACAGAGCCCGGGGCAACCAGGGAAGTTAACTAACTTCTTCCCGGCCGTCATGCCGGGAATCCAAGATGGCGCCCGCATCACAGGAGTGCAGGGAGGCAGCAGCCCATCTGAGGAGGACTACAGAGCCCAGTGTGCGGATCCTAGGCTGCAGCAACAGCTTTACCCAGGGGACCCTGGTGAGTTGTCACCTCCCTTATCTCCCACGACCAGCAGCCCGGCCAAATCCAGGCCAACACTGGACTGTGACGACAATACTATATTGCAGGCCCCAAAACTCCCACATCAGCTACCGCACATGGCTATGCCTACCATAGATGCATTCCCTGCGTCGGATCAACCACTCACAGAGATAAGCATGAAAAATATGCTTGCGTCTCTGCGGCAAACATTACACAACGACATATCTGCTCCACTTACTCAGCTCACCACCCTAGTGCAACGGCAGGAACGTAGAATTCGCCACATTGAAACCAACATGGGAGACATAGTCGCAGCACATAATGATTTGATTGATGCCCATGCAGATCATGTGTCCGACATCGAACAAATTCAACTAAAATTAGCCGACTTGGAAGATAGATCACGCCGTAATAATATAAAAATTAGAGGGATCCCTGAAACAATTACCAAGGAGGCACTGCTGCCATATTTACAACACTTCCTCAAGTTGCTGATACCAACACTCTCCGAAGTAGAGGTCGTGATCGATCGAGCACATCGACTTCCTAAGCCCTCATTTTTACAGGCCTCTATCCCTAGAGACGTGCTTATCCGCATTCATTTCTATCATATCAAAGAGAAAATTATGTTAGCGGCTAGAAACCCGCCATCGCTCCCACAGTCTCATGCGAATCTACGCTTATATGCTGACCTATCCAAAGCCACACTTTCAAACAGGAAAAGAATGATATCAATCACTAAAGCTTTGAGAAATCATGGCATTGCCTATCAATGGGGCTTCCCCACTAAGCTATTAGTACGGAACCAAGGTAGAACCTATACTATCCGGAATCTAGGGGCCGGCCTAGATCTCCTTAAAGCTTGGAGCATTTTGCCCGCTGACTCAAGGGAAAATACGTCTAGTTTCATCCAAAATATGGAGGCGACCTGAAGGGCGCGAAGGCACACACGGCACCTATACTCTACTATACCTTCGCCCGGAGGTAATATACAAATTCTACAACCTCTGGCGATCGGCCTACATTCAAGGTTGTCTGTTTTTCAAGTTTGCTACAGACATGACCCCCCTGGAGGTCAGAACTTGTTCATACCCCTCCTTGACGTAGCAATCATAGCTACATTGGTTACTTGCGTTACATGCAAGTGTTTTTTTACTGTCGTTTCTCCCTTTCCCATCCTCCCTCTCACTTGGCACCACCGACTCAACAGTAGTATCATAAGATTTGACATACAGGACTATAGATGGAATACGCTACCTACAGTTCATATCGAGACTTACCTGTTCTTTAGTCTTTTTTCCACTATTCTCCCTGGAATGAAACCACACACGCTTAATTATAATCAAACAACAACCCAACTAGATATATACTCGGGAAATATTTTCAATGATTACTATCACTTCTCTTAATGCTAGAGGCCTCAACTCCCCCTTCAAAAGATCGATTCTCTCCAGAGAAATCCGGAAATCTAGAACTGACTTATTCTTCATACAAGAATCCCACTTCACTACGGAAAAAAACCCTAAACTATATCTTAACCGCTTCTCTCAATTATTTATGGCGACTAATGCTAAGAAGAAAAACGGAGTAATTATTGCCGTTAATGACTCTCTAACGTTTAAACACACCTCTTCCATAGTCGACCCGCAAGGGCGATATATTATATTGATATGCCAAATTAACGACATTACCTATACCTTGGTGAATGTATACGGTCCAAACAGCAAACAACTAAAATTTTTTCGCAAACTCTTCAATCTCATCTCTAAGCACAAACAAGGTAGACTCATTATTGGGGGAGATCTTAATGTTCTCAATAACTCATATATGGATTCATCTTCCAACAAAAAAGCTGCCAACCTTGACCTCAACCGCGTTCTACATGATCATGACCTATACGACATCTGGAGATGCCAGCATGGCTCTGAAAGAGACTACACCTATTTTTCACCACCGCATCTTTCGTACTCCAGAATTGATATGTTCCTCACGGACAAATGGACACTGCAACATGTTTCATCTTCTAGTATTGGTACCATAACCTGGTCTGACCATGCCCCGATCAGCATATCCCTGGATGACAGCCAAAAGTCGGCAATCCCACCCATATGGAGACTTAATTCTGCACTCCTGAAACTGCCGGATAACCAGAAGTATCTAATGGACGCTCATAATCTCTTTTTTGAAACTAATGCCACACCAGATATCTCTATCACTACACTCTGGCTGACATACAAAGCATACATGAGAGGTATCCTCATACAACTAAACTCCCGTATTAAAAAGCAGAGATCTCAGCAAACAGACCAACTATTGACCTCTATACATATAAACGAAGAAATTAATAAACAGAATCCGAACCCTTCCACATCCGCGGCCCTAAATAGAGATAGAAATAAATTACGTGCTATTTTACTACACACCTATGACACGAACCTCCTAAGAACAAAAACACAATACTATGCACTTGGTAATAAAACAGGTTCTCTTCTCGCCAAAACCATTAAACAAAAAAGACTTAAAAACAAAATCTCCACAGTCCAACACCCACACTCGCGGACCCCATTATCGAACCCACAAGACATAGCTAATGCATTTGCATGCTATTACCAAACTCTATACAACATAAAAGATGATCCGGATACAGCACAACCAACGATTCCCTCCATTGAAAACTTCCTAAGCCGCACGGCTCTTCCTCGACTCACCTCTTCCCAACTTGACTCCCTCTCTGTGCCGATTTCACCCGCAGAGATTGAGAAAACTATTAACAGTTTACCCGTGAACAAATCACCAGGTAATGATGGTTTCACTAACGAATATTACAAATCGTTTGCACCCAACCTTAAGTCACATCTCTCCGCCCTTTATAATCACGTTGTTTCAAAGGGGGAATTTCCCTCTGATATGCTACAATCAATAATTACCACTATCCCAAAACCAGGTAAAGACCCTCAACTAGTCCAAAACTACAGGCCGATCTCATTACTTAATACAGACTTAAAAATATACGCCAAGATAATAGCTCAACGACTGCTCCCAAACCTTCCTACATTAATTCACCCTGATCAAGTGGGATTCATCCCTGGGAGACAGGCCCCGGACGCGACCCGACGAATTATATCACTACTGCACCACCTTGAATCTGATAACCAACCCTCACTCCTTCTTTCACTTGACGCGGAAAAAGCATTTGACCGAATCCATTGGAAATTTATGACACTTACACTCCAGAAATACGGAATAACAGACTGGATGCTGTCAGCGATTCTCTCCCTATACTCCAAACCTTCTGCTAGGGTACTTACGAACGGCACGCTCTCACAACCTTTCCCAATATCCAATGGTACTAGACAAGGATGCCGTCTTTCGCCCATAATTTTTGCGTTACTTATCGAACCGCTAGCGTCCAATCTCAGACATGATCCAAATTTCACAGGAATTAATTTTCTTAAGAGCGAACATAAAATTAGTCTCTTTGCGGATGACATTATCCTAATGATTACAAACCCTAACAAATCGCTTACAACAATTCGCACCCATATCCATGCCTACACAGCGGTATCGTACTACAAACTCAATGAATCCAAGTCTTCCATCCTAAACCTCTATACACCCCTTGCAACCCAGAAACTACTTACTCAACGGTTCCCTTTCAAATGGTAAAAACATAACATACCCTATTTGGGGATCAAACTGACTGCCAAAACAGGCCAACTCTATACAGCTAACTTCAAACCATTACTTGACACAATCCCACAAGAGCTCAGAAGCTTCCGCACAAATACCCTTTCAACACTAGGCAGAACAGCAACTATAAAAATGTGCATATTGCCCAAAATACTTTATATTTTCCGCACGCTTCCTATTCCAGCCCCCTCCACCTTTTTCTCCAAACTTCAAAAAATCCTAAACAATTTCTTATGGAATTCCAAACGCCCTAGATGTACTACAAACCTCTTAATACATCCGCCTGCCAGAGGGGGAGCAGGTCTCCCGCATATAAAATCGTACTATCAAGCCGTTCTATTAGACCAGCTCTTCTTCTGGTGGCACCCGTCCCCGGATAAAACTTGGACAGTCATGGAGGCATCCATGCACACACCAAGTTCACTAACAGATGCCTTATTTGTGCCTCGTGCGGCCTGGAATAAACCTCTACATACACACCCATGCGTGCAAGCTTCCCTGACGGCTTGGCATGACTTCTTAACTTATACTTGCTCCAATAAGGATAATCTTCGAATTCTTACACCGCTTTCATCCTTACATTTTGTATCCCCGCATCTGAACCTGGCCTCATGGAAAGTGCTTGGAATATATCATATCCAATACCTTTTTAGCACCCACAACCCAGATACATTTCTGACTCTCCAGAAGAAATTTAGTCTTCCTGATAAAGACCAATTCACCTATATGCGAATAATCCATTCACTTCACAAAACAAACATACCACTTAAAATAGAAATACCAGCTACTGCACATCACTTCCTGAATAGGACCATATATCCGAAGAAAGGAATATCTACTTTTTATACACTTCTGACCGTAGCGCAATTCACAACTTCTACTTCATCCTTGACTAATTGGAAAAAGACCTTAACACTCTCGACAAGCCCACATCCCTGGGAAACAACGTTCAACATTACTTATAAAGCGTCGAAATGTAGTGCCCATTGGGAATCATACCTGAAAATCCTCCACCAATGGTATCTTACCCCCACTAAACAATCTCTATATTACCCTCAACAGTCCCAGGCGTGCTGGAGACATTGTGGAGAAACTGGCTCCCTCTTCCATGTGCTTTGGTCATGCAAATCTCTCAAATCTTACTGGAATAAAGTCTTCCAATTGATCTCCTCAATCACAGACACACCTGTAGCTCCAGATCCTGCCCTGGCCCTCCTTCATATAACTATAGATACATTCCCCTCAAACTCACGCATCATTATCTTACACATCCTAGCGGCGGCAAAGATCAACATCACCAAACTCTGGCGATCCACATCATCTCCTCTGCTTTCACGTCTGGTGAATGACCTCAACCTGCAGTGTGAGATGGAGCGAAGAACGGCCATTCGAAACTCTATGTACCACAAATTTACGTTACACTGGTCTCGATGGCTAAATCATCCCAACTGTTCAATTAACAGATTACTAATTTCAATTTTTTTTCATAGGATACTTACTTCTAAGATAAAGATAACGGTGCCTCATCCCCCTCCTCCCCCCTTTCCCTATTTCTTTCCAATCCCTGTTTAAATTTCTATTCCAATCTATATCCACCTTTAAGATCCTGTTACCCCAACATGGTTCACATATTAATGAGCATACCTCTCATGTACATATGACTACGATATTCCGTTCCCAGGCCGCATGATGGGGACTTGCTACATCTTCATCCTCTTTACATGTTCTCAATTTACATATGTGTACCTTTCTACTCTAATGGTTATATATTTGTTCTGATGTTAAAAATCTTTTCAATAAAAATATTTGAAAATAAAATCGCTTCTGACAATTTTTCCTGACACAAAAAAAAAAAAAAAAATGGTGACATGGTCTGGCTGTAAAAAAAAACAAAAGTCCATCCAGTTCAACCATTTAAAAAAAAAAAAAAAAAATTCCTTCCTGATCCCCCGATCAGATATTCCCTGGATCAACTTCACCTATAAATGTTAGCAACCAGTTATCGAAGAAACAATCCAGGCCTTTTTTAAAGCAATCCACTGAGCTGACCAGAACCAACTCTTGAGGGAGTCTTTTCCACATTTTCACAGCTCTCACTGTGAAGAAACCTTTCCGTGTTTGGAGATTACATTTCTTTTCCTCCAGACGTAAAGAATGCCCCCTTGTCCTCTGTGACGACCTCAGGGTGAATAGCTCTACACCGAGTTCACTATATGAACCACTGATATATTTATACATGTTGATCATATCCCCCCTTAATCTCCTCTTTTCAAGAGATAAAAAATTCAGTTCCTCTAATCTTTCTTCATAGCTGAGCTCTTCCATGCCTCGTTTCAGTTTGGTTGCCCTTCTCTGTACTTTCTCCAGTTCCCCAATTTTTTTTTGGAATTGGTGCCCAAAACTGAACTGCATATTCCAGATGAGGTATTACTAATGATTTGTACAGGAGTAAAATGATATGATATCTCTCTCTCTGGAGTCTATACCTTTTTTAATACAAGAGAGGATTTTGCTCGCTTTAGAAACCTCAGCTTGGCATTGCATGCTATTATTAAGCTTGTGATCTACCAGAACCCCCCAGATCCTTCTCCACCATTCCACCATTGATTCGAAGGGGAGTGACCTACAGCAGACTGACAGCCTCAGTTCTGTTCCTGTGAGCTGTGTGGAGGGGGTGTATCTCTCTCAGCTCTCAGAGCCATCCTCACTGAGCTCTGCAGAGTGCAACTTCAGCTCTCCACCCCCTTCTTTCTAAATCATTGGACAAGCTTATAAATTCAGCACTTTGAATGCACATAGAGAAAAAGAATACTGCAGCTAAGCAGGTACAACTTAGGTAGGAGGATTTGTTTCATATCTGTGTATCACCTGGGGAAAGTCCCTTCACTGGATAAATGTAAGGGTTTACAACCACTTTAATGTTTGGACAAGAATTCTCCTACCAGTATTCAGTTACAACATCACATAATACCATAATACCAACTTAAAGCAGACCTACACCCAATGATTTACCAGTTTCCCAAAACAGTTCTAATTAAACCAGTAGATGAACTGCGGTCAACAGGACCGGCCATAGATGCATCAATATTTGTCTGGTCCCTGTTTAACTAGCTGAATTTCGATCCAATCTATGGCCAGCTTTAGGCTGCATCATTTAAACTAGAAAAGACAAGCAGAGCATGTACTGGAAAATACTCTATGGAACAAGATCTCTATTATATTGTCTTGACTTCTGCTTTAAAAAGTACAATGGCCACTGACCATTTTTACCAATATTTGTTTTCATGCATATGCAGATATATACTGCTCTTGATATTTCCTTGCACTATCTGGCAATAATTAGCTGTGATGGAAAAAAAATACCATTGGGGATATTTATATACATTACATAAATTGATCTATTTTTACATATACACAGCATGCAATTTGTTTATGAAATGTGACACTGTACGCTATATGTAATACATAAATAATGCATAGAAAAAAAAATATCTGCACTTTGTACAGAATTTAGGGCATTTTATAAATGCTGCCTGCTTAAAGTGTTACTAAACCCAGGACCCTACATTCACTATATCATGGTCTTACAGTACACATAAAATGGAAATGCTATTATTTTAGCAAATATAAACTGCTAAATACCTTTTCTCATCAGCAGTTAGAGCAGTCTTGTGACTTTTATCAGTGTCCAGCTGAGCACTTGTTAAAGCTTGTAGGAGGAGGTTTCATTCTCCTCTGAGTGTCCTATGAGGCTGCATAACCCCTGCCCCACTGTCTGGATAGTTCTGATTGGCCCTGTGCTGATCACATGCACTCTCCCAAGAAAAAATAAAACAAAAAACTGTCTAGCAATACACACCAAACTGAACATGTACAGCTTTTCCCTGAGGCTCTGTTCTATCAGCAGATGGATTGGGGACAGTAGAAGAACTAAAGGATCAGAGAATACAGGATCAAACATCCTTTTTACACAATGCGGAGGATTAACCCATTAGGTTCCACAGTGAATATAACAAACATGCTTTACAGCATATACAGACTGATTTTACTGTTGTGGGTTTAGTAACACTTTAAGGAAAATTTTCCAAGTGATCAACTTTTATCCACATTCAGCAGCTTAGGTTAGGAAAAACCAACCACGTAGAACACTGACCTGAGAAGGAACACTTTTTGGTGGCTCAATGCGTATAGATGGATCCCACTCTCCAGGAGGTAGGACTGTCACTTGGTCTAAGAACTCATCTATTCCTGCTAAAAGATCATTTCGGTCTTTCGCTTTATAGGCAACATCATGGAATATCTGTGAAGGAAACAGAAACTAATTACCTCCTCCCCAAATCTTTGACAAAATCGCCACTAATGCCATCCAAATAGGTGTGGAGACAATTGTTAAATAACTCCAGGCAAACATTTGTTTCTTCCATGCAGTGGGGCCGTGCCAGCACTGCATGGGTAACTGTTCGTTTTTGTCTAAGGGAATTCAGAGCAGAGATATGCTTACCTAATCCGCTGCTCCTCCGAGTGCTAGACCGATCCCCGCTGCTCCTTCCCACCCAACACTCTAGCGGTCTTGTGAATGGACTGTTCCTGATGTCATCACACCTATAGACTGGCTCTGGATGTGAGGATACGAGGAACAGTCCACCGCTGGATGTGAAGTGCGGTTTTCCGGAGGATAAGTACAGCCTTTCAGTAAGCCCCTAGACAAAACAAGTAGTTAAGCCATGCAGTGTAGGCACTGACCCACTGCATGGGGGGAATTTTTTTTTCCATGGAGTTCTGCTTTAATTTTTTTTTTTGTTCCTTCTGAGCCCAACTGTGATTTGGTTTCACTATGTTACAGGGTCTGACTTAGTGAAGTCCTGCAAGCAGTCAATAAGGCTGCCACCGACTCCAGTAAGGGCAATCTAATTAGACAGGGGTCTGGCAGTTTTTGAAGCTTAGCCACCAAGTTAGGGAAACGCCTTGTGGTGTCCATTTACTTAAGTACAGATATTCTTTGACAAGCATGTAGAGCCAAAACGTTTTTCTTCCTGAAATAGAACAGGTATGGATTAAAACTCCAGTGACGTTTTTACTGCTGACTGTGTTCCCACTAAGAAGATTCACCTTATTGGTTTGTCCTAGTAGCCATAGTCACTAGGAGTAAATAATGGAAAATCCAACATTTTACAGACAGAAATCCTGTCCCAGAGATGCAATAGACAGTAAAAGAAATCTCCAACAAAACACAGACGTAAAAAAAGAAAGTAAGATTTTAACCCTTTTCTACTCTATCCAAAACAGAAAAGTGTGTGTTGACTACACATCTTTTAAAAGCAAAACTTGCACACAAACACAAGCTTTTATATTGGACTGTAATTTTTACTTTAGACAACATAGTGCACACATCATTAACCACTTCCCGTCCGCTCTATAGCAGTAATACTGCTACAGGGCAGCACGTGTGTGTGTAAAATCACGTATATATACACACACACACACGTGATTTCGCATTTCCGGGTAGCGGGCTATTCGCGGCCTCTGCTGTCAATCAACGAGTCCCGTACGGTGATTACTCGCCGGCACCCGGAGATCGAGGAGCATTACCGACAGAGGGAGAGAACTGTAAGTACACAATACAGTTTTCTCCCCTGTCAGCTCCTGCACACTGCTATGCATGGCTTTGCATAGCAAAGCCATGCAAAGCATTGTGCTTACAGTGAAGCACAGAGACACAGCACACAGTGAAACACCACATAGCTAACCCTTTGATCGCCGCACATGTTAACCCCTTCCTGCCCAGTGCCATTAGTACAGTGTAAGTGCTTTTTATTAGCACTGATCACTGTATTGGTGTCTTTGGGGATGGGACACCAAGTTAGTTCCCCCCAGTGTCAGAATGCCCACCGCAGTCCCACTATAAGTCGCTGATCGCCACCATTACTAGTAATCAATTAAAGAAAAAAAAATCCCAGTATATATATATATATATATATATATATATATATATATATATATATATATACACACTGCGATTTGTAAACGCTATAACTTTCATGTAAACCAATAAATTTACACGTATTGTGATTTTTTTGTAGTGAAGACATGTAGCAGAATACATTTTGGCCTACATTTATGACAAAATTTGATTACTTTCTTTACTGGACATATTTAATAGCAAAAAGTCAAAAATATATTTTTTTTCACAAAAAAAAAAAAAACACAACAAAAACGCACAGGCGATCAAAACGAACGAAAGCTCTAATCCTGGGGAAAAAAAGGACGTAAATTTAATATGGGTGCAGCTTTGCATGACCACACAATTGTAACGTAACGCAGCACCATGATGCAAAAAATGGCCTGGTCAGGAAGGGAAGTAAATCCTCTGGAGGGCAAGTGGTTAAAGAGAATTAGCAAAACAATAAATATTAACCGCACCATCAAAAAGTCAAATATGGATAAATTGTCTGTACATGTGAATGTCTGTGTAAGAAACAAGCAAATATGTACAAAATTCAACAAGACTGCCAGAAGAAGCACTCACTCCATAAGCTTTAGCAATATATAGAACTATTTTACATCCTTCTTATGAGAACACTAAGAAAAAAGGCCTCTAAATTATTTACTGGTAATCACTGTGGTGAGCCTAGACATAAATGATGGCATCCAACAAGATGAGATCAAACATTAATCAATAGGTATGGTCAAAAGCATACACAAATGTTAAAAATAGGACTTGCCTCATCAGTCATTAGAGTAGCTATTGATCTTCCAATTTCATGATACTGAGCGGCTTTTCCATTTGGACCCAATAATACAAACAAAAATCTGTTGAATTAAAGAAGATGAGAATAAAATGCAAGTCGTGTATATTTCAATAAAAACTAGAGTCAGGAAAGACTGTTTTATACGACATTAGGATTTATTTAACTGAACCCATTGACGGATCAGGTATTAGATGAGAGTATCTCACTAAATAATTATGTTATACACTGTGCACAAGTAAACTGCAGCATAACTCTAATGTGATTTCATAAAAAACTTCTCCGTTTAAAAAAAAAAAAAAAGCAAAAAAAAAAGCTAAAAAAAAAAAAGCAAAAAAAAAAAACCAAACTGTTTTTGGACTCAACAGCCAAAAACATTGTGAAGAATTTAAAATTATATAGTTAAAGCGGAGCTCCACCCAAAAGGGGAAGTTCCGCTTTAAGGACTGCTCCCCCGCTCCCCATTAAGAATTGGCACCTTTGGGGGGCATGGGGGAGTGGGTTCCCGAATTTGACAGGTACCCGTTAACACTTCCGGTCCGATCATCTAGGCCAGGGGTAGGCAACCTGCGGCTCTCCAGCTGTTGCAGGACTACAAGTTTCATCATGCCTTTGCAAGTCATAGCTGTAACTGTCAGTTTTGTAATGTTTCAATGCCTCATGGGAAATGTAGTTCCACAACAGCTGGAGAGCCGCAGGTTGCCTACCTCTGATCTAGGCGATTGGAAGCAGAAGGTGTCCTCCCTCCCTTTAGTCTTTTGGGACAAATGTGACAGGCCCCAGAAGACTACAGGACCATTCATGAAGTGCAGCGCTACTCGCGCATGCGCAGTGGGTACCTGGCTGTGAAGCCGCAAGCTATCACAGCCGGGTGCCCACACTGAAGATGCCGGGCTCTTAGAATACAGGACGGCTGGTGAAACGGGCTGTGGGGGCCACCCAGCAGGACCAAGAGACAGGTAATTGGCTGTTTTTTAAAAGTCAGCAGCTACATTTTTTGTAGCTGCTGACTTTTATTTTTTGACAGGGTGAGTGGAACTCTGCTTTAATAGGGATAAAAAAAAAGTGGATCTTCGAGGTTTTGGATCCATAGGATTGAACCACAGCCCTGGACCTGTATATCGACTAAAACACATGCTGCATAAGGTAGGCACCCTAGCAGGATCCAGTTACCGAACAACATTACAGGCCACCCCTACAGCGTGGGGTCCGGGTACAGCTCCCAAGTTGTTATTGAGGTTACATTGATCCTGATGCGCTGCTTCGGTCTTCATTTAGATCCAAATGAGTTGTAATATTTACAGAAGATTACGTTAATTCTATTACAGATACATTCGGCCATTAATCTATGTTTAAGTGGCACTATGCCCTTATGGTCTCTGTTCAACTCTGTTCTTTTTATACACATTGTGTGTACCTTCCATGTTTAGAAAGAATTTAAAGAAATGGAAGAAGAAAGCAATGAAGAGATGGTCGAGGAAGCTAAAACAAGGAAACTAGTTAAGCATAGAAAAACTTCTCCATAGGGAAGAGCAGGTCCATCCCATAAGAACACTAGCAAAAAAAAAAATGCTCACCGAGTGGGGTAGTTATATGGGAATACCAAAGCAAGCATCTCCAAAAACCTTCGCCAATGTCCAACCAACTGAAGGTAGCAGCCTATAAATCTAAACCCCCCCCACAACTCTAGACATTAATCTCTCTCTCTCTTTTTTGTTTTTAAAACGTATCTTTCCCCTGAAGAAATCTTTGACATCTGGGTGATATAAACACCAAGCTTTCTGGATCTTCCTTAAGCAACGCAGAGAAAAGGTGTCTGCATGATTATATTGTATAGATGAGCCTTGCAGAACCAATTGGTGGGGGGCATTGAGGGCACCGGTTAACAAGCCCACAGTTATCCAGCTGAGGGATTTGTCTCCTTAGCAGAAGTAGCTGCCACTACAAAGGTCAGCAGGCAGCATTTCCTGAAAAATTATAGTGAAAAAAAATGGGTGGCTTCAAGCTGGAGCACTTCAATATTTTTTGTCTGCACAAAACTGTAACTGCAAAGAATGAAAGAACCTCTTCCTAAACTAGAGGTAAAGTCTTTCTTCCAGAGGCAACCAGATGCCCCCTATGTTGGATGAAGTCCTTACCCTCCTCGGCTCCTCAGCATGTTACATCAGTCAGTCGTGTACATACAGCACACCCCACTGACTACCTGTGATCCTAAAGCAGAGCAGTCCTAAACAACAAATTATTTTGGGTGTCTGTATTAGGAGACCAACAAAATGTATTGTCAGCCCCTCTACCTTCAACAACCGAGACAAACTGTTATCAAGCTATATTTAGAAAACTAAGCAACTTTCCAATTAGAAACCATAGTAGATGTAAAGAACAATAGACTGCCATTCATGTTTAAAGGAAACCTGTAATAACAGAAAAAAGCAAAAGCTACCATTGAATTCCTACTTCTAAAACTACTATACTTATGAAAGACCACATTTAGTCTGTTTAAGCCAACCACTTGGCAAAGTATAGGAAAACAGAATTAGATGCACAGTACCCAAATGCACGATATGTACTGAAATGGAACACTTAGGTGTGAATTGGCTCTGAAAGGTCACACATCAAAGAGAAAGATGATAATTCAAGCAATAATAACAACAATGGTTTATATAATGTATGGTTGGCAAAGCCAAAACTTGCAAAATGTACTTTAACTTCAAAAGACATTTTCTTGCTAAGCATATAGGTTGGATGCCAGTGTTAATGAAATGTACTCTACATGGCAATGCATGACAGTGGAATATAGTTGGGTACCATTTAATTAGTTCATTACTCGGACACTTTGCATAGAGAAAAGGCTATGGAATATTGATTTATGGATTACAGCTGCTGATAAAAGTCCACTTGACTGAGAAGGCACATAATAGAAATGTGAAATGCTCAATTGATTTTATATCATATGGATTCCTCCTGCGCTGAAGCGGAAGTGTCTCAATAGCTGGAATGTAATCAAAGGCGACAATAAAAACGGAGCAACTTGCTCAGCTTAATGGCTATTATTTGGCTTTGGACACACTGCAATCTTTACTAGTTAGCCTTATACTGATCAGTGGACACCAGAAGAAGTAGTGCCACATATTCCCAAACAGTAAAGACCAGCTTCTCTATAGATTTGGGAAGGGATGGAATCTTTTGGCAATTTATTACTGTTGGTTGGGACAGGAAGTGAGTGGAAATCTCCCCAATGTAGGCTCAGACAGCGAGTTTCTAACCCTTTCTCACCCTGTCCAGAACACACTTCGACTGGAAAAGAATAGTACATCAATGTTAAAGCTGAAGGGTAATGTAATAATGAATGCATATAATACATTCAATTGTTATCCCCTATGCATCAAACAATGAATTAAATATTTTTTATTCAGATCACTGTTTTTAAGAATATCTATTTTGAGTCCCAGTGACATCATCACTGGGTCTGTCTGTAGGTCTGTGCTGAGTTTGGTGGGGGAAGGGGGAAGTTACAAAGCACTCTGCCTCGAATCCTCTTTCAAGAAGCATTATATGTATCTGCTGGCCACTGGGTGCTGCTGATTTGAGATGTGAAATCTGCTGATTGGTTGATTGATGGCAGAGAAAGCTAATAGCTATGAGAGGCAGACAACACCAGTACAGATCAGGAAGTAATTGATGAAGTAATTCAGAGAGAAAATGAAGGCAGGTTCAAAAAGCTGCTGCAGCTTCAAAGGTTTATATTGTGGAGTTGTAAGTTTACAAGGAATTGAGTGTCAGTTTCAAACACAGGAGAACACTTGCTTCAAAAGTAAAAAAAAAAAAAAAAAGGGTATGGCTGGAGTTTAGCTTTAACAAGATTGAAGACTTAATTCACCTAGTTGGGATTGGTACTTCCGTGAGTCCAGACAGAAGGACCGCCGGACTCAACCTCACAAAGGCAATGATCGGCCGATCCAAAAATTCGACTTCTCCCACTAAAACATTTGATGCCTCAGCTCCAGGGGGGATCTTCCTCATAAAGTTCATGTCAACCTAGGGCAAAAATTAGACATTAACTTCCCATACATACACGAACGACTGGCACAGCATATGAAAATATATAAAACATGAATTTGTGGTGGAGAATTGTTTTCACCAAGGAGAAGTCTGTCAGATGTAATTTTTTTTTTTAAAACACCATTTTACATACTAATGTTTTAAAGATTAGGCAAATTATCTAAAATTACTATTTCTGGAAAATGAATTAGAAAGTAATATTTTGATTTTTTTTTTTTAATGAAAATAGCCCATTTATTTATACATGCTTAAAAAAAAGACCTTAAAAATGCCTTACACTGACAGACATTCTTACAAATATGGAGAAAAATACAATAACCATACAATAACTAAACAAATTACGTGATTAAAAATTAAAAGGATAAAACACAAAATTGATATTATACACAATATGTAGGATCCGTTAGCCAATGAAGATTATATAAAAAACATGTATAAGATATAAAGTTTAATCAGGTTAATATGGATCTGATGAACAATTTGACCATATGTGTATAATAGCAGGGGCAACAGAACAAATGAGTCTGGAGGGCGATGTGTTGTGATTTGTACTGTAGAAAACCATTGACATGGCTATCTGCAGGAACTTACAGCAGACCTCTTGCGTCCCATTACAAACGTGCCACAATTACAGTGCCAGGAGTCATAATCCTGCTCGTCGAGGGAAAACAGGGGGCCAAGCAAAAACAATGATACACACTGTCATAAATGTTGTGCCAGGATATGGATATGGTCGAATTTTAGTACATAAAATAGAGTGCTACAAGTTTATAAAATAACATTAAAGAAGCTTTCCACTGTACAGGCTATAGCCACCCAGGTCTGATATTTCACTGGTGGGCTGTATTTCTTGGAGACTTAAGGGTCAAGAGCTTAAAATATTGCTTTAAGGATAATTGCACCACTTTTTTGTATGTGCAGAACATCTTTATTCACTATGGAGAGCTTGGCCCCAACTGTGGACACACTTCTTTTTAAAATCGAATAAAAAAACGTAAATAAAAAAAAAAAAAAAAAAAAGCAAAACAGATATCGCTAATCATGTAGAGGAGGGGAGTCGGGGTGCAGAGGAGCAAAGTACTTACAGAGGGTGAAGATCCACTTTAAATATATTGTATATGCACACTTTCCAAGCATATACCTGAAGCTAAATTACACACACAAATGAGTTTCAACTAGAAAGAGACCGTGACAAAGGGAGAAGCTACAGCTGTGCTCCCTAGAAGGCTCCGTGAAACCAGTTATGGGTTTACCCCAAAATAATTGTTAATTTGAAAAAGAACATTTAATATAATATACATACATTGAGTTGAAACTAGCTAGACCATGGAAAAATGATCTCTCTTCTTTAAAGGGGTGGGGCCTACATTATAACATTTTGACTGCAGAGCAGTGAATGCTCAATAATAGATAGATTACTTAGATGATCAGATATTTAAAAGTATCTTGTAACTTTATCAGGAAAATTCTTGAGGAATAAGTGGATTGGCCAGGTTGGTGAACTAGAGATGTCTGCTCATTGCATTAACATGCACATTTAGGCAAGAGAAAATTAGTCTATTGGAAGAAAAAAATAAATAAATAATCGTGGATTCAAAGTCACAGTAATCTAACATTTACGAAGGGCTCTAATCCTCCTAGACGATGCAAACAAATAAAGGAGGTTTCCTCCTTTCCCCTGTGAAATTACAGGGGGCTGGACACAGAAGGATTGATTTACTAAAACTGGAGAGTGCAAAATCTGGTGCACCTCTGTATAGAAACCAATCAGCTTCCAGGTTTTTTGGCAAAGCTTAATTGAACAAGCTGAAGTTAGAAGTTGATTGGCTACAATGCACAGCTGCACTAGATTTTGCAGTTTTAGTAAATCAACCCCAGAGGGCTAGATAGTTTATCTGAATTGGAAAACCATTTTATTAGTTTGGGATGTTATCAAAAACTATTGCTAGACGGTTCTATTGCTTGCTCCTTGCACTATGCAGCTAAATAAAGTTACCATTTACAAAAAAAAAAAAAAAAAAGCATTCTGGCCTATCTGTACACAGCAATAATTAACTAAACTGGACAGATCATACTGTATGGTGTATTTTCATTTCCTACAAATTTCCCATACCTTACTAAAGTCAACCGTGCTATTTTCTTGGCTGCCTCCTCCGGTGCCGTTTCGTTTGAGCTCTGACAATCTACTAGTGTCCAGGTTTGCTGGGGTTGACTGTGGAGAAGATAGCAGCCCTACAAACAAGCACATATAGTCAGAAAGGGGCTCTGTCTGGGACATCGCATAGTCTTGAAGTGAGGAACAAATCAATAAATTTATAGTCTTTAGTGAAAGGTGCCTATATTTATCTTGGGATGCTCCAGTGAACATTGTGACATACTGTGAGTGGTTAGTTTGGCAGCTCCACAAATTAAAATGACATAATCAAGCATTTAAAAACAGTCAAGAGAACAATCGCACAAGTAATTCCATTTTTAATAGTTCACACATATTAATAGGTAGTTAAGATAACGCAGGAGCTCTGACCACATAAAAGTCAATTTCAACAATAACTGTCATTTACACTAGAGTTTTATGCTGCAGATTCCTGTAACCATACAAGTAATTCGGTGATGCGATTCTCTTTTTCTTTCTTTACATCCAGCACGTTCACTCAGTTTGGTTAGCACAAACATTAGCCATGATGGCTATACATAGCTTGGTAACAAACTACCGTATACTATTAGCTTTTCATATCAGAACAATTCTGTTCATAAAGAAAGTTTAGCTTATTTTTGTATATCACATATTCCTTAAAGCTTCCGGTTTATAACCTGCAGTTAATATATGCATTGAAATTTTCTTAGAAAAAGGAAAAAAAAAAACAAACGTAGAAATTGTTAAATAGCCTTTTGAGAAATATGAAAAAGTTTAACCCTGTCTCCAGATCATTGATATCAGCAAAAATTTTAAAAATATGTGCTTTTAATGTATTTTAGGTTATGTAAAAACTGGTGTGTGTGTGTGTGTGTGTGTGTGTGTGTGTGTGTGTGTGTGTGTGTGTGTGTGTGTGTGTGTGTGTGTGTGTGTGTGTGTGTGTGTGTGTGTGTGTGTGTGTGTGTGTGTGTGTGTGTGTGTGTGTGTGTGTGTGTGTGTGTGTGTGTGTGTGTGTGTGTGTGTGTGTGTGTGTCCAAAATCCATGACACTGCTGCTGGGGGCCGCCATCTAGTGAAGTAAGCAGCCCCAGCAAACTCAGAGTTGTCACTCCAGTGCCATTCTATAATATTCCCCTTCACTCCTCTTCCAGCAGCTTTAAACAAGTTTTTGTACAGAGATGAAGGGGGCTGTAGGAGTTGGCCAGCACACAGAATAATTAGATTTTCCCAGGAGAGGAGAGAGCTAGGACATGCAAATGTGAATCGTGTATACAAAAATAATTTATAGAAAGGAAAAATACTCCAAGTAAGCATTTAAAATAATTGATTTTTTTTATGCCATTACCTGAAAGTTTTTAAGTTGGTGACAGGGTCTGCTTGAATATTATGTATATCTTAAAAAGGCCAACTTTTAGGTGCCTACCTAAAAGGTTAACTGGATGTATATGGAGAGATAGAAATCCTTCCATTTCTTTTTTAACTTGGAGATCTAACAGCTGGAAATGGACTGACTTAAGAGAATCACTCCACCCAAATCAGATTTGTTCAGCTTTCAGTAGATGTTGGTGGAGCACCTGATTTTTAATCTTTCTCAAGATGATCTGTGATTTGATTTCACGCACAAATTCTGTCCATCTGTCCTGGCCACTACAATGGGCTTCTGTCTCCATCCAGGATTGTTTTTAGTGACAAGTAAGCAGGAAGGGTGGACAATGGTGGACATTGCCAGTGGAAAGGTCTCTGACTTGTCCTACCAACATGCTTCCATATTTACAGTATATCCACCATTTGGTGGGCTTAACCTTTGAAGTAAAACATATTTTGTCCTTCATATTTTAAATCTAACCAGAATCTATCACATGGGAGTGGCAGTTTAGGTAATCCAGAACACATGTCAAATTACTAAATGGAAAAAAAAATGGAGTGGAACAACTGCTCAAGTGCATGGTTTCCTAACTCTGTTCCTCAAAGGGTCATGGTTTAAGAGAGTCCATCAGACAGCAGTGGAAGTCATGGATCTAGCTAGAAGGACAATAACATAGGAATTAAAAAACAACATATAATAATACTAGAGAGCTAGGGTTGAAATAAAAGGAAATTTCATCCAAAACTTAAATTTTTTGTGTAGTTGCTGGCAATTTCAATCACATGCTGTCTTCACGCATCCCTCAAGTGCTCCTGTGGAGAGATGTATCCAGCAGACTAACCAGTATTACTACACTGCAAAAGTTATTGCAAAGCCAAACAATGGCACCATGCTCTCCCAATCGATTGAAAAGGCTGAACAATTGCTGTATCCAGCAAGAGCAACACATTTATAAGGCAAACATATACACCCAAGCATGCGTTTCAACACCGACGCTTACAACCACGAGTGAAGCTTGCAATAATGTCCAGTGGTCCTCCCAGGTAATCAGTACATTATTTGGATTATTAAACAATACAAGCGTCTTATTAAAATTACTAGAAGTAAATATGTATGTAATGAAGTAATTGCTTCTGATAATAATGTGACACACATGTCAGGATATAAAAAGATCAGGCGCATAGGGTAGATTAATTACATACCATACTTTAGTAACAATAGAAAGCAATTCAGAATTCCTAGAATGTGCATGTGCAAGGGTTAGAAAGATTCTGGCATTACCTGAGAGGAGCACATCATGAACATTTAGCTGCTTTATGACCTGTGATGACAGCCCAGTGAAATCACACAAATGTAATGTGGTTAGTACAGTAAGCAAAGCACCACACGCATTCCAAAATATGCTGGTCTGAAAGAAGGCTGCAATATTTGCTAAAGATGGGCA
Organism: Staurois parvus; assembly: GCF_062004578.1. Classification (NCBI taxonomy): domain Eukaryota; kingdom Metazoa; phylum Chordata; class Amphibia; order Anura; family Ranidae; genus Staurois; species Staurois parvus. The sequence continues at coordinate 8,722,609 of NW_028317817.1, read as the reverse complement.
ATAAAAAAACGCTGATATCTGAGCTAGCACTGCGCATCAAAGCAACTGTATACTACATTATCAGTTGAAAGCACTGCATACTTCAAAATACAGAAGGTGTATTGCATTTTTTGCTAAAATAAAAAAAGTATGCTATCTAAACGTTTCTTGCCAAACCTGGCAAGAGAACAAAGGAAAGGACACGAAAGCTTGCAGCTGACTGCTAGGCATTAATGCTTGTAGTCAACAGGCTATAACTAGTATTTAAAGGGAACCCTGCATTTCATAGCAATGAAATCCTACACTGTAGTTCCACACCAAATCTCAATCCTAAATTGCTAGACCAAAGATAATTTAAAAAAAAAAAAAAAAATCACTAAAGAACTAAATACTTTTCTTGGACTCTGACTAGGCGAGAGTGACATCATTCAGAATTATCGCAGAACCCTGAGAAAGCCAAGGAACCCAAATCTTATGACAATTCTTTTATCGTATGTACAGTGCAGGAGCAAGTTCTGAAATAAGGTCTTGCAAGATTTGGGAATTCCCTGTTTTCTTGTAAGAATGTTAAGTTGCATCGCCTTTGCCTGGGCAAATCGTCAGAAGCCATGGTATTTTTTGTTTTTTTCAGATTTTTTTTTTTTTTAAAAAACACAAAATTAGCTTACTAATTTAGGATGAGGTTGGAAGTATGGCAGTAACATTAGGAATTTCTTGCTGAGGACTGCAATGTTCGCTTTAATCAGGCTCTAGTGGCCAGTGATGGCATATTATTGAATAACTATGCCCACTATAAAATTATGTGCATTGCAGATAGCATAACAAATACCTTTTCCCCCTAGATTTTAATGAATCTCAATAGAGTAATATGCTGAACACGGAAGTAGTCTATGGCAGCTTAACCAAATTGACAGGCTAGGGAAGAGAAAGAACCTTGGTCAGGTTTTAAATGCCATCTGTGACCCCCAGTAAGGAGAGTAACGTTGGCCATAGATGGATCGAAATTTGCCTGGTTTAGAAGGGACTGGCCAAATTTTGATCCATGTACAGCCGTTCCTGCTGTATTCAAACAGCAGAGAGTCCTGCTGTCAAACTAAAATGTCTCATCAGGAGGGATTCCTCCATTCACCTTGCCTGTGTGATTGGAGGAATCTGGGTTTTTTTTTTCCCCCTCCATTCAGCCCGCTGGCTAAATGGAAAAAATAACCCATGTATGGCCAGCTTTACTTTCTGTCAGTGGCCAACAAAACATAAGGAGATTAGCAAAGGCAAAACAAAAGAAATACTTGTTAAAAAAACTCTTTATGGGCTCAGCACCTGTGATATGCAGATATGCAACATGAGGTTTGAGCAACAGAGAACCAAGGTTCACTTTTACTAGATCTCAAAGAGTTCAGATAAAATAAATATACATTTTCATCAGCAGCCCATCCTTAAATACCAGAAGATTCCTTCTGAGTATAATTTGATTAATATGTATATGTAGATCCTCAGTCTTTAGTAAGTTTATAGCCCAAAGAAAAAAGGCAGACTGAACATTGGTTGAGTTTAAAGACGCAGCCTGCTTGCATAGCGGTATATGCCCACTGTAAATGAAGCAATGGGTTTGTGCAACAAAATTCTCCAGAAGAAATGTACTTAAATCATTGAACCCCAAATGGTAAAATGCATGCATATTGAAGCAACCTTGTAAGTTGTAATCAAAAAATGATGCCAGTTACATCTGCTCAAGCCATCAATGTGCTCAAAAGCATTCCATTGTGAGAGTGTTTCAGCAGCAAGGTGCACCACACAGGTAGTGGAACAATAATTGCCTGGATCAAAATCATGACAGTCTTCTTTCTTTGGGTCCAAGACTTCCCGATTTTCATCCTCCTCATCAGGTGGGTGAATTATTACCATAGGAATATCATCAATAGTACAATGCTGTGTCAATGGAACCCATTCACTCTGCTGAGAACTCGTAGAAGGCAGCCGATCAAATTTAGGGCTGCCAGGTGGCGTGTTTTGGGGGGTCGGTACAGGGGTTGTACGGCGGGAGCCAGCTGGGGTTCCAACTCTCGAAGGAGGTAGAAGATAATTGAGCAGAAGGGATAAGCGAGATTCAGCTCGCAATGAATTACGGGAGGCTGAAAGGCCTTCCCCTGAGGTAAAACAAGAGAAAAATAAAAGAAAGTGTTTTTGCTGTGGTTCAGACAACCCTTTTTTCACATTTTGGCACAATTTTCATCAAAAATTCAAATCACATGCTTACTTCAGGAAAAACAGAACATGCAATATGAAAGAAAAACCGGACACACGACACCAATGCCGTGGATCTATACACTAACTTAAATGAGAATATAAATGTAAAAAAAATATAATACACAATGACAGTTCCATAAATAGATTTGTACAGCTTTGGCAGGTGTAAGAAAGCATTCTAGGAATAAAAAAGGTAAGCCACATAACCTTAGAACTCAAGGCTATTTTGCGAATTCCATAAAAGGCAAGGATTTACACATTCCATCCAAGAAAACATTTTAAGCAACCAAATATCTTTCAACCTGTTTTTATAAAACCAGCCCCTCTATTTAGCATGCACTGTATCCCCTAATCAAATGTTAATGTAATTACTGCAGCTAGTTATGCAACATGTGCTAAATGTCAATAAACTTTGCAATGGCAAATAAATTCCCCATTTCTCATTACGTCTACTATTGGAGTTCAGTGCACAGTTCACAAAGGATCTGATGCAATGTTGTATAAAAGAAATTAAAATCATCATGTGAATGTGTAAAGCTCATTAATGCTTGAGGCTAATAGTCAATTATCCCAAATCCATCTCTGCTCAGTCACTGAACTGACATTGCATCCTAGGTCAGGACATTACTGGCAGGGTGTCACAACGATCTAATATAATAGGGGCAATGTACCCATAAAAGATATTTTAGTGAAGCCACTTGACAGGATGTTAATTTTTTTTTATTTGATATGTGTGTGTTTGCCCTTGTATACAATATTATAATAGGATATATATTTCCATTGCCTCATTTCCTTGGAATAACCTGGTGATCCTGCCAATCTACATTCTTCCTTTTTGTAAACTGACCGCACCAAGCATGGAAGAAGATCCATGCTTGCTTGGCCAGTCTGCGTCCCAGGGCTGTCCAAAACGTGGTACAGGACGCCATGCTGATTCCCTGTGTGTCTATCTCGTGTAGACCATTTACCAGCCAGGCCACCCGCCCAGCCCTGCCTTGGTGATTGAAAGCAGACTTCACTATCAAACTTCAGCATCTCCTAGCTAAACTGCCTGCTTGCTTCAGAAGCCAACCCACCCCCTGCTCTCCGAAAGAAGGTATGAAATACAGCTGTGCAGTCAGGTGACCTGAGAATAAAAGAGCAAAAAAAGGAAAAAAAAAAAAACATTGATTTTTTTTAATGCAAATCATAATATCTAATAAATATGTGCATTTGCATTCACATATACGTCAAGGCAAACCCATGCAGAGCAAAATAACAGTTCAATGTAATGCAGACCCCCCCCCCATCCCCCTAGAGCAGCACATATACCTTTCTTTGGCACCCCTGCTGCTTTGTTCACCTGGCAGAAGCAAAGAAAATACCTGGTACTTCAGATTACAGAGGATCATGTGACTCGCTTCCCTTTATCATACATCAGCACTGTCAGATGGGTGTGGACAGAGAACAATCAATCATGTGTGAGCTTCAACTAGAGCAATTCGAAACTTTCCACATTCCTATAGCTGAACAGGGCAGCAGGTGCGTGAAGAAAAGGTGCGTATGTACTACTAGGGAGGGGGGCATGGAAGCAAACCTGTTGCCTTGTCTCCAAGGATAAAGCACAGGCTTGCATTAAAGTGACAGTGTCTGTGTAGAGACTCACCCTCTTCATTCCCCAGTTCACGAATACCTTTCCAGCAATCCCTCACCACTTCTTTTCCCTGTCACAGCCACCACTGAAATACCAGGTTTCTACTGGTGTTGGAATCAAGAGGGACCAGTGGCATCACCATAATATGACAATGCCTTGCATTATAGGAGGGGGGTCACATGCTTCCACATACCCAGCAGCACTGAATATTTTAGAACAAAAAAGGTAGCGCTTTTATTAAATAAACTCAATAATAATAATATAACAAATAGATCAACCCTTATTTGTGATGGTGATAAAATAAATGCAAACTTATTATAAAAAAGCATACATGAATTTTCATAAAAATACAATAAAAGTGCTTAAAAAAAATGTCTGATGTCTCTCAATTCAAATAATACGATGTGAAGAAATCCATTACCAATGTGCAACAATCCTTCATCAATAGAAAGAAATTAACTCACCAGAGCAAGTTGCTAGTAATGTTATATTGTTGGAAGGATTGTTGCACATTGGTGATGGATTTCTTCACATCGTATTATTTGAATTGAGAGACATCATAGACATTTTTTGAAGCACTTTTATTGTATTTTTATGAAAATTCATATATCATTTTTTACTATAAGTTTGCATTTATTTTATCACTATCACAAATAAGTGTTGATCTATTTGTTATATTCTTATTGAATTGAGTTGATTTAATAAGCGCTACCTTTTTTTCTGATTTATACTATTACCTTTGTTAGAGGGTGAGGTTTAGCAGCTTGAATATAACACAATTATATAATTTAAGTTTTATTGGCGCTGTATTCACTTTTATGTTACTTTACTAGACTGTCAGTTTAAGCTGTCTGCTCTTACCTCATACGCGGGGCCAGTTACAGCATAACATGTTACAGGTTGCACCCTGCATACGGGTGTAACACTTAACGTGTTATAAAAGGTGAACTTATCCTTTAACCTCTTGGTGCCGGCGCCTCCTGGCCCTTTAAGGGGTTTGTGACTCTGGGAGGCAGGGCAGGGTTTAGGGTCATTTGACTGCCATGATCGGAAAGCTCCCAATCGCAAGTAGCGATCGGGACCTTTTCATGAGGCGTAGCTGAATGTGCCCACAGGGCGCACGCTCTCGGCACATGTGTGTTTACATTGGGTGCGCAATTATGTGGCTTCTCGGCATCAAGGACCAGCCGCCAAGAGGCCGCATACTTGTATACAGTCGATGCCAATGTGTGCTCTGTCTCTCAGTGTTTTAATACACGCTTCACATCAGTATATAACTTTCATGTTGAGTTAATCAGGGCTATATCACCAGCACTCCAACTCAATCAAGTCTGACATGTTCCGTGTTCTGTATCTGTCCTAAAGAATTCAAATTCTGTTCTGCTTAACAGAACTGTACACAGGATGTTTGATGGACAAATCACTAATTATACAGCATGCAAGAAAATATATGATCAGTTGAACACATTTTCATAATAATTCACAACATAACAAGAAAAAAGCAAATCAAAGCAAAATAAAGCAGCAGCCAATCAAGGCAGATGAAAAAACCATGTAAATAAATAAAGCCCCCTAAATTGTGCAGCAGTTCCAAAGGAAATGTATTACACTGCGCACACACACCACAATCCCAATAAAATGATTTGCTAAAAAAAAAACGTAAAGTAAATGGATGATGTCTTAGCAGATGAAAGGATTATAGCAGATGTAGATGCGTTATTTATGCCAGTGGTAGATTAAGCATGATTTATAGCCGAATTTTTAGAAATCATAAGTAAAGCGGGGCTGCTGCTTTAAAAGCCAGAATGAAAATCTCAGCGAAATAGGTTAGATTAAGCTGCTTGTGACAACTTATCTCACCGTTTCGTTCAAGCAAGTGAGGATCAGAATGTTTCTTGCCTATGTCAGCGAAGGACCGTACCAGTGGGATACGGTTACTCAGCTTCTTCTCGTTCTGATGGTGATGTCTTTTTAAGAGAGCTTCTCTGACATATTCCCTCATAGATTCATCCAACTGTCCTGATGCAATCATGTTGTCCAGCACCATATCTGTAATAACAGAACATGATTATTATAGTTATTATTAAAATTCCCAATAAAAACTCAATATACTAATGGGGAGACCCAGTTTAACTTTTTTCTAGGTTCTGAGATCCTTCTGACTTTTTTTATAATGAATAAAAACACAAAATACCGGTTAAAATGGAAAATAAAAAACAAAAACATAAAATCTGTATTCCCTTCCAGTACAGGAAATACAGAAATAAACTCCCCTGTAGGGATAAAGGCATATATTATATATATTTGTAAGCTCGAAAGAGCAGGGCCCTCGAACCCCTCGTGTTTTGTATTGTATTGTTACTGTACTGTGGCATGTTCTGTCCCCCTTTGTAATGTACAGCGCTGAGCGAACTGTTGGCGCTTTATAAATACTGTGTAATAATAATAATATTTATAGTAAATTAAAAGGCAGGATTTGTAGAGATCAATTGCTCCTGGACAGCTTCACATTCTGAAACACCAAGTATATGTAACCCTCACCTTGTAAAACAACCCATTCAGTTTAAAATAGAACATACTCTCTTGTTCTCAGCTGCATAAGAGCTAGGGGAGGAAAAGAAGGAAGCAATACAAAGAGAATATGATACCTTTTCACACAAGTACATGGAACAAGCACGTAGCAGGATTAGGATGTTGGGTTTGCATATTCTGTAACCACTTGCCCTCCAGAGGATTTACCCCCCCCCCCCCCCCCACTAGGACATTTTTTGCAATATGGTGATGCTTTATTTTAACTGACAAATGCGTGGTAATACAACGCAGTATATAAATAAAATGTATGTCCTTTTTTTCCCCACAAATATAGCTTTCTTTCAGTGGTATTTGATCGCCCGTGCGTTTTTTTTTTTTTGCTCTATAAAACAAAAAAAGACCAACAATTTTGAAAAAAAAAACAAAAAACAATATTTTTGACTTTTTGCTATAAAACATGTCCAGTAAAAAAAATTTAAAAATAAAATGTCTTCATAAATTTAGTCCAAAATGTATTCTGTGATATGTCTTTGCTAAATAAAATCCCAATACATGTAAATTAAATGGTTTACGTGAAAGTTATGGCGTCTACAAATAGCGCTATATATACTGGAATTTTTATTTATTTTTTAGTAGTAATGGCGGCGATCAGCGACTTATTGTGGGACTGCAGCGGGCATTCTGATACTGGGTGGGAACTGACATCCCAATGACACTAATACAGTGATCTGTGCAAATAAAAAGCAAGGACACTGTACTAATGACACTGGGCAGGAAGGGGTTAACATCTGGGGCGATCAAAGGGTTAACAGTGCGCTGTGTTGTGTTTTACATAGTGTGCTGTGTGTGTTTTACTATGGAGACAAGCGGCTTTGTATTGCTCTACTGTGCAGAGCCATACATGCCCACGCCATGACACTACCACCACCATGCTTCACTGATGAGGTGGTATGCTTAGGATCATGAGCAGTTCCTTTCCTTCTCCATACTCTTCTCTTCCCATCACTCTGGTACAAGTTGATCTTGGTCTCATCTGCCCATAGGATGTTGTTCCAGAACTGTGAAGGCTTTTTAAGATGTCGTTTGGCAAACTCTAATCTGGCCTTCCTGTTTTCGAGGCTCACCAATGGTTTACATCTTGTGGTAAACCCTCTGTATTCACTCTGCTGAAGTCTTCTCTTGATTGTTGACTTTGACACACATACACCTACCTCCTGGAGAGTGTTCTTGATCTGGCCAACTGTTGTGAAGGGTGCTTTCTTCACCAGGGAAAGAATTCTTCGGTCATCCACCACAGTTGTTTTCTGTGGTCTTCCGGATCTTTTGGTGTTGCTGAGCTCACCGGTGCGTTCTTTTTTAAGAATGTTCCAAACTGTTTTTTTGGCCACGCCTAATGTTTTTGCTATCTCTCTGATGGGTTTGTTTTGTTTTTTTCAGCCTAATGATGGCTTGCTTTACTGATAGTGACAGCTCTTTGGATCTCATCTTGAGAGTTGACAGCAACAGATTCCAAATGAAACTAGCACACTTGAAATGAACTCTGGACCTTTTATCTGCTCATTGTAATTGGGATAATGAGGGAAAAACACACACAACAGTTTGCATATGTGCCTCCCACTTGTTAAGGGACCAAAAGTAATGGGACAATTGGCTTCTCAGCTGTTCCATGGCCAGGTGTGTGTCACTATCAGTGAAGCAAGCCATCATTAGGCTGAAAAAACAAAACAAACCCATCAGAGAGATAGCAAAAACATTAGGCATGGTCAACTGTTTGGAACATTCTTAAAAAGAAGGAATGCACCGGTGAGCTCAACACCACCAAAAGACCGGAAGACCACGGAAAACAACTGTGGTGGATGACCGAAGAATTCTTTCCCTGGTGAAGAAAACACCCTTCACAACAGTTGGCCAGATCAAGAACACTCTCCATGAGGTAGGTGTATGTGTGTCAAAGTAAACAATCAAGAGAAGACTTCACCAGAGTGAATACAGAGGGTTCACCACAAGTTGTAAACCATTGGTGAGCCTCAAAAACAGGAAGGCCAGATTAGAGTTTGCCAAAGGACATCTAAAAAAGCCTTCATAGTTCTGGAACAACATCCTACAGACAGATGAGACCAAGATCAACTTGTACCAGAGTGATGGGAAGAGAAGAGTATGGAGAAGGAAAGGAACTGCTCATGATCCTAAGCATACCACCTCATCAGTGAAGCATGGTGGTGGTAGTGTCATGGCGTTGGCATGTATGGCTGCCAATGGAACTGGTTCCCTTGTATTTATTGATGATGTGACTGCTGACAAAAGCAGCAGGATGAATTCTGAAGTGTTTCGGGCAATATTATCTGCTCCTATTCAGCCAAATGCTTCAGAACTCATTGGACGCCGCTTCACAGTGCAGATGGACAATGACCCAAAGCATACTGCAAAAGCAAACAAAGAATTTTTTAAGGGAAAGAAGTGGAATGTTATGCAATGGCCAAGTCAATCACCTGACCTGAATCCGATTGAGCATGCATTTCACTTGCTGAAGACAAAACTGAAGGGAAAATGCCCCAAGAACAAGCAGGAACCGAAGACAGTTGCAGTGGAGGCCTGGCAGAGCATCACCAGGGATGAAACCCAGTGTCTGGTGATGTCTATGCGTTCCAGACTTCAGGCTGTAATTGACTGCAAAGGATTTGCAACCAAGTATTAAAAAGTGAAGGTTTGATTTATGATTATTATTCTGTCCCATTACTTTTGGTCCCTTAACAAGTGGGAGGCACATATGCAAACTGTTGTAATTCCAACACCGTTCACCTGATTTGGATGTAAATACCCTCAAATTAAAGCTGACAGTCTGCAGTTAAAGCACATCTTGTTCGTTTCATTTCAAATCCATTGTGGTGGTGTATAGAGCCATAAATGTTAGAATTGTGTCGATGTCCCAATATTTATGGACCTGACTGTATTTCCCAAAAAATCCAGGAGAAGGTTTCATATAAGATATAGTAAAAAAACTTACGTTAGTTATCTCCCACCAACAGTTTAGTTAGTCAAGTTTATTATACCCCTTTATGAAATTCGTAATGCAAAAGAAAATGCAACTAAGTAGGGAAATAGAAAATCAACATATGCATTACTGATTAACAAGGACTGGCGCAAACAAATGTGAACTTGTGGTTGTACCAATCGGGTTTACTAGCTAACTTTTCCTAATACAGGCGAAAGGTTACAAACTGCGTGGGACTGATAGGACAAACCACATATTCAAAGAACAAGAGCACTTCAAATGTCATTTCAAAATTTCTCCGATACTTCCTTACGTTTGCTATTGAGTAAACAAATATGTTACTTGTTTAGCGTGTGCGTAGTTTTGGATAAACTCACAATTTAAAAAAGTGTGCAGCGTCATCACCGCATAAAAGGAAAAAACAACTTTTCCGGGGAACCATGAGAACTTCTTGGAAGTTTTTTATTGCTTACTGTGCTGTGCGCTCATTGGTGAGACCTCTCCTAAATACATTTTCAGATGGCCTAGGCAGAAAAGAGGGTCTCACCCCAACAGGGACACAGATAGCAATAAGGTGGTTCTAAAGGCTTAAGGTTCTTTACCTTCATGTAATCTATACTCTTCCAGGTCTCTGCCATTGGCGCCCGCTGCTGTCAAACATAGCCAGTGAGCAGGAAGCGGGAGCAGGGCCAAGCCCCATCCTGTGTCTCCTAAGGAGACAGAGAGCTGGGGCTGCAGAGCGGGCACGCACCAATGCCCATATAGCAAGCGGCTTGCTATGGGGGCACTCGGAGATGAAGAGGAGCCAGGAGCACCAACGGGGGACCCCAGAAGAGGAGGATCGGCACTGTTCTGTGTAAAACCACTGCACAGAGCCGGTAAGTACAAGGCTCCATGTACACGGGACACTTCTGAATGATAGAAACGGACTGCTGGAAAACATAGGTTAAAAAAAGTCTGTTTAGCTGGGTTTGCATAACGCGTTTATGCGCGTTTGCGTTTAGAAGCGGTTTTAAAGATAACCACAGGAGAACCTCCCAAATGCCCAGAATGCACTGAAAAGTGGTAAATTATTAACGATTTCAGACTGTTTCAGAGAAATACACAGAGTAGAAGCAGAGACAGCATTATGTATTGAGATAATTAGCTGTGAGTTGCTCATTAACATTTCTTTTGTTTCCGAGGGTGGGAAAGGTGTCTGGTGGAGTGAGTCATTAAGGCCACCTGGCAGGGGGACTTCATGAGGAATTTGAGGTGTGAATGGTCATTGACATATCTTTTGTTTCCAAGGGTGGGAGAGGTCTGAAGGTGTGAATTAATCATTACAATGTGTGACAAACTTGGTAGGAACATCCAGTGTTCAGTGTTTTGTCCATCTGAGTACCTTGAAAACTCTTTGCATGCATTTTTTCATGATGAAAAAGGCTCAGGACAGCATTGGGAACTGGACGAGTTTAAAAAAATTTGCCGCATTTACAAGCGTTTTTAGGTTTGAAACGCTGATACAATTTACTGCTGAAAGCAACTTTTCTGCATTAAAAAAAAAACGACTGTAAACTCAAATGCCTGTAAATGACTGTAAACGAAGATGTGTACATGGACACATAGGAAAACATTAGGGTGAGTTCAGGGGCTGCTGAAAAAAAATGCTTAACAGCTCCTGAACATGAGTTTATCAGCTGCAGTGTACATGAGCTGTAAGAGGTTTTTTTTTTTTTTAACCTTTAATATCACTTTTATAAACTAAACTATTCTAACCCCTCCTTATTTCTACTAAAAAAAAGTGCTGTACTACTGTTTGTATCACTATTGGTGAGTTTCCCTTATTTCTGGTATCGGAGATCCACAGTCATAATAGAGATAAGAGACCATTGCTATCCATTACTTTACCCTGAAATAGCAGGCAGGTATTTGAAAGACTACCAGAATACAGTACAGTATATAGCAATGAACAGTCGTCATCTATTCAGTACTCTAGGCTCAGAAGGAAGTAAAGTCTTTAGTACACGTAATACAATAAAGCCCAGAGAACGTACTACTTGTAGGGAACATTTCAATCCTCCAAGATCAAATTTAATTTTAGTGCTGGAGGCATTGGAAAGCAGCCATCTGAAGTGATGACATGGCAGCAGAACTAGAATTTCCAGTAAACTCTTAACTATTAAAGCACACCTCCAGACACCAGACAAAAAATACACTTGTAGTGGCCCATTAAATGGTTAAATCACTGTTTTTTGCTGTCTTTTTTTGCCTGTGCTCCTTTTGGAGACATTTCCTGTAACTTCCAGATGTTACAAAAAGGATGTAAAATGAACAAAAATCTCTATGAAAGGAAAATCCTACAAGACTGTCATCACTGCAACAAATTTCACCAGAAGAATTCCCCTCTATTTACTTTCGATCTTCACAATTTCAATGTTTACTATATACACTTGGCAATGTTCAATGAATATTTAGTGAGTGCAGATCTCCTTGGGATGGTCAGAAAAAAAAAAAAAAAAATTTTGATATTCCCTTTAATCCCTTCCCTACTCTACACAAAACAAACAAAAAATGGCTTTTTTTGTAGGCAGCCAAGTACAAAAGCAAAACATGCATAAGGGTCCTGTTCTACAAGCATGGACTGGTGCATCTCTTTCAGAGAACATAGCAGGTCCCTGGATAGAAAAATATGTATATTACAACAAAATGGTGTAGCGCTATCCCAAAAATTCTAGGACTTCATCCACATATATGAATTAAAATACAGTGTAACTCAGTATTGGTTGAAACAAGTGAAAATATTAAACCGCACATATGTAGTACTATAGAACTAAAAGAAACCAGAAAGAAAAAAAACACAAACTGACCAAGAAAAATGGTCAGTACGATATAGTGTACAACAGAAATATGAAAAAAAAAACAAAACTCCCTTACTATCATAAAAGTGTATATGTGCTCCCAGATGTCTGAAAGTGACATCCAATATTGCCTTCTAAAAACTAGTGAAAATAAATCATGAGATTTCCAAGGCTCATTTTTGAGTGCATTCTTCTAATGCATTGGCCCTGCGGGGTCTATGTGTTGAGGTGAGGGGACAATCCAGCTGGTGACAGATTCATTTCCTGAAACCACCTGCATCAGAAGTCGATATCTGCATATGTTCCACATTTTCAGACTTTATTATTTATGGGAGATATTTAGGACCCTTTTGGTTAGTGTTAGCATGTTGACTTATGCATTTAGGCATTAGGGCCACATATGTTGATGCCATCGTTTGGGCATCTGGGAGTTCACTTTTATCATTTTTAGCCTTCCGCATTTAGGACGGCTTGGCACCATTCATAATTTTTGTATACTGACCTTTTCCCTTGGTCAGTACTCTTCTTGTTTGGTTCTCACAATTTATTTTCACTAGTTTTTAGAAGGCAATATTGAATGTCACTTTCAGACATCTGGGAGCACATATACACCTTATGATATTAAGGGAGTTTTTTTCATATTTCTGTTGAACACTATATCATACTGACCATTTTTCTTGGTCAGTTTGTGGGTTTTTTTCTTTCTGGTTTCTTTAGTTCTATAGTACTACATATGTGTGGTTTAATATTTTCACTTGTTTCAACCAATACTGAGTTACACCATATTTTAATTCATATAGGTGGATGAATATACTGTATATACCATAATTTGTAGACGCTATAACTTTCAGTTTCTGGGATAGCGCTACACCATTTTGTTGTAATATACATCTTTTTCTCGCTATAAACAAAAAGAGACCGAAAACTTTGGAAAAAACCCCCAATATTTTTCACTTATATCCAATAAACTCAAAGTTCGTCATAAATTTAGGCCAAAATGTATTCTGCTACATGTCTTTGGTAAAAAAAAAAATCTCAATACATGTATATTACTTGGTTTGTGTGAAAGTTATAGCGTCTACAAATTATGGTATATACAGTATACTGGAATTTACGTAGCTTTTATGTTCTGACTGCTGATCACATTTCTTTAGGTGCTAAAATGCCAGGGCAATATGAACCTGCCCCCCTCCCCCCAAAAAATGTCCCTTTTTGGAAGTAGGCACCCCAAGGATTTTGCAAAGAGGCATGTTGAGTACATGGAACATTTTATTTTTTGCCTAAAATATTTTCAAAATGATAATTAAAATTTTATATATAACATCCCAAAACACGTTCTTCTACTTCTCCCAAGTATGGGGATACCACATGTGAGAGACTTTTTGGCAGCCTAGCTCCATACAAGCCCCCAAAATACAATGACCACCTCCAGGCTTTCAAAGGGCATATTTCCTCATATCACTTCCCCACTACCTATCACGGTTTCGGAGGCCCTAAAATGCCAGGATAGTACAAACACCCCGCCCCCCCAAATGACCTCTTTTTGGAAAGTAGACACCCCAAGGAATTTGAGGCATAGTAAGTATTTTACAGATATAATTTTTGTCAGGATTTTGAAAAAAAGAAAAAGTACATTTTTGTATTCTTTCTTTGTTTTCCAAAAACGTGGCAACAAATGAGATCTGCAAAATGCTCAGCAAACCTCTTAGCAAATACCTTGGAGTGTCTACTTTCCAAAAAGGGGTCATTTGGAGGGGTTGCTTCTACTATCCTGGCATTTTAGGGCCAACATTAGAAGCTCACCCACTCTTGAAGACCAAGCATTTTCTGACACTTTGTTCACATGAACATGAGAAAATTACCTTGAACCCCCAAACATTATATATATTTTTTTAAAGCAGAGGCCCTAGAGAATAAAATGGTGGATGTTGAAATTTTTGACGTCACACGGTATTTGTGCAGCGATTTTTCAAACACAAATCTTTTTGGAAAAATACACTTTTTACAATTTTAATGCATAAAAACACAATATATTACCCAATTGTTTGATAAAATATAAAAGATGATGTTACACTGAGTAAATAGATACCAAACAAGACATGCTTTAAAATTGCGCATGTCCATCAAAGTACATACATTTTTATTATCGATAGGCGACACTTTAAAAGCCTTTACAGGTCACCAATTTATATTTACACAGGAGGTCTAGTGCTAGCATTACTGCCCTCGATCTGACGTTCACGGCGATACCTCACATGCATGGTGCAACCGCTGTTTACATCATGTTTACCAGCATGGGATCAACTCTTGCACATGCATGTGAGCGGGGGGCAACGGTACTTTTTTTATTATTATTATTATTTTTACACTGTCCTTTTCTTTTTTTTTAGCACTTTTATTGCTATCACAGGGAATGTAAATATCCTCTCTGACTTCAATAGGCATTGACAGGTATTCTTTTTTTTAGAAATCTGGGGTCTATTAGACTCTAGATATCTCCTCTGCGCTTACATCATCTGATCTCACCAAGATTGGTGTGATCAAATGTTTTCCCAATTTACAAATGGAGCAGTTTATATCCTACAAAACTGAAGTGATGAAATGCTTGTAGCTTCCGATTTCTTAGACTATAGAGATGATTGGAGTCATTCTGGTCTCCGATTAGCTCTATGGTCAGCCCGCAGATCTGCCGGCTGCATTCTCAGATTCCCCTGTGGAACAGGAGAGCCCAAGAAAACTGTAGATGGCGGCAGGAGGGGGGGGATGTCCCTTCCCGCTGCTCGTAAAAACAATTCAGCAGCTAATTGGCCACTAAGATTCCTTTCAAATGAAAGCCAACTGCCAACTGAAAAAAACAATACCAGGATGATGCCTGTAGCTGCAGGCATCATCCGGGTATAACCACTCAAAGTCCAGCGATGTACCAATATATTGCTGGTCCATCTTGGGTATATATGTAACAGCAGAGAACACGGACATATGATGAATCGGGTCTGTGGACCAATATGATCGCAATTCATTCTTTTTTGTAATGCCCATGTTGAGGGTTAGGGCCCAAAAAAGTTTTAAATTCAGAAACCGTGATAGGGTTTAATGCGAATTATCTGGCAAGAGCTGAATTTGGGTGGGTGGCGATGTATTGTTCTGCATATAAATTGCTTTGGCCCACAATCAATTGGTACGAATCTTCTGTGAAAAATAGCAGAAGGGCTAAATGCTAGTGCTGGCAGCGAACAGGTCTAATCCTGCTAACACTGCGGTTTTGGGGACACTATACGAAGCAGGCACTAGTATAGTTCTGTTCATAATCATTATATTGATCTGTACAAACACTATACTAGTAATGGTGGTGAACAGCGACCTATAGCGTGAGTGCAATAGTGTGCAGGCAATCTAATGCTAGCTGACCCTGGCTGGAAGGGGCGCTTACTGACCTTGACTTTATCTGATGTCACTAGTGGCAGGAATACAGTGAAAAATTTTATATACTGACACTGTACTAATGGCACTGGCTGGGTGATGGGGCGATCAAAGGGTTAAATGTTCTAATCTAACCTGTGTGTGTAAAATGTAGTGGTTTTACTCTGTGCCGTGTTCTCTCTTCTGTCCCTGGACCGACTGGAGGCGCAGCGGGGGGCGCAGGCGCGTTCATACCCCAAAACATGAAGTGACGCAAGATTATGTCACTTTGCCAAGAGCTGCTGCTCTTTTATCAGAATAGTGTGTGTGTGTGTGTGTGTGTGTGTGTGTGTGCGTGCGTGCGTGCGTGCGTGCGTTTTCAGGGATTATTTTTTTTTTTTTCCTTTTTACACTTTGCTTTGCAGGAGAAATAAAGATAATTTCTCCTGCAATGCAAAGCTTGCTGTCATGAACCGAACTCATTCATGAACTGCCATGAATGAGTTAGGTTTTTGACAGCTCAAGATAGTGATCTGTGATTGGCTGGAGCTGGTCACATGGTAAAGGGTGCTGTGATTGGCCCCGTGTATCATGTGACAGCTGTGGGCCAATCACAGTTCACTAGGAAGAGAAGCAGACCTGTTATGAATGAGATTCATAACAACTTTGCTTACATTGTGATCCTCTGATCACATAGCGATCACATGATCACCGGGTCCCATTCACTGGGATCTTCATTCCGCGAGACACGGCAGAAGGGGGCCCCCATGTTAGTACAGCCAGAGCGACGTATGGGTACGTCGCCTTGACTGTAGCTGCCGCCTGGCAGCATTACACTGCAGGTGGGCAGTCAGGAAGCGGTTAAGGAGACATTGTTAAAAATGTAAATAAATGCACAAAAATTATTTTAAAAGCTTGCTTGCAGCTTTTTATTTCTATAACCATTTTTGACTTGCAATGTGCCTTTGAACTTGCTAAGGAAGAGAGACTTCAAAAACTGCCCAACTAGCACAGACCCCTCCATCCTTGCATGCCATAGCACACTCCTCTTTTGGGAATACCTAATTACTGTCTGTGCTGGCCCAACTGCTCCTTTCCTCCCTTCCTACTGAATTTGTAGACAGCAGAATACGTCCAAGCAACCAATCACATGAAAAGTTGGCCAGCTTCTCATCATCAGTCCATACCGGACAAGCTTCTCAATGAGAAGGGGTGATGATGACGACACTGATGTAAAGGTTGTGGTGGTGGGAAAGTGTATTGAGGGACTGAGGACACTGATGTAAATGGGGAAGGGGGGGATGTTCGTGTGATGTGAAGGGGAGACTGAGGTAACTGAGGTAACTGAGGACTCGTTTATACTTGTGCAGGGACCTGCTTTCTTTCTGCATTGCCAAGGACACACAGAAAACAGTGCTTGTTTATGCCTAGAGTACCAGTAAAAAGGACTTTTAGTTCCTATCCTCCCTCCCCGCAGGTGGCACTATTCTTTACTCAGCGGTCCCTTGGTGTCCTCATGTGCAACAAACGGCTATTATTCCCTGCAGCAAAGGGGGAGCCCCACAGCAAGGGAGGATTTTTCTTTTTTCCCCTCCTTAAATGCCCTTCAAAAGATCCTTTATACCTGTGGTTGTCATTTTATGAGCCAACGGAGGCCTCAAATGAGGCCCCTGACATCAAAGGGTCACACATAATGCTCCATACATGTAATGTTTGAGAGGACTGTCAGAAAGTGTAGACCTAATAGAGGAAATAAGAGTCACAGAGTGTGAACATTCCACATTTTTGGCTGGGGATATGTTGCAGAAGACAACACTAAACTGGGGACATGTTACATAAGACTAGTAGAGATCAATCTTCCCACTATAGACTGCGAATGTCCAAAGGCCTCACATCATATACCAAGGTGCAGCATGGGCACAGGTTGGGAACCAGGGCTCTATATATTCATTTGCAGTTTTCGTAAATATTTTGATTCCAAATCAGGAACTCTGCCACCATGCATTACCTGCAATTTCTTCTATCGTGCTGGCTCTCATGTCCAACATCACTGTGCCATTGAGTATGCAACTTCTCAGTTCAAACAGGCTGTGTAGTGAAAGTGTGGCTACGTAAGGCTTACTCCATCGGTCTCCACCATCTTCAACGTCTTCCTCAAATTTCAGCCATCTGAAACAAAAATCAAACTCAAATTACATCACAATATGCTTCTATATCTATAGTTTATTTGAAATATTTACCATGGACAAGTATTAACTAACTTAAGTATTGCTATTCACATCAAAAGATCACATGGTTTACAAATAATGCACAGGGGTGGATTTACTAAAGGCAAATAGACTGTGTACTTTGCAAATGCAGCTGCACTCGTTTTCCCCAGAGCTTAGTAAATGCGGTAAACCTTCACTTTAAAGAATACCAAATCTGGTGCAAGGAAAAAAAAAAACTAACAAAAAAACAGCATTTGCTTGCACATGATTGGATGGTGGAAAATCAGCAGAGCTTTACCACAGCTCTAGGGACAATGCGTGCAACTGCTCTTGGATTTACTAAAAGCAAATTCCACCTCTCAGTATGCTACATGCATGTAGCTGTAATAAAAACTTTTTTTTTAAAGACTAAATAACCATTTTGGGTGGAGATAGATTTTATGTTTTTTTCCAGCCTATTATGTCTAGCATTTTCTGTGTTCGTGATGTTTACTTTTACATTTTAATTTTGCAGTACTTGAGTGGTGGGGCTGTACTCACTATTTTGTAAGTAAACATTTTGGTTTGTGAAAGGTATCTTTGATGCCAGTTTGTTTTAATCACATTGCCTGGATAAACACTTCAGTGTTCACTGCTAACCAAGTTATGTGCAAGCTGACAGAGCATAGCACCGGGTTTAAAGCTTGTACTATACACAAGTGCTGGGGGTACAGTGTGCTGGGAATTCATATTTTAAATACTGCAGCATTGGCTTAGCTCCATTCAAACAATTCAATGGACAGAACAGTGGTTAAATGGTTAGCACTTCCGCTTGGCAGTACTAGGTGCTGTGGTTGGGATTCAAACTGACGACCCACCTGCCTGGAGTTTGCATGTTCTCCAAGTGCCTGCAAGGGTTTCCTCCGGGTACTCCAGTTTCTTCCCACACTCCAAAGACATGCTGGTAGGTGAATTGACTCCTGTCTAAATTGGCTCTAGTATGTGTATGTATGAATGTGAGGTAGGGACGTTAGATTGTACGCCCCTTGAGGGTTAAGGACTGATGTGACTATACAATATATATGTAAAGCGCTGCATAAATTGATGGCGCTATAAAAGTACCTATAATAAATAAATGTTGCATAGTAAAAATTGTAACAGTAACCAGAAACTGGCTCTCAAATCTCTCTTGCTGCACTCAAAATGGAATAGTGCACTTGCTGAGGTACCGCCCTTGATAGATTGGGGAATCTTGATACTAGCAGAAAAAAAAAACGCGTTTCGCAAAAGATGAAAACATCACGTGCGTTAGCACTTTATCTGAAGATGCATGCTGTCCACAATTGGCACCTTTGACTTCTTGTCTCTGTTTTTATGACCTTTATGGCTTGTGAGTATGTTTTTGCATCTTTTTAATACATTTTTGGTTTTTGCGTTAATGCATGAGGAGAGTGCGCCGTTTTGTTTTTTTCTGCTAGCAAAAATTGTACACAGATATGTGTTGTAAATTGCAGTTTAGTAGCAGTTACAAAAGTCAGTGTACAGAATCATCCACTGTGTGTGTGGACTTGACAAGGTACAGCCTATTTCACAAGACACACGAATCAGTGTCTCACTGCCACATGAGAGATCACCTACAAATATGTCACTATGCAATGTTTGTCATGGCTTCCCAAGTCCTGCCTGGTCCCTCTGCAACACTAAAGCTTTGACACAAAATGGATCCATGATAGTAACAAGCATAAATTGAGAGGTTTATTCACACCTACATTTAGTGGATTGTTGCACCATCTTGACGCACTTTTGCCTGGGGTTCAGGGTTCATTTTTAACAGTGAGGACTTCATGTTCTTCTCATGTTCTTATACAGGCATCAAAAGCTACTCTGATTTATTTTACACGCTCAGTCCTTGCTCATAATTACATGCAACAAGAAAGAGGACCCAAGCTGATTCAGTGTATAGTTTTGTTTAATGAAGGCTAAAATAGAAGCAATATATCCAGTCACATGAATAAGGTAGATACTGAGGGTAATGTCACATAAAGCAGAGCGGGGAAGGTTGTGGCAATGTGTTTCTAGGTGATTCTACTCCTTATTCAAACCTTCAGCTTGGCTGGAGAAAGGGGCGAAATCACTCTGAAACACGTTGCCACAGCTTTCTCCACTCTCCTATGTGTGACATCACCCTTCGTTGTCCTGGTTCACTCCACTGAGTCTCTGCAATTAATGCACCAGCTTGCATGTGTTCCAGGCCACCACAGATACTTACCATGGGGAGCTGCTATAGGGCTTGAGGTTGACAGATATGCACTTTATCTTCTTTGTTTGTGTGAGTGGAAATATTGCTTCTATTTTTGCCATCCTTAAACAAACCTCTGCACTGAATCAGTTTGGACCCTTTCTTATTCTTGTTACGTGTACTTGTTAACCCAATGTCTCTTCTGTTTAGAGCAGCTGAAGACAGTGATGGTGTGAAGTTTCCTTAGATCATTTCTATACATGAATCACGTGGACTTTTGTAGATTGGTGTGAGGATAATACCATCATGTTTACACCATTTGCCCTATGCTTATGTGTTCTTACTCATTATTTAAATTATGAGTAAACAAGTGCAAAACACACCAAGATGGTTTTGATCCCTGTAGGCAATATACCTTCTGCTCATGAAAAAAACCTCTCAGTTTATTCATGTTACTATTATAAATTTGTCTTAAAGCTGCATCCCATGAACTATGAAGAATTCACTGCCAAATCTAACACAGGATAGCTGTAGGGCCCAGAAATGCCATGTTATTCATTGAATGTACTTCTGCAGCCCACAGTAGAAAAAAAAAAAAAAAAAAAAAAAGGCTCCCTCCATCTAATTCCACTATATTCTTGGCAAAATTGTATCCAATTACAATAAAAATACTTATCTGTAAAGGATAAAAGTTAAAGCAAGGGGGCAACAAGTATAGGACCACCTGTTGCGACACAGATCTTTCTGTCAGCTGATACACTTTATCACCACATGTTAAATAAGGGGGGAAAGATATAGAGCAGCAGGATGTAGTTTCACAGTTCATATTACCAGCCCATGCCATAGTAGCCAACAATAGCTGCTTTCTAGGATTCAAACTTAAAGGGGAAGTTGAGCTTTAAGGCCTCTTCCTCTGCTTCTTGTTAAGGATTGGCACCTTTAACAGCCTCCCGCCCGCCATATAAAAGGTAATGACGTGAGGGCGGCAGTTCTCTCACTCTGGGAAGACGTCATATGATCTCCTGCCACTCTAGCCGCACGTGCGCGCCCCAGGCTTTGTCATGTGATCCAATCACAGCTGATCGCATGTAAATAAGGAAATGCTGGTTATCTGCATTACTCTCCTCACGAGCTGTGACGCTGACAGCTCGTGAGGAAAGGAGACACGGTAATTGGCATTCCTCAGAGGGGATCAGTGCCCTAATGATCAGTGTAGCCCCATCAGTGCCACCTGTCAGTGTAAATCAATGCCACCTGCCAGTGCCTATCAATGCCACATATGAGTGCCTACCAGTGCCCATCTGAGCTGCCTTTCAGTGCCGCCTATCAGTGCTGCCTTTCAGCGCCGCCTATCAGTGCTGCCCGTCAGTGCTGCCCATCAGTGCCGCCTATCAGTGTCATGTATGAGTGCTGCCTTTCAGTGTCCATCAGTGATGCCGGTCAATGCCCATCAGTGCCACTTACCAGTGCCTCCTCATCAGTGCAGCCTATTAGTGCCTATCACTGCAGCCTCATTAGCGCACATCAGTGAAGGAGAAAAAAAATTACTTATTTACAAAATTTTATAACAAACTAAGAAAAAACTTATTTTTTTAAAAAAAATTTCAGTTCTTTTTGGTTTATCAAAAAATAAAAAACCCAGAGGTGATTAAATACCATCATAAGAAATCTCTATCAGTCTAAAAAAAAATATGATAAAAATTTCATACGAGTACAGTGTTGCATGAACACACAATTGTCATTCAAAGTGCGACCGCGCTGAAAGCTGAAAATTGGCCTGGGCAGGAAGGCGGTGAAAGTTTCCAGTAGGCAAGTGGTTAAGGAGCAGGGGGCGATTTTGACAGGTACCCACTCCCACTGCGATCACTTAGACGATCGTAAGTGAAAGTTGTCCTCCCTTCCTCCCCGTAGTCTTCTGGGACTTGTCACATGTCTACAGGATCATTCAGCGCTACTCGCATATGCGCAGTGGGCACCTGGCTGTGAAGCTGCAAGCTGTCACAGCCGGGTGCCCACACTTGCCCACACTGGAGAGAGAGGACAGCCGGTGAACCCGGCTGGTGTGAACACACAGCTGGACTCTGGGACAGGTGACCGACCGTCTGTTTTTAAAAGTCAGCAGCTACAGTTTTTGTTGCTGCTGACTTTTAGTTTTTTAGATTTTGACAGAAGCTCTGCTTTAAGATATCTGTTATTTGCTGGAAATTTGCACTCAACCTTTTTTGTTATCCAAGAGCTCATGCACAGGGGCTCAGAGCCATACGCTATAAAAAGTGGCCATATTTCTGTGCCTGGAAGCCACAGATCTTGCATACAACCTCCGGTAAAAATCAGTAAGAGGATGCAGCTGTATGCTGGGCAACACAGATTGAAGCATACACATGCTTACAGGGACAGATATACGCTCCTGAATGCAAATGATTTATCGGTGTACAGCCGGTTCTTGTTATTTATTTGTACAGAAGTCTGTACCCGACATCTGTGTCCCAGGCACATGAATACGGCACATTTTTACTGTGTAAGGTCCTTTGCACAAGCCCTTAATGTGAACGAACACCAAATGATATCCTTATCCATAAGGTTATTTCTTATTGTGCCTTTGTGGAGAAAAGCACAGTGGAGATTTGAAGGCGGCTGAGAGTAATAGAGAATACTTTAAAAAATATTATATTCAGGTATTTGTGTTTAACTAAACTAGAGTTTAGTTCACTTTAATGTGTTTTACTGTGCTCACTCTTACTTCTCTTTTAGGCCTCATCTCTTCTTCCATTATACTCAGTCTTTAGGTTACATTAGGTGGAAGGTGAAATTAAGAATTGTTTTCACACAAGGGAGCCTAATAATAGGTGGTGGGGAGGGGGAGTCATACGATTCCTGTGTACTTATTCAGTAAAAGGGAAAATGTACTATGCAGTGCAGTATGTGTAGATGTAAATTCAAGCCAAAGCCTTTTGTATACTAAATGTATTACTTCAGATTTAACCAGCCATATATAGTAGATTTATAGAAAGCGGTCAGCTAAAAATCTGCAGTCAGAAGAATGGTCTATACCAGTGGTCTCCAAACTGCAACCCTTTCCTTTCTTTTATCTGGCCTATGAGGCATTATTCCCTCCACTGTCAGCAACAGTGGGGTTTAGTTCCTGCCACTGACACTGACAACGGGGCACTATTCAACCCACTAACACCATTGATACCAACGATCGGGCACCATTCCTCCCATTGATACCAATGATGGCACACCATTCCTCCCATTGATACCAATGATGACACAGCATTCCTCCCATTGATACCAATGATGGCACACCATTCCTCCCATTGATATCAATGATGGCACACCATTCCTCCCAGTGATACCAATGATGGCACACTATTCCTCCCAGTGATACCAACAATGGAGCACTATTTCTCCCACTAAAACCAATGATGGGGCACTATTCCTCCCACTGACACCAATGATGGGGCACCATTTCTCTCACTGATACCAACGATGGAGCACCATTTCTTTCACGGATACCAATGATGGAGCACCATTTCTCCCACTGATACCAACGATGGAGCACTATTACTCTCCCTAGTAATAATCACGGTTCATGGTTTTATCCCACTGACGCCAAGACATTTTCTACCCCCACTAGTCACAGTGTGGCCCCCTAAAGTTTGAAGGACAGTAAACTTTGTTTAGAAAATTTGGAGACCCCTGGTCTATACTATTCACACAAGTACACAAAACTAGTACCCATTATAGGCAAGCACATTAACCTACCAGCATGTTTCTGAATTACTAGAAGAAACTGTAGCAGATACAGGGAAGCCACACAAGTATGAGAGGATTAAAAAAAAACCCTATTGTTAGAAAGGAACCCAGAACCCAAGTGCTGCAACTGAGTAGAGTGACCCATGGAGTTTGCCCTTAAACATCCTGCCCAAATCTGCTAGGACCAACATTTAATGCAGATGTCAGCTTAAAGGAAAAAACTGTAAAAAATGTTTTGGGCCCCTCAGATCAGTTCTGTCAATAATGAAAACTATAGAATCAGCTATCTTCTGTGAAAACCTGTGTCTTAATTCCTTTCCAATAAATTGCCATCTACGATTATATCAAAAAGGACAGACATAGTCCACAAATGTAGAGAACAACAAGAAAGGCGCCCAAATGGCGCTTCTGTGGGTATGGGAAGCAATACCATTTCATGCAACTACACAAAGTGATCTGAAGGTAGGGGCCATTTTCCATATAAAGTGGCAAGCACCTTTAAATAGCAACCAAGACACCCGAGATACTATTCTGCCTTATCTATAGAATGGACTGAGGTCATACAGACAGGCTTAGTGAGCTCACCTTGCAGTCTCCTTCCATTCACATTCCTCTCCATCCCGAAAGCAAAGCTCATCCATCTCTGTAAAGAGGTCATGTGGCATGTGCTCTTCATCATCATCCTCAGTGCCCAGAATAAACTGCACACGCTGTGAAGGGGTATCTGTAAAAGAAGTAAAGCAATGCTTTCAATAGCTTTCTTTGTGTATAAAATCAGTGGCAGCAAACACTGCAAAAGAAATGTCTCAAATACAGTCGCCACATATACAAAACTATACACTTTCATACCATTTTCCAGCAAACGAGTGCCACACAATTCAAAAGTAGCCAAAAATTGAAAAAAAAAAAAAAAAGTAGAAAAATATTATATAATTATTATACAGCATTTTTATAGGGCCAACAGTTTGCGCAGCGCTTTACAAAATGAAGGTAGACATTACAGTTACAATACAAGTTGGTACAAGAGGAAACAGAGGGCCCTGCTTGTTGGAGCTTATGTATTTGTCTGCATTTCTAATTATGCATTTCTAAAAAGTATATATTTGGTAGAAAATAGGTATTCTGGCAACCCTGTAGAATGACAGTATAGTATGTATGCATGCACATGTTAAGTAGCACCAAAAAGAAACCCTGCGCCCACAAAATAAAAATGAGCCCAGCCATGCATAGTGGGGGTTATTTACTAAAACTGCATGGTGCAAAATCTGGTGCAGCTCTACATAGAAACCAATCACCTTCCAGGTTTTAATGTCAAAACTTAACTGAACAAGCTGAAGTTAGAAGCTGATTGGCTATCATGCACAGCTGCTCCAGATTCGGAGTGCATCAGTTTTAGTAAATCTCCCAGAAACGATGTGTGCAAACAGTTTGCCACTTTGCTTACTTAATATTCCTAATCAAACTAGAGTATATATTTATCTCAAGCGAGCGAAAGAGAAAGAGCCTCATGGTTCATGTTAAAGAGGGATACTGACATGACAATTGGACATCTGTATTGTTCAGACATCAATAGCAATGGTCTGTTTGGTATTGCAGTATATACATCATTTGCTCGTCAGGCCACTTTTTTTCCCACTACCACTATGTAAATTTTCAGCTAGATACAGAGTAAATTTGTTTCCATTGGAGATTATACTGTAGGTCACACATCAAAGTACAAGTGTCAGTCTTAACACAATCCCAATGGCTTACAACAGACAGAGGTGACAGAGACTGGGCCATTAAGGCATAGACGCCACTAGACCTCTGAAAGGTATGCTGTGGCATCTGGAACCATGCTATCAGTAGCAGACGCTTGAAGTCCTAGTTGCTCGATGGATCAGGCTTGATTTTCCAACACATCCAACAGATGTTCGATTTGATTGAGATCTAGAGAACTTGTAGGTCAACACCTCAAAGATACCTTCCATTGTTCCATTCCATTGGTCCAGGTCTAATGCTCACTGTAGGCACTACTGGCAACGGACACGAGTTAGTATGGGCACCCTGAACAGTGTGCAGCTATGCAGCACCATACACAACAAACTGCAATGCACTGTGTGTTCTGACATCTTTCTTTAGGAAGCAGGATTACCTTTTTCAGCAATTTGAGCTACAATAGCTCTTCTATAGCATCAGACTACACTGACCACCCTTTTCTCCCATGGTGCATGGGACCTCTGAAAGGTATGCTGTGGCATCTGGAACCATGCTATCAGTAGCAGATGCTTTAAGTCCTAGTTGCTAGATGGATCAGGCTTGCTTTTCCAACATATCCTACAGATGTTCGATTTGATTGAGCTCTAGAGAATCTGTAGGTCGACACCTCAAAGACACCTTCCATTGTTCAATTCCATTGGTCCAGTTCTGATGCTTACATGCTCATTGTAGGCACTACTGGCAACGGACAGGAGTCAGTATGGGCACCCTGAACAGTGTGCGGCTATGCAGCCCCATACGCATCAAACCGCAATGCACAGTGGGTTCTGACACCTTTCTTTAGGAAGCAGCATTAACTTTTTCAGCAATTTAAGCCACAATAGCTCTTCTATTGGATTAGACTACACTGGCCACCCTTTCTCCCATAGTGCATCAACAACCATTTGGCTGCCCATGACTCTGTTGCCGGTTTTCCTTCCTTCGACCACTTTTGGTAGGTCCTGATCACAGCGAATCAAGAACATCCTACAAAAGCTGCAGTTTTGGAGAATCTCTGACCCAGTCGTCTAGCCAATACAATTTGGCCCTTGTCAAAATCACTCAAATCCTTGTGCTTGCCATTTTTTTCTGCGTTTGCTCCTCCTGCAACATCAGGAACAACACGTTCACTTTCTGGCTTATACAGTATATCCCACCCACCCTCACATGCCACTGAAACAAGGTAATCATTGTTATTCACTTTACTTGTCAGTGGTCATAATATTATAGTTGATTGGTGTATGTGAAATAGTTTGTGTTAAATCAACACAGCAGCTAAAATACGTCTTTTTAACATATTAGTATACAGTATATTAATACTTTTTCAGTTAATTTAAAGCAGGTCTGGCAGGTCTGTTACAAATAAAGTAAATTTCTTTCCCCTCGCCTCTAGAAAGAACGCCCAATTTTTCTCTTCCCTCCCTTTCTGTTAGAGTGAAATTAGATCCTACACGAGCTCAGCACTGTTTATGTTACTAGGTATTGCTGCAGCCATAGATTCAGTGTTAGTGAAGGTCCCCAACCTAGTGGTTTCAGTATTGCTGTATTAGGGACTTGTCTGGCCTCAAATCAAGAAACATCAGGTTATTATTTCTGAAACCATACTTATCCTCAATTTCATTACCTGCTACACTGAAAATAAAAACAGAGAGTGTCTTTTCGAAGGAGTAGTGGCCACATTGGGGGCTTCCATGCTGTAAATCAGTGGTCTCCAAAATACAACCCCAGGCCAGATGCGGCCCTTTGCTTGCCCTTATCCGGCCCTTGTGCCACTTTTTCTCCAACTAATACAAGACACTATTCCTCGCACTGACACCAACAAGGGGGCATAATTCCTGCTACTGACAACAACAGGCACTATTCCTCCCACTGCAAATAATTTACTCCTGCGCTGGGGATGGACTCAGCAGAGGCTAGGATGACAATATAAATGCTCGGAAATATGCACAGCTTGCTGCCCTCAACGGACCGGGGTAGTCCAAAGTCACTAAATGCAAAAGAAAAAATGAAAAGGGCGCACCGGCCTAGTGCATTATTGTTCAAAATATCTAATGAAAGAATAAAAAAGTAGATATCATACTCTCAATGGACATATAAAAACACAGGCACATCAAAATGAACAAAGGTGTTCAATCCATATAACATCTGAGTCCACAATGATGGAACCCTGAATGACCAACTGGCTGACGCGTTTCGAGGACTCAGCCTCTTCCTCAGAGTCCTCCCACTGACACCTACGATGGGGCACTATTCCTCCCATTTGCACCAACAATTGGACACTATTCCTCCCACTGAAATAAACCATGAGGCACTATTCCTCCCACTGACACTTACAACGGGGCACTATTCTTTCCATTGACACCAACGATGGAGCACTATTTCTCCAACTTACACAAAGAATAGGGCACGATTCCTCCCCCTAATGCCAAAGATGCACGGTTTACTCCCAAAATACGCAGGACAATTTCTACTCTCAATGGCCACAATCTGGCCCCCCTAAAGTTTGAAGGACAGTAAACTGGCCCTTTGTTTAGAAAGTTTTGAGACCCCTGCTCTAAATAGATGCGCTTGCACCGTTTCAATTAATGGGCACACAGCAGAGACAGCAAATGTGTTGTTGCACAGAGATCTGTCATTCTCTATACTGTCTCATTGGCGTCATAATATGTATCTGTGGAACCCAGGATTAACAGTAGATTATAACACTGACTTGGCCGACTCCCAGGCCTGAAGCAACAAGCAGTGGGTAAGCTTTCTGTTTAGACTACATTTTCCAACATTTCCCAATTAAATACTTGTAGCGACTTTTAGCAGTGTGAAAGTGCCAGCCATTCAGAAAGAAACTAGAAAGGTAAAGCCAAATTAAACTTACAGAAATAGATATACAGTCAGATCAACATTGTACCAACAATGTCCATTTTTGTAGTCTAACCTCCACTTTACTGACTGTGCAGCAAGTCTAAATATGATTGTAACGGTCCAAAAGGCACATGCATTCCACCCAACGCATGTACTAACCAGCCCATAGTAAAGTCTCACTTAGATTTGTGATTCCCTCTTAAGAGCGATCCGCTGTGAGACGCTATTCAGAGGGTGTTGCTTTCTTCCTTTGCAGCTTAAAGGTAAAATATGCTTTGTTAGTCAGGGGTGATTAAAGAAGGTTTAATACTTGCCTTATTCCTCACTTCAGCAACATCCATCCATCCAAGCAATCAGTCCTGGGCTGCTGTCTCACTGAGGTGCTTTGGGCCCCGGTAACATGCTTGCCTCCTCACATACAGTGCATGATTAATAGTCCTGCACTGCACGTGATGATACCAAGGAACTGCCAAAAGCTTGGAGCTTCGGGCAGAGGAGAACGCCATAGGAGTGTGGAAGTAGGTAGGTAATACACCAACACCCCTAGACCAAATGCATGTAACCTTTAGTCTCGATTCACACTACTGCAGTGCGAGAAACCGCATGTGATTCGAACAGAAAGTGCACCACATTCCTGTTCAAATCACATGTGATTTTATTGCAGTGCAATTCATTTTGTATGGCTCAAAACGCACTGCACTGGAAATCAGATTGCATGAGTGTCCATACTCATGCGATCCAATTCAGCCAATCATTTCACGAATCGTTTTTGGGGTGTCGTTAACATAGACGCCTGCAGTTGTTTGCATGAACGATTGCAATGTGGTGCAGGAAACGCACAAAAATCGCTGAACCGGCACTGCATCAGTTTGAACCGGCATTTTGTGAGTGTGTGTGTGCGGTGGTGGTGGTGGGGGATTTGGGGGATTTGGGGAATTGGGAGCTAGTGTCACTACAAGAGTAGATTTGATCTAATTACGAAAGTCTGGCTTATTTTATTTTTTAGTTTATTTATTGCAGGTACTTACTTACGCAGCACTTTACATATATATTGTACATTCACATCAGTCTTATATGTAATTAAAAGCAAAAATTGGTCACGACCTAGATAACAGAACTCAACATTATGACATTTTACTTGGAGGGCTAGTCCACTCCACAGGACTGCAATGGTTTCATACTAGAAATGTGTACCAATACACCTGGAAAAAATAGTCCTAAAGCAGATGACATATCAACCAGATGGAACCTGCCAAACAGGCTTACACACGTACCATAATTTGGAGATTCCCGGCCGTCATCTCTGTCGTTTTCTTTCTCTCTTCTTTTTCGGTGATGTCTGTGACCCCGATGTCTATGTCTTTTCCGGCTCTGTCTGCCAAGAGGTACATGTACACCAATATAAACAGCTCTGTGACCTAAAAGCAAAAACAGAAAAAGTATTATAATACTCAAACTATATTTATTGCAAAAATCACCTTGCTATTCGGTGCTGTCGGGAAACAAGGGCTTTCAAAAAGCCACCCACTGTTGCAACCTGTACTTCTAAAAGGAGTAAAAAATAAATAAATAAATTATATATATATATATATATATATATATATATATATATATATATATATCTCCAACAGTAACCAGAAACCAAATCTCTCTTGCTGCACTCAAAATGGAATAGTGCACTGGCTGAGGTGCCGCCCTTGATAGACAAAAACATACTCACAAGCCATAAAGGTCATAAAAACAGAGACAAGAAGTCAAAGGTGCCAATCGTGGACAGCATGCATCCTTGGTTAAAGTGATAACGTGTTTCGTGTGTCAAACTCCATTTCTCAGATCAATAGATGAAGTATGTTTTTGCATCTTTTTAATACATTTATGGTGTTTGCGTTAATGCATGAGGAGAGTACGCCCTGTTTTTTTTTTTTTCTGTATGTGTGTGTGTATATGTATATATATATATATATATATATATATATATACACACACACACACACACACATACATACGAAAAAAAAAATCAGGGCGTACTCTCCTCATGCAGATTATACACACACACACACACACACACACACACACACACACACACTGCACCAGGAATACTGAAGTAAAAAAAAAAAAAGCAAATTAAACTACATTTAAATAAATTGGCACCTACATTTTTAGATACCTGAATCAACAAGACATTGCTTTCAGGTCTAATTAATTCAATCTGTTTCAAACACATTGAGTTTGTGTATTCAGCGTGCAGATTTTAATGACTTTTGTTGTTTTTATTTCAACGAATACATCAAGTGAAAGTTCAAAGTCAGGAAAATATAGTTATCTCCACAAATCAAAAGAGCACAAAAATGAGCGCAGTCTCTCTTAATATCAAAGCGATTCCCTTTCACTTTTGCCAGACAAACACAAATGCCACAATTTCAAAAATGCAGCTCAGGCTGGCACATTTAAACTGCTCCATTCATTAAAATAATTCACCAGCACTTGGTATGTAGTCAGTGTGCATGTTAAATGCATGTAAAGTGCAGGCGCACAGAACTGAACAAAACGTGTAAGGTAACCAGCAACCAATTCGTAATTCCGTCTATCTCTCGAGAGCAAGAATCTCAAACTTGCCACACACTAGTAGAATTTTGGTTGAAATTTTTCATTTTGAGAGGATTTTGGTCAAAAGTTTTCATTTTAAGAACTTTCGTTTAATTGTGTAATGGTTAACTGGGACAAATTAGTGTTCGTTTTTCGACTGCAGTGACGAGAAAATTTGAAGGAGCAGGATGGAAATTTTTTCTAGAACAAATGAATTTCTAACAGTGAATGTGGTTTTCAAACCAAAACATAACATTTTTGGGAATGACAGGACTTTACTGAAGTATTTTCAAACAATATTCATCAAGTCATCGAATGTACAGGGAATCTTTATTCAAATTTAGGTTTTAAAAAAAATCTACTAGTGTATAGCCAGCAAGCGTAGAAAGCAAGGAACAGATTGGCTGCTATTGTAATCTATACTCAAGAGAGGATTAGGTGTTGGGAAGATCTGGTCACCAAATTATTGTTCTCCATAGAATGAACGTGCTGTAGACATGCATGCTCATATCAGCAGAGCTTGCACATTCATGAACTATGAAGACACCCTGGCCTCACCGTCATTCCTGGGACACAACAGCTAAGGCTAGGTTCACAACTATGCAGTTTGGCTTTGATCCATTTCTGCAGTGCTCTTCGTACATGCGTTTTTGATGCAGTTTGCGGTTTTTTTTTATTCTTTTGGCCAACTTGTTGCTGGGCAAATTAAAAAAGTAAAAACGCATCAAAAATGCACGCAAAACGCAGCATTTGCGTTTTATAAGCTGTTCCATTGAAGTCTATTGGACTAAAAATGCAAACTGCTGTGGAAAAAGAAGTCCCTGACCCTTTCCAAAAAATGCAGCCCCCAAAAAAATGCCTACATATGAACGTGATCCATAGGAAATCATGATAAATGGAAGGCACTGCATTCCAACAAAACGCAAAATGTATAAAAAAAACCAAAAAAAAAACCCATAATACACACGTTTGAACCTGGCCTACGAGTGGATTGTAATTCTTCCTCCAAAATTAATTATCCAGGCAGTGCCAGCAGAGGTTGTGGTATTCTGAGGACATGCTATGATTGGTTGGATCAGGTAATGATTCGTTCAACAGTTTAAAGTGGTTGTACACCTCAGACATTAAATATGAACAAAGCATATCTCTCTATAGTAAATAAGGGCACCAAGTGTAACTTTTGCTTGCTACTTTGTTCCTTTGCTATCAACATGAATCACTTCTGACAAGTTTTCCTGACACCAAGAGAAAAATGGTGACACGGGAGAGACCTCCAGCTGATTGATAGGCTCAGCTCTGTTCCTGTGTGGAGGGGGGTGTGCCCCTTCCCTTCAATCAGCTGTCAGAGCTCTCCTCACCGAGCTGTGCAGACTGCAACTTCAGCTCTCCCCCCCCCCCCCCCCCGCCCCTTTTTTTTTTCTTCTTTCTACTCAGACAAGTTTTATAATTCAGCACTTTGAAGGGATATAGAGAAAAAAGGGCTGCAGACAGACAGGTTCAACTTATTTAGAAGGATTTGTTTCATCTCTGTGCACCACCTAAGGCCAGTCGTTTCACTGGGTATATGTTAGGGTTTACAGCCACAATCCAACTATCATCATCAATACATACAGTGAACATAAAAAATTAAACAAACACACACACACACACACACACACACACACACACACACACACACACCTCTAAATCTCAAGAAAACAATTATAGGAAAAAATTCAAATAAGGGTGTTCACCAAAAGGAAATTTCCTAAGCAGATTAAAACTTAGAAATGTCTAGGAGGGCAGGAAGCGTCATGCATGTTGCAAGTGATAAGTCAGCGCTGAGAAAATGTATATTTAGTGAGGCTATACAAGCCACTAACAACAATGACAGCTTAAAACTACACTGAGTGTATTTAGAATATGGGAGTGTATCTAATTATTGTATTAAAGCCTTCCCTGCACTAGGACACTAGTGTTAAGTCATGAATTGTTGGGCTTTGTTCTCTGAAATATTGATTTAGGTCAGAAATAAAACTTCCTCAGTTAAGCAATTAGGACACACCCATCTGTCACGGAATAAACTGCAGTCATATATAAAAAAAGCAAAACCATTTTAAAATTGGGAGATGCTGACCTCACAAGATACAAATTTACACATAAGGCCCCGTGCACATGGGGGAGTCTAGCCCCTGTGCGTTCCATCCTGGCATTTTAGTATACCCAGCAGGCGCAGGTGTAATGTCCAGCCATAATGAATGCAGCCTTCCAAAGTCTAGGGCAGGCTGAAATACGCTGTGGCTGAAGGGACTGATTGCTGTACAAAGTGGTACATGTATTTAGGGACTCCACTATGTTTCTCTGCAAAGCGCTATCTAGGACCAACCCCAGATACTTCAGACTGTCAGTGCTTTTTGAAAATTCAGAATCCAGTTGAAGTCCTACAGAATTTAAAACATTATTTGCGTTGACCTCCAGAGCTATCAATGACTGTTCCTGAAGAAGATCATAGTTACATAGTTAGTCTGGATGAAAAAGACTAAAGTCCATCCAGTTCAACCATAGAAAAAAAAAAAAGTTTTTATCCTACACCCACAGTTGATCCAGAGGAAGGCAAAAAAAAAAAAAACCCAGCAAAGCATGATCCAATCTGCTCCTGCTGGGAAAAATATTCCTTCCTGATCCCCCAAGAGGCAATCGGATATTCCCTGGATCAACTTTGCCTATAAAAATGTTAGTAACCAGTTATATTCTGTTTATCTAAGAAAGAATCCAGACCTTTTTTGAAGCAATCTACTGAGCTGGCCAGAACCAACTCTTGAAGGAGTCTATTCCACATTTTCACAGCTCTCACTGTGAAGAAACCTTTCCGTGTTTGGAGATTATATTTCTTTTCCTCCAGATGTAAAGAGTGCCCCCTTGTCCTCTGTGATGACCTCAGGGTGAATAGCTCTACACCGAGTTCACTATATGAACCACTGATGTATTTATACATGTTGATCATATCCCCCCATAATCTCCTCTTCTCAAGAGAGAATAAATTCAGTTCCTCTAATCTTTCCTCATAGCTGAGCTCCTCCATGCCTCGTATTAGTTTGGTTGCCCTTCTCTGTACTTTCTCTAGTTCCCCAATGTTCTTTTTGTGAATTGGTGCCCAAAACTGAACTGCATATTCCAGATGAGGTTTTACTAAATGATTTGTACAGGATCATGTAATACATTAGGACAGGAATACCCTGTGACTACAGAGGAACTGAGTCCAGAGCCAGCACCTCATAGACCCCATGAGGAGCAGAGGAGAGGCCACATAAGAAAGCCACAAATTGGTAGCAGCAGGGCCTTACAGCGAATTGGAGAGAGCACCTCAGTGCTGGGAAGCAGGAAAGACGGGTATGTGAAGATTTCATCTTTGATGTTCACCGAAGCCAGGAAATCTCCCTGGTAGAGAAAGGCAATGACCAATCTCGGGGATTGTATCCAGAACTTGCGTGCATGGATGAACGCATTAAGGGCTTTACGATCCAGTATGGGGCAGATGCCCCTTTTGGCTTTGGGACATTGAACACATTTGGTTTCTATCAGAGTGTGTTCTAGGATTTTACTCAGACAATGGTCACCAATGGTCACCAGAACAAAAGAGGGTGAAACATCTCAGAAGAAACACAGACTGCAGAAAAACCCTTCCTTACACTATCCAAAACTGATGGGTACCTCCACCCCGCTATAAAAATGTAATTGGGTTGTTAAATGAATGAAAAGCCAGTTAGTCAAGTAGAACTAAAAAGGGAAACCTTGTTTTCCCCATTTTGAATAAAGTAAGCCTGCTTTCACACTACAGCAGTGCGTTTTTCCTGCACCGCAGGTGCAACTCAGTTTATCCGTGTGTTTGATGTGAGTTAGCTGCACTTTCCCATAGAGGTATATTGTGCCCCATATGTTTGATGGTCTTTCTGAAAGCGCATCAAAATTCCTGCATGCGGATCTTTGGTGTGCTTTCAGAAAGCACAAAAACATGCAGGACACAATAGAACTCTGTGGGAAAGAACAAACATGACAGTAAGCTGAGCTGTACCTGCAGTGCAGCAAAAAACGCATCACTGCATTGTGAAAGAAGGCTAAGGGAGGGTTAAAAGCCCTGTCAGTTTTGTTGCCATCTGTGGCCCATTGGGAGTTTTCCCTTCATCTCTTGTCTCTTAGCCAAAACAAGAAGTGAAAAGAAAGTGAGGAAATCTTTGGCTATCACTAGAACTAGAAAAAACATTGGAAGATTTTCCTTCTATTCCTGTTATGGTGACAGGAGAGAGGCTAGAGCAGGTGAATGTACCCAACACAAACAAAGGCCGCAATAAAAAAACACATTCCACTCTATCCAAAAAGGTACAAAAAAAAATCACTATAGTTATACTTTTAAAGTGGGAGTAACCCCCCTTGATTGAATTTTTACCTACAAGTAAGCCTATAATAAGGTGTCACGGATCCAACCCACACGACCACAGCGACTAGGTAACCGAGGAACGCACGTGCGGCCGTGACTTGGGGTAAGAGGGAATAAGGGGGACTTAATCTGAATATATATATAAATATATAAGACCGGCTGTGATAAACTTTCACAGCCCGCACTACCTCTGCCCACCACCGGAGGGAGAATCCACTCCAATCCAGCTAGCTGACCACAAACCCAGGCAGATAGGATCTTACATACAATCCGGTGCACTAATTAGGGTTCAGGAGCAGCCTAGCGATCGACACACCCATCTAGGATTCCTCCAGCTATCCTACAAGCCAGAACCCCGGTGTTAATCACTCTTCCACTGTCCACACACCCCCACACCAGACACACCACAAACGGTAGCTTGCCACCACCCAACAGTTTTACTGGCCTGCTGGGACACCACACAGATCTCCGTCTGGCAGACCTGTTACCTTTACAATCTGCATACAATCTGCCAACACGCAGTGCAATTGCACACAGATTGGCAATAACTTGACTGAGCATATAAAGACACTAAAATACAATCTAATCTCTCCGGAGATATGAGCCCGCTTAAGTACCCAGAAGTCGCTTATTAATTTTATGATTTAATATCCCGAAAGTGGCCAGTGCATAAAATGTGTACAAAGTATAAAAAGTTACAGAAAATTCAAGAAGACACACAATTAACTATTCACTATAAAATGAAAGGGAATAAAAAACAGAAATAAAAAACTTTTACCAAGATTTATCCTGCGACTGGAGCAAGTTAGCGATACGTCAGTCAATAGGACGGGCTCCGTACGAATCACGACGTCCATATCCCAGGTCCTCAATTTATGGGCATATGGACGTAGGCTGGACATTAGTCCTTGGCCAATTGACTCTGGGGGGTGTTCCTGTACCATCCCACAGGACACTCTGGGTCCTGAAATGCCCAAAGTCGATTGGACAAGGAACGGTTTGAATCACCAAGTCAGGGATTAAATTTCCGACACCAGAGCATCAGTCCGATCGCAACAGTACCAATCACTGTTCAGCTGTCGCCATCAGGCGCAATATAACCATTTTCTGCCTTTCTCTGGGACCCCACATAGGCCACAAATACAGTTTTACATGCAGATGTAGCCTACAGAATGTCCAATCAGAATGAAGTATTTTCATCTCTCTGCAACTAATATTTTAGCTTTTATGAGAGATAAAACATATTCCTTTGATCTACTGATATAATTTGTAGCTCCTGGACAGATGGAAGCCCTCCTGGTCTCCTGCAGCCGAAATGTCTGGCGTCCCTCTATCAAACTTCAAGAAGGTGGCAAAGTCTGATTATATATAGGTGACAAATCTTATTGGCACCCAGGTGTCACTTCCAGCCTGAGGAAGCTCTGTCTCTTTCAGATGCTAATTGGTGACCACATGCCTCTGACTTAATTCTGAACTTCTGTCCAATGACAGAGCAGATCACTGGGTAAATACAGTTGCTGGTTATCAGCTGCACTTTCCTCACGCTGTCACAGTGTGAGGAAAGTACTGCCGAGAACTGTCAATTGTCAGTGAAGGGATCGGCACTGATCATCAGGGCACTGATGATCAGTGCCCACCTGTGCTGCCCATCAGTGCTGCCCAGCAGTGCCGCCCAGCAGTGTTGCCCATCCATGCTGCCCAACAGTGCCACATCAGTGCCAGTTCATCAGTGCCGCTTTCAATGCCGAAATCAGTGCCTCCTATCACTGCCCATCAGTGCTGCCTATCTCTGCTACCTCATCAGTGCTGCCTATCAGTGCACCCTCATCAACGCACACCAGTGATGGAGAAAAATTACCTGTTTGCAAAATTTTATAATAGAAACAAAGAAAAAAAGATTTGTTTTCCAAATTTTTTGCTTTTTTTTGTTTAGCGCAAAAAAAAAAAAAAAAAAAAAAAAAAAAAAACACCCAGTGGAGATTACTTACCACAAAAAAAAAGCTCTATTTTTGTGAAAAAAATGATAAAAATTTCATATGGGTACAGTGTTGCATGACCGCACAATTGTCATTCAAAGTACAACGTGAAAGCTGAAAATTGGCCTGGGCAAAAAGGGGGTAGAAGTGTCCGGCAGGCAAGTGGTTAAACTGCCCAGGGCCCATATTTTAATTTTTTTTTTCAAGCGGTTTAGTACCGCTTTAAGAGCAGGTGTACCTAATCCAATATAGCCCCCACTCCCCCAATAGGTCTACTAACATACAAATTAGATGTAGTTGACAAATCAGTGTGCCTATGGGGGTTGTCTGTAAGGTTGTATAGTATTGTTGAAGCTTTTAAAAAGGTATCTTTCACTGCATATTGTAAGATTGCAGAGGAAACATGGGGGCCTTAATATTTGATGACAGAGCTAAAGAGCTCCCCTCCTTGTCCGGCAACTTTCACAGCAGGAGTGGACGGGGTTGTGCGGGCTCTGTGTACACTGTGTCACGCCCAATCTCTTCTGCACTGTCAGTCAGGGCTCTGTCTCCTAAATCTAGGGTTGTCAGATACAGGGGCGAACTGACCATTTGGAAACTCGGGCACTGCCCGAGGGCCCGGGGTCAGTAGGGGGCCCCATGAGATGCCCCTGGTACCTTTTTCATAGGCTTTGGTGAGTTTGGGCAAGGACACAGGGGCCCCATGATCCCCTATTGCCCGAGGGCCCCATGAGTTGTCAGCCCGGCCCTGGTCACATAGCTGCGGCAGAAGGGGGGTGGGTGCTATTGGATAATACTGCTCAACAACCCCTGAACAGATGTGACAAGTGTGACATGCACTGGGGGGGGATGAATGGTTTAACAAGCTTTTTTTATAACAAAAAAATTCTGACTGTCAAAATTATCATCAGACATACTAGGTGACGGTATAACTTCAAAAGAGGTTAATAGAGAGATTTTACTTTACATATGAATAGGTGGAGCAGAATACAAAAAAAAAAAAAAAAAAAAAAGGTATATAGGGTAAGACCTTTACCATTTTATTGCAATCGAAATTGAGGAGGTACAGTTACTAAATCATATTTCATCCCCCCTCATTTATTAAGTGCTTGAGCCCCATACCACCATGATTTGATTCCACATGCCCAAGGTGTATGGATACTCCCAGTTAAGAACCTCTGCTCTACACAATGTGGGATCTCCTGTCCCCACTACGAACAACTTCAATATATCAGTAAAAACAAGTGATTAGCATTTTTCAGAAGGATGCCAGCAATGGCAGCCTCACTGTTCCTCTCATCTCAGGTGTATTTAAACCACTGCTAGTACACACAATCAGAAAATCAGCCAAAAAATACTGCTTTCTAAGTGATCGTACGATAATCTGATCCTTAGTACACAGCTTTGAAGAGCCGATCACAAAAATGATCCAAAAGGAACAAGCACAAACATTTTCCTTGTACAATACCAGAACAAACAATTTTTGTTTAATCAGTACAGTATTTGTCCCAAAATAAAATAAAAATAAAAATAAATAAAATCAAAAGACCAAAAGCACGCATGCTCAGAAACAGAATACATTACAATACATCACATCAAATCTGAAAGCGGAGCTCCACGCAAAAGGGGAAGTTCTGCTTTAAAGGACTGCTCCCCTGCTCCTTATTAAGGATTGGCACCTTTGGGGGGTGGGGGGGAGCGGGTACCCGAATTTGACAGGTACCCGCTCCCACTTCCGGTCCAATCGCCTAGGCGATCGGAAACGGAAGGTGTCCTCCCTCCCTCTCTCCCTGTAGTCTTTTGGCACAGGTGACAGGTCCCAGAAGACTACAGGACCATTCATGAAGTGCATCGCTTCTCGCACATGCGCAGTGGGTACCCGGCTGTGAAGCCACAAGCAGTCACAGCTGGGTGCCTACACTGAAAATGCCGGCCTCCTGGAATACAGGACGGCCAGTGAAACGGTCTGTGGGGGAAACATCGCGGGAAAGGTAAGTGGCTATTTTTTCAAAGTCAGCAGCTACAGTTTTTATCAGGGTGAGTGGAACTCCGCTTGCAGTTGTATTCTTTTGTACGAGAAATTTTGTAACTTTAGTATCCTTCGATATGGAGACCAGAATCCAAAAAAATGGAACCCCCCCCCCCCCCCCCCAAAAAGGACAATTATTTGTCCAATATTCTCATTGTATATACTAGGCTTAAGACACTGACTGCCTGATAAAATGAAGTCTCTTCCCTGCCTGTGTTATCTCCCTATTCTCCACTGGAATGTATTAGGTAGTCGGCTACAAGCCGGCCATACATGGGTCGCATTCCAAAAGAATTTTCTTGTGAAAATAGTTTAAGAATTTTCTTTCGAATTTCGCACCATTATTGGGCCACAGAAACGGCTGATTTTCGAGTGACCATCGAATTTGAGTGATCGGGCATGTTGGAAATGTAAAAAAAACAAACAAATGAATTTCTAATCAATGATGGGAGAATCATGTGAGAAATATAATTAAAAAAGAAAGGAGCGTGAACTGTGACCTGGAAAGAAAAGAAAATTCTTGGCCACGAAAATTCTTTTCTGTAGCAACATGTAAACCATGGCTTGGTTAGTTGAATTTCGAAATCAATGGTGGCACCATGGGATTACAAAACAAAATATGAAATTTCCGATTTTCTAAAGAAAATTTGTTCGGAATTCGACCCATGTATGGCCTGCATATGTAATGGTGACCCAACCCATGAGCTCTACTCCACATCACATTTCTTATGTATGCCAAAACATAAATCTGATGCTACATGAAGGCACTGGACTCTATTGCAGGTTCAGTGTTTCAATCAAGTTTAAAAGATCACAGCCAAAAGAGCAAATTAGTTTTATGTTAGAGAGAATTAATTAAGAATTCCAGCCACAGGGTTTTTTGTTTTTTTAAATACAGAAGGGAAGGTTTACACTATATGTCTAGCAATTTGTCAACACCTAATTATCACACTTGGCAAAAACCATGGGCATTAAAGTGATTCTAAATGCTCAGGTTTTCAGTTTTAAAAATAACAAACATGTACTACTTACCTGCTCTGTGCAGTGGTGTTGAACAGAGCAGCTCAAATCTTGTCTTCCCAGATCCTCCACCAGCACTCCTGTCAACCCCCCCAATGAGTGTCACCAGAGCAAGATGCTTGCTCTAAGGGCACTTGTACGCACTTGCTTCTGAGCCGCATCTGTGCATCTATAAGTAACACAGAGCGAAGCTCAGCAATGCCCCTGCTCCTTCCTCACTGGACACGATTGGCTCCCACTGCTGCGCCTGAGCCAATGAGGAAGGAGAGACATGGGAGAGCTGTTGCTCTTGTGCATGCCACTAGATCAAGCTCAAGCGAGTATTGGGGGGCTGAGGAGGGAGCTGCAAACCTTCAACCTTTAGAACCACTTTATTAGGGAATTGGCTCACCTTTGAAGCAATGACTTCTCCAGAAGCTCTCCCATCCTCTGGAATTCCCTACCCCAATCTGTCCAGTTATCTCCTACTCTGTTTACTTTCAGGTGCTCCCTGAAAACTCATCTTTTCAGGAAAGCCTATCCTGTCTTCAGCTAACAAATGAATCTTTTATTTCTCCCCACAGTTCTTTCCTTTTGTTCCACTAGCCTCTTCTATTAGATTGTAAACTCCCAGGAGCAGGGCTCTACTAACCCTTTTGTACTGAATTGTATTGTGGCTGTATAGTCTACCTTTATATTGCAAAGTGCTGCACAAACTGTTGGTGCTATATAAATCCTGTATAGCAATATTATTAAAAATAATAAAAACCAGCCTGTACTTTTCTCGGAGGGCTTTCCTTGTGATTTTGTAGTGTGTATGGGAATTTTACCTCACAAATGTTCTTTTGGCTGAATGGGTAAAAATGCTGATCCTGGATGAGAAGACTTGACTCAAATCTGTTTTCTAATTTATCGCAAAAGGTGTTCTCTAGGGTTGGGGTCAGAGTTCTGTGCAGGCCACCTGAGTTCCTCCATATCATGCCATCAGAGTTCCTCCTCATTAAACATGTCCTTATGTACCTAACTGATACTAAAACTGGCCAGAGAGGATCAAAATTAGTCCGATTCAGCAGGGATGAAGCTAGTGCCAGTAGGCAGACCACTAGCACTATATAAACTTGTGGTTAATGGCAGCTTTGAGGAAGAGGGCTTACCCTTGAAAGACGTCAAGAGTCTGTTCTGAATTAGGTGTCATTTGTGTTCATCTAGAACTACAAATTGAGGCCACAG
This sequence comes from Staurois parvus, assembly GCF_062004578.1. Taxonomy (NCBI): domain Eukaryota; kingdom Metazoa; phylum Chordata; class Amphibia; order Anura; family Ranidae; genus Staurois; species Staurois parvus. The sequence goes on along the minus strand of NW_028317817.1, from coordinate 8,680,976 downwards.
ATGGAGTCACCTTCTGGTTCAAGTTATGTAGCTTACACTCATTTGGCTTCATGAGTATAATGGTCTGTGCTTTACATTTAATAATTTAAACCACTGGTAATGCACTTGGCTGGTGTGTCCTTCTTCCTTTTTGTTGGCTAACTGAAAACACCATTTTGTTGCAAAGAGGTTATCCTAAAACCAAGATGACCTAACAGGAAAAGCACTTTGCTTAAAACGGAAGAGCTCCACCTTAAAAAAGTAAAGTCAGCAGCTAAATAAACTGTAGCTGCTGACTTTTAAAATACAGACACTTCCTGTCCCTTGGTCCAGTGGTGTCCTCACCATTGCTGGTTTCACCAGCCATCTTCTCTCCCTGGTGCTGCCAGCATCTTCAGTGTGGGCTCCCGACACTGACAGCTTGCGGCTTCACAGCCGGGTGCCCACTGCACATGTGCAAGAAGCGCTGCGCTTTGTGAATGGCCCCGTTGTCTTCTGGGACCTGTGATGTGTCCCAGAAGACTACGGGGAGGGGGGTGGTTGGAGGACAACTTCCGCTTCCAATCACCTAGGCGATCGCAGCTGAAGTGGGAGCAGGTACCTGTCAAATTAGGGTACCCGCTCCCCCCAGGTGCCAATCCTTAAATGGGAGTGGGGGACAAAGTGGAACCTCCCCTTTTGGGTGGAGCTCCGCTTTAAAGATACTTGGAATGCCCTGAATAGTGATGTCCAATTACATATGCCTACTGAATTCTGATCTTTACAAAAATGGAAGTCTTTAATCCTTTGCCATGTGTGGCAATTATTGATGCAGTCAATTCTTTTGTTGGGTGGACTTGTTTGGGCATACACATGACAGATTCCCCAAACTAGTTTACTTTTTCTACGTCAATAATAAAGCGAAGCATTGATTTATAGATGGAATCCTTTACCACTGACCCATTTGTACAAGCAAACTACACTTAAATAAAAGAAGCACAGTATAGAATACACTGTTAAATGCATTTCTACTATATGAATTCAGCTACTGTTACCTAGTGATGTAAATGTGGGCCTAACATATTTAGTAGCTTGGGAAGACAGCCTGTAAAGTGAAATCACTAAACGGAAATTGTGTCATGCAGCAGACTGGAAGATGTGGCGAGGGCTTCTAAGAAACAGAAGTCAGTTGTTTGTGCATCTGTGGGCTCTGTAAAGGAATAACCACAAATAGTTTCATGCCTGTAAAAACACAACTCAGATCCTGCAAGACAGCTGCAGTCAATGACTATAGTGTAATCCAGGTTACTTTATTTCTTTTATATTAGATTCAGATCTGCTGGTGCAAACAGACTGAGAAGACACTCTCCAAGGGTATGGCATCAGGACAGAGGGCACATCATATTACACTAGTTGGTAAGCTGCTTTAAGAAACCGTGCTTGTGTTCCCACACTGTTCTTGTATTATCCGCACACTTCAAAGAGACAAAATGATCTGAAGGATTAAAGACCTTGCAACGCATGCAAACGAAAAGAAAGCTGCACATGGTGATACTCACTTTCTAGCTCTTCCTTCTCAAAGTTGGTGTTAACAGTAGAGCTGGTTTTCCCCAGATCAACTACGGCTTCCTCATCGTGCCCCTAAGGAAACAAACAAAAGGAAGTTTAGTCAATGTACTGAAAAAGAAAAAAAATCTCTTTTATTATTATCATTATACAGGATTTATTATAGCACCAACAGTTTACTCAGCACTTTACAATATAACGGGAGACAATACAGCAACGATACAAGAGGGATAGGAGGGCCCTGCTCCTTGGAGCTTACAATCTAAGAGTCTTTCATAAATTTTAAATCATAGGAGAGCAATGTAAAACAAGAAAGAACTGAATTGGGCTTCCATGACCAGATACTAGGAACTCCGAATCACCATATTTGCAAAACCACATCTTCACAAAATGTGACACCAGGGTGCTTTTTTAAGGGGCGAAGGTGTTCAAATTATGTATATGAGTTGCCGAAAAATACGTTGAAAGGCACACACATCAGGGTATCACTATATGGAGCTGCCACTTGATTTGGAAAGTGCATACTTTTGGGGTGGTTATTCCTTATCTTAATTACATGGTGAGACAACTCCCTCCAGGCTGAGGATTTACTAAAGTAGTCAAGCGATAACAATGACATCCAACTACCATATATGTTGATACTGAGAGATTCCTTTTCTTGCTCTAAATGCCTTGCTAAGCATGAAAGTCTGGTTCTGAATACAAAAGATAACACCTCTCAAACTGACCTGAAAGATACGACAGAAAAAAAAAAAAAAAAAAAAGAAGAAGATGCATGCCAAAAGGCCCCAATCCCAAGATTTCAAAGTGTATTACTATTAATATCAATAACTTCAGCCTTAATGGCCCATTCATGGATTGCATTAAAAACATGGGGTAATAAATAATAATAATAAAAAAAAGGATCATATCTGATTATGGCTACATTGTGGTGTATTTGAAAGCCATTAAAATGAATAGCTTGCCTTTAAAAGGGAAATGTAGCCAAAGCTTTTTTGACCATAATTCTCTTCTGGATCACTGGAGTGCACTTACATGTGCTTTCTTGTGACCCAGAATTAACCACCATTGGCTCACGTCACAGAGCCAGCCCAGACCATGGAAGGATCCCAACAATAATGTTCAAATCCAATCATCTGCCTGACCGGCAGCTGGCTCAACCTCTTTGCTTGCTGCAAATAGCCTGAGCCAGCCACTCCTTCCCCATCTTCAGACCTGTGCTCAAGTGAGCACTTGAGAGGCAGAGCAGAGAGTGCTGACTGACAGTCACCACTCTCCGCTCAGAGAAGACTGAGAAATGACCATTCAACAGTCATGTAATCCTTCAGTTGCGCTTAGTGGCAGCAGGGGACAGCTTCAGCATCACACCAATGCTGCAGCCATAGAGGGGAGTATGAAGGTTTGTTTTTCCATTATTCCAACACTTCTTTAACACAACCTGCATGCACTAATGTAATCCTAAAGTGTGAACCGACCCTAAGGCAACTTTCACACTGATCCATTTTCCTTCTGCTTTTGTGTTATAAAAAAAAAAAGGCGGAAGAAAACATTATTATTATACAGGATTTATATAGCGCCAACAGTTTGCTCAGCGCTTTACATTATAACAGGAGACAATACAGCAACAGTACAGTTCAATACAAGAGGGTTAGGAGGGTCTGCTCCTTGGAGCTTACAACATGTGACCATTTATTCCTAGGGAACTCTTCACACTGATCCATTGAGGGTTCAGTGCGGTTTTTAAAATCCTGCTTGCTGCATTTTCGGTGCAGGTTTGGTGCAGTAAAAAACATGCACCTCCCCACTGAAATGAATGAAAAATGAGCCAAAAATGCATTAAAAAACATGTTTTTGGTGCGGTTTTTGAGTCACATCCTCTAAAAAATGCATTGCAAACGCGGGAAAAATGCATATGTGTTTTTGCTGTGGATCAGTATGAAAGTAGTTCAAAAGTAGGAAATGTCAGGGGATTTAATAGGGGTTTTTTTTGGTCTCCCATTGTGGAGGTTCCCCTAAATTACAGACTTCAAATCACAAATCAGGAAGCAAGAAAATCTAAGAGGATATTATTTTGTCATTTGAACAAATGTCCACCTTGCAAGATTTCCCACCCCCACAGCAATCCTGTCCAAATGGCAACCATTAGATTTCCCATTACATATGTCCAAGGGACAATGATCACCAGGACAAACAGGGTAAAGTCTCCCCAGCTGGCACACACAGGCAGTGTCCTACTCTAAAACTAAAAATTGGATAAAAAGATATGTATGACTGGGGGGACCATACCTTTACTCTGCTAACCGCAGAAGAGAGAATGCGTGAATCTAAATAACAAGGGCACAGATTACTTAGGGCCTTGAAAGCCCCAAGAACCAATCCTAAAGACTTTGATTTCTCCAGTGGATGACCATGAGAATAAGTTATATGGGAGCATGACATCAGCTACTGATTAAATTGGAACTCCAGCTAAAACGTATTTAGTTATGAGAAACATAAGCAAGAGTTTTACCTGTAACTGGTTTCTATTGCAATGGGTTTTCACATCAGGCATTCTATCTACTCTGTAAGGTAACAAAATGTATGAATGGTTGGCAGATCTTGTTTGGGTAAGTGGTGTTTGTGGGTGGTTGGGTGGTATCTGATGTCGGAAAGATTACGCCTGATCAATTCTTCAACCTAGGTTAATCATACGGTTTAATACAAGTTAGCCAGAGGTAGTGGCTTTGGGCAGAAGTGGTGCCATGTCGCTCATTGGGTTAAAAAGCAAAGACTTTCACAATATAGGGTTTTGTAATTATTCTATACAACATTTCCCTAGGGTCTACTCCAATACATTTAGCATGGCTCCTGCAGAAAAGTTATTTCATCTTTGGCACTTCTGGAAATATGCTCTGGCATCATGAGTGTTATTTTAGCTGATGATCTTTAGATGGCACTTTCGCCCCCATAACAAATCGCATTTCACCTTGTAAGTTGGCAAAGAGTCAGTAAACAGAAGCGTACAACAAACTGTGTGTCATCAAAATGTTGTGGGAAAAAAACAAAACTTGCATGATTCGGGTCATGTTGCTACAAGGAAAAATTCATAACTGTCTTTTTAATAACCATTCAAAATCAAAATACAGTTTTCATATGTGTTCGTATAAGTGCAAACGTTTAATTGTCCGGTATTTACAATGAAAATCTCAGAACCTACCACAATCCTCTATAAGGATGCCAATGATGTCTATACACAGTCAACCCTTTTTTATCTTTTCTATGGAGTATCGTCCAACCACCCCCCCCCCCCCCCCCAAGGAAGCCCCACAAAGCTGAAATCCACCTGATTGTTAAAACGCAAAAGGCAAATCACAGGGGTGTGGACATTTTTTTAAAAACTACTTGTCCAGGGACTAAAATCGGTGCCCCAATCTACTTGTCCCTCAAGACAATCTACTTGTCCAGATAAAGAAATAAAACATTTTAACCAAAAAACTGTATTTAAATCGGAGGTGATATTAGGACTGTATTGGGCTTTTAAAAACAAATAGGGGCTTTATGGAGATTTAAACATTTAATATTTTTAACATTGCGCTGTTTATCTCCTCCTAACCTCCTTGCCTGCCTCCTGCACCACACCCGGGGACTAGCAGGGAGGGGAAGAGACCTTGCAGTGTGATGAGCTCCGGTTGGCTGCTCCTCAAGAAAGGGTGGGTCAGGGCTTATCCTTTATCCCTTTTGCTGCCAGAGCCATTTTTTGCACAAGTTTAAAAAAAGAATTTTAGGCCTGAAGATTACATAAAACCCCTAAATATTATATATTTTCTGAACACAGACACCCTAGAGAAACCGCAAACTTTCAGTAAAACATACAAGTAAGTTAATTTTAGGGCACAAAAAAAAAAAGCAATAAATTACTTTTTTTAATATAAAAAGATGAGGTTGCACCGAGTAAATAGATATCCAATTTGTCAAACCTTAAATTTGTGCGTGCTCGTGAAATGGCGACGAACTTCAGTACCCTATATTTTCTATAGGTCGACACTTTTAAAGCTCCTTATAGGTCATCAGTTTAGCGTTACGGAGGAAGTCTGGTGCTTGAATTATTGCTCTCATTCTGGTGTGCGTGGCGATATGCGACATGTGTATCACAATTGATGTTTTCATGTGTAGGCGCCCCAGCTTGTGCTTATACGTTTGTATGTGCGTATATGTGGGGGGGCCTCAATTTTTTTTTGGGGGGATGGTATGTGCTTGGGTGTAACTTTCATTTTTTACAATAAAAAAATAAATAAATAATAAATAATAATGTGATGATTTTTGGTGACAGGTTCTCTTTATTGAGGCATCCAGAGTCTAAAAGACCCTGCTTGTCTCCCCTGTATGTAATCCAGTGCACATCGCACTGCATCACATTCTTTCCCGGCTTCCATGGCCAGGAATCTATCAACGGGGACCCAGAAGTGACATCACAACATCACTTCAGGGTCAGGACAAGAAGGAGAGGGGAGCGTACATGTCCACTCTCCTCCTTCCCCTCTAGCCTCTCTATCCTGACGTCAGGCGATAGGAATTGAACATCCCTGACATATACTGTCACTTTTAAGAGCACTGTGACCACTGTAGAGGCCCTTGAAAAGTAGTCAAAGACCTAAAACACTTTAAAATGGCCAGTAGGGCAAAAACAAAAATTGCCTTGCTTAGTTAGGTTTTAGCAACACTTCATTTTTTTTTTTTTAATATAGAATCATTCCACTTCTACAAGGGGACTCTGGTGGGCACAGTTACCTGTTGGCTTCTTATGTTCCTTTAGGAATTTAAGAGACATAATCACTCATTTTTACCTACCTTGGAGTCTCACTGGAAAATGGGTATTCCCACTCTACTCATTTAATTTTTGAACTTAAAGAGTTACTAAACCCACAATACTATAGTCCACGCGTATATGCAATAAAGCCTCCTTGTTATTCTCATTGTGGAACCTAAGGGGTTAATCCTCCGCAGTGTGTAAAGGCCGGTTGAACCTGCTGTTCTCTGATCCTCCTCTTCTTACACTATTCTCAATCCATCTGCCACTTGTACAGAGCAGCAGTGGCAAGTCTGCACATGCTCTATTTTGTGTGCATTGCTAGATAGAACATTTCCTCTGTGATCAGAGCTACGGAGATCACATGACTTTGACATCACACATTAAGGAATGTATACAGAACCTAAATCACAGCGCAGTCCCTCCCTCCTCCTCCATGCCCAGTAACGTAAAAAGTACACAGTGGACGGGATGTTACATCTTGATTGATGGAGGCACCACCACCCATAAAAGTATGCGGATACAGGCGTTAGAGAAGGGTGCATGCGATAGGCACAGTGCCAATCAGTGCTGTCCAGACAGAAGGTCATGCAGCCTCTGCATGAAGGAAGCGCAGAGAAGAATAAAAATTCCTCCTAGATTAGAAGCTGAACCAGCAGTCGGCTGGACACAGAAAACAGTCACATGACCGCTGCAGAGAAAAGGTATTTAGCCATTTCACTTTACTAAAATACATGTGTTGCCATGGTTTATGTACTGTGGGAAACATTATATTGTTAGTTCAGTGTCATGAGTTTAGTATCACTTTAAAAGAACAAATTAGGAATTCAACAGGAATAGTGGGATCTTTCATAATTGTGGTGCAAACCTAAGAATCAGATCTTACCGCTGTAGTCTCTTACCAATGTAATTCTGTTTCTGATAACCAGCAAAAAATTGAATAGTTCTGGGTAGATTGACCCTTTACAGAGAATTAGATCTTTTGCTTTCATATTTAGAAGCTTTTAAAGGCTCCTGATAGATGGTTACCGTTTAGCTATACTAACCATTTAAGATACCATACATTTGAATAAGACTAGAGAGAAAAAAAAAAAAAAAAGCACAAAACCTGTTATTCTGAACTCTAAACTAAAAAACACAAGAAACTCAAAATCACAAATTGTTATTTAACCACTTTTACCCCCCATCCTGACCAGGCCATTTTTTGCGATATGGCGCTGCGTTACTTTAACGAACAGTTGTGCGGTCATGCAATGCTGTACATAAATAAAATTTGAAATTTTTTTCCCTCTGCATTTTTTGCTCTATAAAACAAAAAACAAAAAAAAATATTAATCATAAATTTAGGGCAAAATGTATTCTGCTACATGTCTTTGCTAAAACAAAATCTCAATGAAAGTGTATATTAATTGGTTTACGTGAAAGACAGCATCTGTAAATGGCGGTATAGATACTGGAATTTTTATTAATTTATTTAAACTAGTATATTTATTTAAACTAGTAATGGCAGCAATCAGCGACTTATAGCGGGATTGTGGGACTGCAGTGGGCATTCTGACACTGGGTGGGAACTGACCAACTGCCACTGACACCAATACAGTGATCAGTGCTAATAAAAAAAAATGACACTGGGCAGGAAGGAGTTAACATCTGGGGCGATCAAAGGGTTAACTGTGTGTTAGGGAGTTTTCTTAGTGTGTACAGTGTGCAGTTTTACTAAGCAGACCTGCTGCTTTCTATCTCCTTCCTGTGCAGAGAGGTAGAAAGCAGCACATCCATGCTGACAGGAGAGAGATCTGTGTTGTTTACACACAGATTTCTTCCCTCTTAGCTTTGCCGACAATCACCAAATCCCAGCCGGGAATCACTGACTGGGACCCGGCGATTGACATCCTCAGGAGACAATAGCAGCGTGGGTAGGGCGGCGCACGCGCCCCCTACGCGGAAATGCAAAATTGCATATATTTATGTGTTTTTGCACAGCAAAGCCACCTTGTAGTAGTGCATTTGCTATGGGGCGGTGGGCAACTGGTTAAACCTGAATAGGTATGTGTGACACTGAAGATTTATGATACATTATATGGCCAAAGTTATCGGGACACCCCCTCAATTGTTAATGTTAGGCCAGTGAAAAAATACTGTTGCACTACAGAATGCACTAACATTAGGCAATTTTGTACCTTCAGCCTCATGGTAGGAATTTGGAGAAGGTCCTTTTCTGTCTCACCATTACTCCCCACTATCCACAAAGCCAGACCTGTAAAGAGATGGTTTGAGGAGCTTGGTGTGGAGGACCGAGTGACCTGAACAAACACCTAATCTTAACCCTATTAAATACTTTTGGGATCATTTAAAATTCCTTCTGAAAACTTCAGATCCAACACCAGTACTATTCACTATCCACCAAGCATGCCACCTGAAGAGTGTTCTATTCAGTATTATACATTTAAAGTTCTTGCAGAACATGTCATAGCTAAGAAGCCTAGACCAGAAAAAAAGGTCCGCATTCCACTGACATTTTCCATCAATGACCACAACGCAGTGATCTGTGGTAAATAAGAGACAGGTGTCAGGTGTTACAGAATTCTCAGGTTACACAATAGCTGTAGGTAAAAAGCATAACCCATTTCATCACTTGCCTTTCACAGAGATAAGTCTGGCTTCATTAACTACATATGAAACCAAAGCCAGCTTCTGCAAGTCACCTTGAACATATGGTCAGTAGCAGGTCAAGCCTGGTGAAATAGGGTTGAGACACAGCTCTTTGACTTATTACTACACGTGGTAGCAACTGGGTGCGTACTGTTACCGGGAGAATGTACAGCCAATTAATACAAATATAGCACACATCTGATGGCATGCTTGGTGAACAAGCCTAGGACATTGCAAGCTCCTAATCAGAGCAGGAAAATTTCCATATAACCTGACCCAGGGGTTCTGTACACTATGAGGCCATCTTTACTGGTTAGAATGGTAAAGTGGTGGTTATTACCAGAGTTCCTAAAACAAATCATAGAAAGATCAAATATTGTACCACTTACTGGCCTTCAAGGCTTTATAGATGGAGGCTTTTGTAAAGTATATCCTGTACTTGTATAATAGTTTTGCAATTATGCTTTGATCATGACTTGTATTCTAGCATTAAAAACATGTATATAACAAAACAACAGCTATAGAACATAACAGATATGTATAGTGTATTCAACACTTCCAACATACATCACTCAGGAAAATCAGCATAAGGGCTCATGTACACTACAGCTGATAAACTCACGTTTAGGAGCTGTTCAGCGTTTTTTTCAGCAGCCCCTGAACTCACCCTAATGTTTTCCTATGTGTCCATGTACACATCGTCGTTTACAGGCAGTTGAGTTTGCAGTCGTTTTTTTGAACGCAGAAAAACTTGCTTTCAGGAGTAGATTTTATCAGCGTTTCAAACGCCAAAGGCTTGTAAACGTGGCTAACCGTGTTTCTAAGTGTTTGAAAATTTTTTTTAACTCTTCCATTTCCAGACGCTGTCCAGAGCCTTTTTTCATCATGAAAAATGCATGCAAAGCATTTTCCCGGTACTCAAATGGACCTGGTACACCATGCTTTGAGGTTTTGCATGAAAGAAAATATGTTAGACACTGCTGCAATAATTTCTGCAGAAATGAGCTGGAACACATCCAAACACCACAAAAAAAACAAAAAAAAACAAAAAAAAACACAGCTAATCTCAACAAATACTGCTCTCTGCTGCTGCTTTCTCTATTTCTCTCAAAATGTCTGAAATAGTTCATTTTTTACTGTTTTTCAGTGCATTTTGGAAGGTCTCCTGAGGTTATCTTTGAAAAAAAAAAGGCTTCTAAATGCAAATGCTCATAAAACGCAGCTAAACTAATGTTTTTTAACCTACATTTTCCAGCAGTCAGTTTCCATCATTCAGAAGTGTCCCGTGTACATGGGGCCTTAAGGACCTTTTCACACAAGCAGCTCGATCAGGTCCTCCTGTCCATTTTTCGTGCAGACCTGATCGGACCACCAAGTGTTCTCTATGGGGAGGCAGATGTAAAGTGTATACATGTGTCTGTTTACACCCTCCTGCATCTGATCCAGTCCACCAAACAGACGGATAAGGATACGTTCACCATCTGTCTAGCGGATCGGATGACAGTCAGACTTAAATGGACAGGCGGTCCATTTACATCTGAGCGCCCCATAGAGAACAGCGGGCTGTGTCCTTGCCCACTTAGCACAAGCGAAGTGGACAAAGACCTATCATCCGCCTGTTCAGCGGGGATCAGCGGACAGATCCCCTGCTGAACAGGCGGATCCACTTGACGGAGTCGGCCCCGTGTGAAAGTTGCCTAACAATCATCAACCATTTCCAAAAGAAACTTGAGAAGGCATACAGCATAAAAATGTGTGTGTATTTCCCTGCCCCAGTTGCTGCCTGTAAACTCCCAAACAAATCAATGGCTGTACACGACTTGCACAAAGAAGCGCATGCTTAAGCACAATGGCTGCATGTAGCACCCAGGTGGGGCAATATGCCCCAGTTTAATGTTGCATGGCCTCAGGTGCCCATGTGCATGAAGCCTACATGATTTTTTTTTATTTGGTACTATGAAGTTATTTGCATTCAACTTGACTTGTTCTCTAATGTTGAAGATGTTTTGTGGCTTATCCAAGTGACTTCTTTAGTTCTAATGAGTGTCAGAAAAATACCCCAGCATCTACACATGGTGCATCTTCAATGTTATAGAACAAGTCCAGGTAAATGTGACTAACCACTACTAGCTATGCCATGACCTAGATCAGGAGTCTCCAAACTTTCCAAATAAAGAACCAAGTTTACTGTCCTTCAAACTTTGGGGGGGCTGCAGTGTGGCCAATGGGAGTAGAAAATGTTCTGCCATCAGTGGAAGTAAAATCCAATTTTGGTATCGGTGGGAAGTATAGTGCCCCATCATTAGTGTCAGTTGCACGAATAGTGCCCAAGGGCCAGATAAAAAAAATAAAAGGGCCGAATCCAGCCCATAGGCCACATTTTGGAGACAACTGACGTAGATAAACGAGAAACTTCAAGATATATTGGTACTATGAAGTTTAAAAGCATGTCAGTGCTGTTCTATCTGCTTATTTATATCAGTTCCAGCCCAGAGGAGCAAACAATCTAATGTTCTATAGGTAATTCAAAAACATCCATATACCTCTTGGCACATATTGGTTGGAAACCACAATCCTTTTGGATTGTGGGAAGAAACCTGAGCACGCATACAAAAGAACAAAATCTATTCAGATAGTGGGAATTAAACACAGGTTTCAAGTGCTGCAAAAGCCACTATCAGCCCCTTTACTTTTTGGAAAATAAAAATTTTCAGCAATCAAGATTGTGGTGGCTACACTGGCTCACTCTTGAGTGTCCAACCCTTCACTTGGAGGATACCAGGAAAACGAAGGAGAGAGACAGACATTTTTTTTTTTTTTTGGGGGGGTGTAAAACAGCTTTTGACAGCTCTAGTGCATTTCTTCACTCTCTCTGGCCATGTCATCAGAGAACGCTCAGTAGGAATTATGAGTACTTGCTGAGCATAACATTTTCACATATAGATGCCAAGTCAGCATAAACCGTATCAACTTCCCGCATTCAGTTTTTGTATAAACATTTAATTGCCCTCTGCAAGCACAGCATATCAATGAGATTACAAAAAAAAAAATCATTCGTAGGTGACAAGTTTCAATCTACATTCATTGTCCATTTAGGGATCAATATAAAGAGAACTCCTGCTGTGAGTATTAAACATCTACACATGTATTTCTATTTACTTGATTTGTATAAAGGAAAAAAGTCAATAGGTTTGGTCTACTTGTGTTAATGTTTGACATTTTTGGGGCAGAGGAGAATATATGTGCTCTCATGTACGACTTTCAGCAGAAACTCCCATGGTCATGGATGCACCTTGTTTTTACTGGTTGCTTGACCTGTTTTTTTCTACTTTTGACTACTGACATTTAGCATTTCAATGACATTTGTGGTTGATGCAGATTGAAAAAATGATGATGTAAGATCATTCGACTTTACAATCGCCAATTCCAGATTTAGCAGCGCTTGTTGCTGAATACAATTATTTTGGCCAATAACTACAGATTAGTGAAATGAGCCTAAATATCATTACTTCTGGATATGGAGTAGAAAGATGAAAACCTTTGCCATACTTTTCTTACAGTCTGTGTCACTGTTGGGGAGACAGGGTTCTCCAGGTACAGAAATGACACAGAAGCAATGTGAAATCTCTCCATCACGGGCAGGGACAACATAAAACACTTCTGTCTTGTAGAGTGGGAAAAAGCTATTGAACCTCTGTTAAGTCTTTACTGCTGGTGTCTTGCTGTCCCATTGACACATGGAAGGTGATTTACTAAAACTGGAGAGTGCAACATCTGGTGCAGCACAGAAATCAATCAGCTTCCAGGTTTTATTGTCAAAAGCTTTAGGCTATACATGTACACTGGAACATTTTTCTACTGGCAGCAGAAAAATGCTAAAATGTGATACTGTGTTTAGCGCTTAGGCATTTATTCCTTTCATTGGCCAAATGCAGTTAGTGCTTAGGCACATTTACACATGTTTTTGCCACGATTAGCGGTTTTTAGCCAGAACGTTTCTCTCCTGAACGCGATTCTTCTGTATTCAGGAGAGGGACATTTAACTACCCCTAAACTCTGCTGGTACTAAACTCTAAAAAAGCATATGTGTGCATGGACACATAGGCTTTTTTTGAGTTGAGTTCAGGGGTTTTGAAAAAAATAAAAATAAATAATAACAGGCCAAACGCTCCTGAACTCCCATTTAGGAGTAGCAGTGTGCATGAGGCCTACTGAACAAGCTGAAGTTAGAAGCCAATTGGCTACCATACACAGATGCACCAGATTTTGCACTCTTATGGTTGTCGTATATCAACCATATTGGCTCATTTTTAGTTCTGGTGTTACAGAGACAGGTAGTGAGGGGAAGTCACCTTAATGTAAGCACAGGTAGTAGTGAATGCTAAGCAGAAGTTAAAGTCAACTTTATTAAAAAAAAAAAAAAAAAAAAACCCCACAAACACACCACAACAACATTTTGGTAGTTGAGACTAAAAAGAAAACCTGTGCTGAACACAGATTGTGGGCTGCTAGTTGCCTGACCCTAATTTCTTGAATACTCAAATTTACTGTAAGACTCCTTCACAACATGTATGTTGAGCTGCGTTGATCTGTATCAACCAACGCAGGCTCAACACAAAGATACAAAGAAAATAAATGGTTTTCCATGTGCCCTATTCACACCATAAAACACTTTAATGACGTGCAGTGCAAAAAAAAATGCTGCATGCCTACACTGCATGCACAGACTCACATCAAAAATGCACTGCGATGGATAGAGTTGAGTGAAGTGTCCTTTTCGGTTTAAAAAAAAAAAAAAAAAAAAATCACAACGCATCACACCACTCCTCACTGTCCCTCCACAATGCACACCAGAACCCACATATTATAGCATGCAGACTGGAGTGAGCATGCCATTAGTGGGCGCCTGACTTTATTGGTTTTTACAATTCTAGTAAGAACCAGGCACATACACCCAAATACATTCACCTATCTTTATTATCAAACGTTTTTCTTTTGTGGAAGGAAATCAAGCACTAGCTGGCAACCCACAGAAACCTGTAGCGTGCTAACAAGCCGAATTTAGCAAAGTGTGCTTGTTTTGTTACTTAATAGCCAGCCAACTTCAAATCGCGTTGGTTTTCTAGTGAGATTTTTCAAAAGAAGGTACAGTATTGGCCATCATAGGCATTCCTAGATCAAACACAGTAAGCCTACACCTGTAGGTGCCAGAGGCACTTTTTCCCCTGTATAGACGCCAGCCAGAATACATCATAAGTAATAATTCAGACGTGTGTACAAAAGTAGCGCTTAATCTCTCAGAACATAAAAACATTACAAATGAAAGTCTTAAAGAGAAATAGTCCTTAGACTTGTGATGAAATCTTCCATATAACACATGGGAAAAAAAGGAGTGATGAGTCGTCCCAAAGGGAAAGAGAAGAAATCCTCCACCAACACCATACATAGCCTCTTACCAGAGGGTAAGACCACAGGTCATGCAGTCATATACAGCATGTAAGGACAGTCAGATGGGCGAAATAAGCCAAGAGAGAAATAAAAGCTACTCCTGGCAGAGTATTAAGGAAAAGCATTTATAAACCAAAAGTGGTAAAAGCATATGGGTTTGATATTGTTTCCAACCGACAAAATGGCTGCGGTATGTGGCGTCATGACATCAGAGGACGTAGCTCCACCCTACGTTTCATCATAAATGGCGTAGTAAGGGACTAATGTATGACGAAACGCGTAGGGTGGAGCTACGTCCTCTGACATCATCACGCCACATATTGCGGCCATTTTGTCGCTTGGAAACAATATCAAACCTGTATGTCTTTACCACTGTTGGTTTGCAAGTGCTTTTCTTTCATTAAATTTTGCTTTTCCTTAATACTATGACAGGAGGAGCTTTTATTTCTCTCTTGCATGCATCCTATTGTCCTGAGATGGTTCAATTATTATTATTATTATTATACAGTATTTATAAAGCGCCAATAGTTCACTCAGCGCTGTACATTACAAAGGGGGACAGAACATGTGACAGAACAATACCAATACAATGCAAAACATGAGGGGATCGAGGGCCCTGCTCTTTCGAGCTTACAATCAATGAAGTATATCTTCATACTACAAACTGAAGAGTTGTCTTTTGGTGGAGAAGCTCTATGGTTCCATATTTCCATGCCTATGCGGTTTAAATAATTATTTTGAGTTACTATCTTTCTGGAGTGAGTCGTGGAGGTGCCTTCAGGTGGAGAAGATATTTGGCTTATTTCGCCCATCTGACCGTCCTTAAATGCTGTATATGACTGCATGACCTGTGGTCTTACCCTTTAGTAAGAGGCTGTGTATGGTGTTGGATTTCTTTACTTTCCCTTTGGGATAACTCATCACTCCTTCATTCCCATGTGTTATATGGAAGATTTCATCACAAGTCTAACGACTGTTTCGCTTTAAGACTTTTCTTTCATTTATAATGTTTATGTTGTTATGAGAGATTAAACGCTACATTTTGTACAGATATTTTATTGTTGCTGGCAATTTCATGTTAGCTGCTCGATCTTCTCTGTGATTCAGACATTTAGCGCAGAAGAATTTCTTTTTATAATTCAGGCATCTCCCAAAAGCTTAGTTGAACAACACACACACACACACACACACACACACATTTTTTGCACTCACCAAAAATCCTATCTGCGTCCATTGAAGGACACAGCAGCAATGTTTAGATCTTGACCTCCCAACAATCAAAATCTGAAGATCTTTGCCATTTCCTTCAATGAGCTGAAGAGAAAACACATGTTCTGTATACAAAAGCACAGGAAATATGGCTTGGGTTTTCCTACAGTGATGGCAATCTGGCCCTGCACACATTCATGATTTCGTTCATTGAGATTATACAATGGCCACGGTGGCTTCCTGATCTTTCTACACCCTTTCCATTGCAATGGGGTGTCAAACTGCGGCCCTCCAGTTGCTGTAGGACTACAAATCCCATGAGGCTTTGCAAGGCTGACAATTACAGGCATGACTCCCAAAGGCAGAGGCATGATGGGATTTGTAGTTCATTGACAGCTGGAGGGCCGCAGTTTGACATCTCTAGACAGCTTTCTGCACCTGTCATGACACAGAATTATACCCGACAGACATCAATTCATTTACACTTTTTATATGCAGAATGATGACCCCTATGCCAGGATCCAGGAAAAAAAACTCCATTCACGTGGAAGCTGCATGTCTGCTAGGATAACATTACAGACAGGCATGTCCTTGTAAATCTTGATGTTACTTTATATTGCACTTAACGAAAGGAACGCCGGAGACCTTCCAAGAATAAACCACCAGCAACCACCAAGTATAGCTTAACAAATGAGACCATTCATAACTGGCATATGATTAGATGAGATCTGTTCCCTGAGTGTAATAATAAAACAACAATATTGCCTCATGGGTTCTGTGCTAAACACTTTGGCTGTCAGCACAGTATGTTACTGTAAGGAGCTGAGACACATAGCCCAAATATTCACATCACGAAGGCTAGGAACACATTCATAGAAAACCAAACCAGGACATTTTCCACTAAAGAAAATAGGTTGGCTACTGGCAGTACTGTTCATATAGATAGGCATTTTTTTTTTACCAGTACAGTAAAGCTGGGTACACGCTATGACCCAGCGTGCTGAACGGAAACAACTTAGATTGCCGTACTAAAGCCGGCCATAGATGGCCATCAGCAGGGACCAGCTGTGTTGCGTACCATGTACGGGCAGAGTGAATGTGCCCAAGCTGATCGATCAACTTGGGTATAACCAGCCTGTCAGATTTTACATGTGATTAATGCTAGCAGCTGTCACGGCTTTTTTTCAGCGGGAAAGTGGGGGATTGCAGTTCCGGCACCTCCAGCACTGAATGTATATAATGGCAAGGAGTATTGGGGTGTGCTGGAGGGTCTATCGATGCTTGCTGCTAGGGGAATCTATTGTTACTAAAGGGGATCTATTTTTGAGTGGCGGGTCTATTGTTGCTGGGGGGTGGTTGTTGCTGGGGGGGGGGGGAACTGTTGTTAGGGGGGGGTCTTATCTTTCTGGGGGGGTCATTTGTTGCTAGGAGGGATCTACTGTTGAGGGAGGGGTCTATTATTGCTGGCTGCGGGAGGGTTTAGAGCAGGGCTTCTCAACCAAGGTTCCTCCAAAAGGTTGCTAGGGGTTCCTTGACCAACGAGCAATATCCGCCTCTTAGATAGTTTCCCGCTGACACCACTGATATTTTTAGCTATCTGTAAGGGGGTAATTCTTTTCAATGACCACAAGTGTAGGGAACATTCTTCCCACTGACCATCACACGAATGTATCATGTAGATAGTCATTTTTAGCAGGGGTTCCCCGAGACCAAAAAGTCATTTCAAGGGTTCCTCTGTGTTGAAAAGGATGAGAAAGGGCAGTTTACAGATTTGACATTTCTGCTGGGGGTCTATTGCTGCCAGGGGATCTATAGTTGCTGGCTGCAAGGGATCTATTTTACTGCTTTGTCTTTGACAAATTCCAAATTACTTAGTACAATATGATACTTGGTTCTGTATTCTCTAAAACGGGCAGTACTGGGGAGGTGGGTAGGAGGCAGGTAGGACGATGCTCGGAGGTGGGGACGGGGCAGAGACAGGGGTGACTCAGAAGGTGGGAATTCCTGCACCCATTCTCTGAGAAAAAAAGAAACCCTGGCGGCTGTTATAATAATTAATGGCTCAGCAGGAGGGATTCCCCTGTCAGCACTGTCTGTGGTTGCTGGAAAGAAATTTGCTCTGTCTATGGCTCACCTAACACAAGCGTTGTTGGTGCAGCAATCTCCCCCACTGTGCTATTGTGTTCTGAAAGGGGGACTACCACCCCCATCAGAACACACTGACCAACGCCTGCAGTCATTGGCAAGTTTCCTAGAATGTCTATTAGACAGAAGCCTGCCATAAGACAAGTTTCTGTAGAACAAACCGCTGTATACACAGACTACAAGTTGGCCGGTTCTTTCCGAATTGACTGTTTTTAGGCACTTTTTTGGCCCATGTGTACCCAGCTTAAGGCTGCATTCAAACCAGCCTCCTGTATCATCACTGCTGCATGAATGACTCTTGCAGGAGGAGATGTAAACATCAATAGTGTGTAATCAGCAGCAGTGGTTTAGAATTTACAGAGAAGTGGGTGCATGACTATGTGTTTGATGGAATACGGACACTCAGGGCCCATGTACACTGGCTTGGGGAAAGGGGAAAAAAAAAAAAAAAAAACCAAAAAAAAAAACAAACACACACACACACACACCACGTTCATGCTCTTGGCAGAGAAAAGAAAAAAACACCAGAGTTTTTTGTACTAGCGTTTAGCATTTTTTACACCAGAAAACTTCTCTCAAAAACGCAAAGCAGAAGGGATTTTTTTCTGCCTCTGAATGCGGAGCTTAAAATATGCCTCAAAATGACCTAAATGTGCATGGACACATAGGGAAACATTATTATTATACATGATTTATATAGCGCCAACAGTTTTCTCAGCGCTCTACAATATAAGGGAGACAGTACAATTACAATACATTGCAGTACAGAAGGAATATGAGGGCCCTGCTCGTGGAGCTTACAATCTAAACATTGAGTTGCTTCTACAGGGAAAAACACTAAACTCCTCTGGGAGCGGTTTTTCTTTTTTAAGCCAGTGTGCATGGACCCTTATGCAAGAAGTTCATGAGGCCTTAGAACACCACAGTTTTAGCAAGTACAGCAAGCCCCTTAAATACTTACTGTGCCCTTGTCGCCTCTAAAAAAGGTACTGATCCCCCAACCCCAATGTAATAAAGAAGAAAAGAGGACATATCCGTAGTCAAGACTGGGTGACAACAATGAAGGTCCCTTGAACCTCCTTTAGGGAAAGGGAGCCTTGACTACTGGAAGCATGGCATCATGGTGGGAATGAAAGGAAAGTTAAGGAGTTCCCCTAGGATTGGCTACAAACACCTGGAGGTGATCGGTGGAGCCTGAACTCTAGGAAGGAGGCCATGTTGGGGCACATCCAACTGCTTTGAGGAGATTCAGCTGTCAGAAGAGTTGCCCACCCTCCTTCCCATTATGATGCACGGTCACAGCTTTATTGGTAGTTTTGACCTTGCCAGCAAATGATGTTACTTTATGCGCTCAAGTTAAATTCTGGGGTCAGTCTAATGCCAATCTGGCACTGATGGTAAGGACAGGCCTCTTATACGGTGAGCAAACAAACTCCCATGGTCTGTGACTGGCATTTTTTTTTTTGGTAAATTTGGAAAGTTGTGACATTTGCAAAGTTCAATAAAGCTGTGGACTTGCCCCATTTCCAACTTAATCAGCTTCCGTGTCTTTTTGAGGGGGCAAGGTATTGGTTTATTAGTTGGTCATACATGAGCCTAGCCTTCTCAGCAGTCATGGAAGTGTCCTATTTGCAGGATCATCAAGTAAAAGAATAAAAAAAACCCTGATAAATAGAAAAACTAATGTAGCCACCACATGTAAGGACTGGGAAACTGCAATATATTACCTTTTTGTTTTTGTGCTAGAGACATCTGGTTATTTTACCAAGTAAAAAATTCAAGCACATCTAAGTGTCAGTTTAGCATATTTTAGCTACACACATAAATATGAGCTGCTATGATTTACGTGCCAGAACGAAGATTCATGAAATTGCTGTGATATCTTTACATTTTTCATTGGAAGGTGATACATATCTAATTTTATTAGTCTTCACACAGTTGTCAAGGAGGCAGCAAAAAGGGACAAAGAAAAACTCACACTCTGTCAGCTGTGACTCCCTCTGAGTAAAGCTTTACACCATAAGCCATGCACAGAGTGTGCCAAGGTTTGGGTCATCATCTAATCCTCCACACGAAGATACAAACACCCTCCATGATTGATATGTATAGTATGTGATCAGGTCAACGCTAACAAGATGATTTAAAAAAAAACAGATGGGGAGAGCAGTGTTTTACCTGGCAGACTGAACACATTTCTTACTGGTTGTAATATTATTTATGTGGAATGCACACTACAGATATACCAGACAGACAAGTTCATAGATACAGTTAGGTCCATATATATTTGGACACAGGCACATATTTTCATACTTTTGACTCTGTATGCCGCCAGAATAAATTAAAACAAAACAATGCAAATGAATTTGAAGTACAGACTTTCAGCTTTAACATAAATATCAAGTACACATTTTAGGAACTGCAACCATTTTTATACACAGTCCCTCCATTTTCAGGGGCTCAAATGTAATTGGACAAATGAATATAGTCATAAACAAAATGTTCATTTTTAATATTTTGTTGAGAATCCTTTACTGCCAATGACTGCCTGAAGTCTGAAACCAATTGACATTACCAAAGGCTGGGTTTCCTCCTTTCTGATGCTTTGCCAGGCTCTGCAGCTGTCTTCAGTTGTTCTTTGTGGGTCTTTCTGCCTTTAGTTTTGCCTTCAGCACATTAAAAGCATGCTCAATTGGATTGAGATCAGATGAATGACTCGACCATTGCAGGATATTCCACTTTTCCTTCAAAAGCTCCTGGGTTGCTTTTGCAGTGTGTTTTGGATCATTGTCCATCTGTACTGTGAAGCGCTGTTCAATCAACTTTGCTGCATTTGGCTGAATCTGGGCTGACAGTATATCTCTAAACACTGCAGAATTCATCTGGCTGCTTCTGTCTTCTGTGACATCATCAATAAACACCAATTACCCAGTGCCACTGGAAGCCATGCATGCCCACGCCATCACACTGCCTCCATCATGTTTTACAGATGACGTGCTTTGGATCATGAGCTGTTCCAAGCCTTCTCCACACTTTTTTCTTCCTGTCACTTGGGTACAGATTAATATAAGTTTCATCCGTCCAAAGAATGCTTTTCCAGAACTGGTCTGGCTTTTTTAGATTTTTTTGGCAAAGTCTAATCTGGTTCTTCTATTCTTCAGGTATATGAATGGTTTCCACCTTGTGGTGAACCCTCTAAATTTGCTCTCGTGAAGTCTTCTCGATTGTAGACTTAAACAATGATACGCCTACCTCCTGGAGAGTGTCCTTCACATGTCTGGATGTTGTGAATGGGTTTTTCTTTACCATAGCGAGGATCCTGCAATCATCCACCACTGTTGTCTTCCGTGGACATCAATGCCTTTTTATGCTGCTGAGCTCACCAGTGCGTTTTTCTTTCCTCAGAATGTACCAAACCCTTGATTTGGCCACTCCTAATGTTGCTGCTATCACTCTGATGCATTTTTTTTTAAGCCTTACAATGGCCTGTTTAACTTGCATGGACAGCTTCTTTGAACACATGATGTAGGTTCACAGCAATAGATTCCAAATGCAAATGCCACACTTAAAATCAACTCCAGACCTTTTACCTACTTAATTGATGAAGAAATAATGAAGTAGACCACACCTGGCCATGAAACAGCTTTTGATTCAATTGTCAAATTACTTTTGGTCCCTTGAAAAAAGGGGGGATGGCTAATTTTAAGAGCTGTAATTCCTAAACCCTTCCTCCAATATGGATGTACATACCCTCAAATTAAACCTGAGAGTGTGCACTTTCAGCCCATATCCATTATATAACTATAGCTTGAATATGTTTTGATAAATACCTGAAAAAACATTAAAATTGTGCTTGTGACCAAATATATATGGACCTAACTGTATGTAAGGCCTCATTCAGACGAGCAATTCCGGCCATGTAGCGGATTGTTGAGGCTGGGATTATAGGTCTATGCAAACAGCTGTGGCGGCTCAGCCTGTACAAAGCAAGAACAGGCTGTGAGGAGTCGTCCCTGCACATGTATTTCACACAATCAGTTACCTACATTTAGGGACAGATGTCCAACCTTGAATACATCTGTCTGCATCCAAGGTAGCACATCTGTCCATAACTGCTAGGAAACTGCTTTGATCCCATCTTTAAGCTCTAAAATGCTCAACATCCAAAATCCACTGGTTTCCAATTGTGCCTGTTCACACCTGAACATAGGTTCACTTAAAGCTTGTAGCAGGAAAGAGTACATCAACTTCACACCTCAATAAATTTCAATAGAAGCACCTGAAAAAAAAAATGTCCAAAAAATGCACCTACAATGTGTTTTTTCCCCAAGTAGATCGCTTTCTGAATGCAGCGTCAATGCTGATACATGCACACAGTGGGGGCTATGCCATACTCACCTAGGTGAGAAAAGAGGAAGTAGGGTCTCTTGAACCAGCCTAAATGGCTAGGCTGCAATGGCATCACTCTCGCGCCTACGTATGGGAGCCACACCTTCAGGGGAAAACAGCAGGTACTGGGGAGGCATTTATAACATTTGTGAAAACTAGGACTACTTCTTTTACAAAATCCCTGCCTGTCAGTGTAATGTTTTTTTGCATACCATTTTTAAAGTGTTTTTTTAGTCAGATTTCAAATCAAAACATGGGCCCCTGGATGGTTTAAGGCATAATGTGCTAAAATGCACTGCATTACAGCATATTATTTGTTTATTTCAGGTACTTATATAGCGCAGTCAATTTACTCTGCGCTTTACATATATATAGTGCATTCACATCAGTCCCTAACCCTCAAGGGGTGTACAAGCTAAAGTCCCTAACTTACATTCATACATAAACATACTAGGGCCAATTTAAACAGGAGCCAATTCACCTCTCAGCATGTCTTTGGAGTGTGGGAGGAAACCGGAGTACCTGGAGGACACCCACGCAGGCACAGGGAGAACATGCAAACTCCAGGCAGGTGGTTCCAAGGTTGGGATTTGAACCAACGACCCTTGTACTGCCAGGCGGAAGCGCTAACCTTTTAGCCATTTTTGCAGACTTATCTTTGAACAAAGGTCTCCAGCAGCACGCTGTCACTGCTGTTGGTGCTTCCATCTTGACCCAGTCTTCCTTTCTGGGTTTGCAGGCTCTGGCTGTTTGAATGGCTGTGTCACAAGGAAGTCATTTCCGCGCATACACACAGGAGGCACAGTCGCGGCACAGCACTCTGAACTTTCAGCATCCTCATTGTGCTGTTAATTCAGATCGCAGTGCATATGCACTGGTGACGTCACTAGTATCTTCCAGTGTGAATAGCTCCTAATCACCGCATGTTTAGAAGACATTCACTGTACCTATTGGCTTACCTGTAGGTACAAGTTAAAAAGCAGAGCTTACCAATCACTTTAAGTAAATCTGCAGATTTTAAAATATGGAAGACCGGGTTCACACTAATGCGGTGCGGGAAAGGCTGCAAATCCTGTGCGTTTCCCGCACCACAATGCAATCGCATGGCATTTTTGCGATCTGGTGCGGGTGTCAATGTTAAATTAATGACAACCCGAAAGAGATTGCAAAACGCAGTGCGATTGCCAGAAATCACATCATGAGAGCAGTCATGCGATGTGATTCAGGTGCAGGTGAACAAAGGGTACTGCACCTTCTCAGTGCAGATGTGATGCGATTTGAGCCATGCAAAATGCATCACGCAGACATCACATGTGGATTGAACAGGAATGCAGTGTGATTCCTGTGTGAATTACACGAAGCATCCTGCACCGCATTAGTGTGAACCAGGTCGAAAGGACCTTTTGAATTGACTTTAACATGTTAGATCTTATAGGAGATTTTAAAAGTAGAGTTTGTAAAGGACAACAGTACTTTTACTACAGCTTACTAAACTACATGAGATGAAGCATTTCAGATCGTAAACTGACAAAAGTTCAGACTTACATAGGCCCTGTGCTGTCCTATCAAAATTTATGACTGCAGCACATTTCACACAAGCCTGTGAACTGGACACCGGGTCTCACGCTTCAAAATAGTTTGTTCAGTGACCTAAAACTAGCGAGGTGTCTGAAGCAAGTCAGGTCAGGTACACCAAATACCACACAATGCAAACTGTAATGGATTTATTTATTTGTATAGAACTTGTTCCAAATTGGAACAAGTAGTGTTTAGTGACATTTGCCCTGTTTGTGTACTATATGTTATTTTATACTCTTAATCTGGTGATCAGCTAAGAAAACAAAGACAAAATACTAAACGTAAAAAACAAACAAACAGTGCAAGGTTCATGGTAAGAGTGTTCTGATAGAATACCAGTCACATGTGTCTACCCTATGTACAGTGCCTGAACAGGTAACTACAGGATGAAACAATTCCTAGAAATAAAAAAAAAAAAAAAAAAAAACTGGAAGAGGTTTTTAGGTCCCTAAGAAATTAACCCCTAATTCTCACGAACTTAGCTCTCCACCCTAGTCCCCTTGAAAAAAGGAAAAAAACAAAAACGTGTTAACCTGTTTATAGGCGCCATGCACACTAGAGTTTTTTAAAGCTCCTAAAAGCTGTTATTAGCATTTTTTCTGTTCCTAGAAGCTAGTGTTATCCTATGAGTCTAGTCCATGCACGCTACTTTAGGCTATTAGCATTTTTTTGAGCTTCAGCATCTAGCAGAAAAAAAAATTGTTTTGTAGAGTTTTTTGGAGCGTTTTTTTCAGCAGAAAAAAAAATGCTCATATACGCTCCTAAAAGTTTTTTTCTAGCTTTTTAATTTTTTTCCTCTATATGTACTGTAAAAACGTTTACGCTCCTAAAAAAAAAAAAACGCTATTACTTGTGTTTTTTTCAGCGGCTTATTAGTAGTGCTAGTGTGCATGGAGCCTTAAAATGTATAGCCAAAATCTCTTTTTCTTTGCCTTGTATAAATTAGAGGAGGGTTAAAATCCCCATCTTTTTTGCTATCTTCCATTGAGAAAATCACTATTTACTCCTTGTCCCACAGGAAAAAGAAAGTAAAAGGGAATTTCCCGCAGACAGTTGTCACCAGAACAAGAGGCAAGGGTAAATCTTACAATGGGGACAACTTTAAAGATTAGGATTTTTCCCTTGTAAGGGGGCGATATTAATACATAATGCATTCCCTGCATTACGGTAAAAAATGTTTAGGCTTGAGAACCACTTTAACCAAGCTACACACACTTTAAGCTGACCATACATGGATCCAGGGCTTTTTTCACGTGGGGGAATACAGTTCCAGTACTTCCAGGACAGACTGTGTGTAATGGCAAGGGGTGCTGGAGGGTCTACTGATGCTGGCTGCTGGGGCATCTATTTTCGCGGAGGGAAGGGGGTGTCTATTGTTGCTAGGGAGGACTATTATTGCTTGTGAGGGATCTATTTTTGCTGGGGGGTGAGTCTTATGTTGCTGGGTGGTCGTTTGTTGCTAGGAGGGATCTCTTGTTGTTGGCTTCTGGGAGATCTGTTGTTACTCCTGGGGGGTCTATTGTTGCTGTGGTGAATCTATTGTTTCTAGAGGGGTATTTTGTTGTGCTGGGGTCCATTGTTGCTGAGAGGGTCTACTGTTGAGGGTGGGGCTAGGGAGGACTATTATTGCTGGTGAGGGATCTATTTTTTCTGGGGTTGAGTCTTATGTTACTGGGTGGTCATTTGTTGCTAGGCGGGATCTCTTGTTGTTGGCTTCTGGGAGATCTGTTGTTACTCCTGGTGGGTCTATTGTTGCTGTGGTGAATCTATTGTTTCTAGAGGGGTATTTTGTTGTGCTGGGGTCCATTGTTGCTGGGAGGGTCTACTGTTGAGGGTGGGGTCTATTGATGCTGACTGCTGGGATATCTGTTGCTGCCGGGAGTCTATTGTTGCTGGGGTGGATCTACTATTGTTGTTGGAAGGGTATTTTGTTGTGGGGGGGTCCATTGTTGGTGGGAGGGTCTACTGTTCCTGGGGGATATATTATTGCTGGCTGCAGGAAATCTATTTTACTTTCCTTGCTATCATTACCAAATTCCATGCAAATTACTTAGCACCTCAAAATGATACTTGGTCCTGTATTCTTTAACCGCCTCCCACGCGCCATATAAGGAAATGACAGACGTAAGGCGGTTCTCTCATTCTGGGAGTATGTCATATGACATCCTCCCACTCTAACCGTGCATGTGCGGCTCTGGGGGCGTACAGCGCGGCGATCGGTGTCCCTCGGACACAGCGGATCACTGATCAACAGAAAGAGCCGAAGACGTCAGCTTTGTCATGTGATCAGCTGTGTCCAATCACAGCTGATCACATCTATATAGGGAAATGCCGGTTATCAGCATTTCTCTCCTCACAAGCTGTCACTATCACAGCTCGTGAGGAGAAGAGAGCCGGCAATCGGCATTCCTCTGAGGGGACATGTACACTGATCATCAGGGCACTGATGATCAGTGTAGCCCCATAAGTGCCACCGGTCAGTGTCCATCAATGCCAGCTGTCAGTGCCCATCATGTCACATCAATGCCACATATCATTGCCTACTAGTGCATATCAATGTCACATATCAGTGCCCATCTAAGCTGTCTTTCAGTGCCACCTATCAGTGCAGTCAGTGCCACCTATCAGTGCCAATCAGTGCCACCTCTCAGTGCCATATATGAGTGCTGCTTTCAGTGCCCATCAGTGCCACCTACCAGTGCCATCTATCAGTGCCCATCAGTGCAGCCTCATTAGTGCACATCAGTGAAGGAGAAAAATCACTTTACATTTACAAAATTTTATAACAGAAACTAAAACCAAAAACAACTGAAAATTTTGAAAAATAAAAGTTTTTTTCTGTTTAGCAAAAAATAAAAAACCCAGAGATTATTAAATACCACCAAAAGAAAGCGTCATCTGTCTAAATAAAATGATAAAAATATCATATGGGTACAGTGTTGCATGACCGCGCAATTGTCAAAGTGTGACAGCACTGAAAGCTGAAAATTGGCCTGTGCAGAAAGGGGGTATAAGTGCCCTGTAGGCAAGTGGTTAAAAGGAGCACTGCTGGGAGCTGGGTAGGGGGAGGAATCAAGTAAAGATGCTCACAGCTGGGTAGGGGGTGTAGACATGAGGTAACTTGCAAGGGAGTTCCTGAGAAAAAAAAAGAAAGGCCTGCATGGATCTAAATTTGGCCAGTTCAGCAGGGATTGGTTGAATTTTGATCCATGTAGAGGCAGGCGAGTTGTACAAATGTCAATCTACAGAATTTTCCCCACTCAATAAACACTGCAGACTATCAGAAAGGATTCCCCCTTCCACATCAAATGTGTGGATGGAGGAATCAAGTGAGTTGTTTTTGATCAACCCAATGCTCGCATGAAAAAACGGACTCCTCTATGGGCTGCCTTGGTCAGAAGAGCCATCAATCTGTGTGCTTTCCAGCCAGTACATCATTGTTCCAGGTTCTTTAGATCTCAGTGTGATAATACTGAAATTTTAATGAAAACCTAGATACCAAACTGGTATACCAGAATAGATTTTAAAAATAAATAAAATGCACACAAATCTTAGAACCACAGCTAATCTTTTAGTTAAAATAAAAAAGAGTAATAAAAAAAGAGGCACGCGTGGATACTGAAAAAAGTAAAGCTGGCAGAAACTTGGCTGGTAGATCGAAATTCGAGGCAAGCAAAATTTCAATCCATCTATGGTCACTCCATCTATGGTCCCTCCTGTTCCAGAGAAGATGATCAAATGATAAAAACTTCCACAGTAGGGATTCCTCCTTCCACTTCGCTTGCACTTCATTTTTTTTTTCCCCCATCAACCTGATCCATTTATGGTTGGCCTCATCCAGAAAACCTCTATTCCCAATTTGACCCCACTAATGATTAGAAGAATCAAATGAATGTTCTAAAAACTAAAAATTCTGATCAAAAAGTCTACTAGTGTATAGCCAGCTTTATATTGGTGTTGGGTGGAAAGAATTCTCCTCTTGAAAAAAGCTGAAAAGATCATTGGTGTTCGTGAGGACTTCTCTGAAAAGCAGACATTGCTTGAAGAACAATTCAAATCCAAAATAAGAGTGCGCTAAACAAATATATAATGTCCATACATCAAATATATTCAAATCCAAAAAAATCTATGTGACAAATAACGAACTTTGTGAATAATACACCACCGAATCAATCAAATGCACTCACCAGAGCTAAGTGCTGATCAAATTATAGACCAGCCTTAGCGTTTTTTGCTCTGGGAGCGTAGACACCACCAAACTCCAGACTTTCGATGTATTCTATTGTAGTATAAGAATCCAGCTGATATACACCCTTCTATATCTTTAGGCAGGAAATGAGGAGGAATACTCTGCAGCCACTCTTCATGAGTGGACAATCACCACAGCTCCATTAACCAGGACCACATTCAAAAATAAAAAAGAATATAATGGCGCAGCATGTTTTAACCAGCGTTAATTTATTAAAGAATACAATTCACTCACAAGTGAGGTGTCCAGCTGACACCGGCAAAGCACGCATTGGTAAAAAGGGAAAAACACCGCTCCGTCTGCTCAACTAATCATTCGGCAATAGCAGGGAACACTGGTTAAAACATGCTGCACCATTATATTCTTTTTTGTTTTTGAATGTGGTCCTGGTTAATGGAGCTGTGGTGATTGTTTATTGCTTATTTTGGATTTGAATTGTTTTTCCATTTTTGTGCAGTGGGAGTTGCTACTGTATAGTTAGGAAAGGGTGTGGCGTTTTTCTAAATTACCAAATTGCTTGAAGAACCCCTAGCAACATCTGGAGGAACCTTCAAGTTCTATGAAAACCTGCTTGAGAAAGGTTGCACTAAAGTTTTCAGTACAGAACGTTTGGGGAGGGGGTGGATGATCACATGCACCTAGAATTTCAGCTAATTAGCAGTCATTACAACTGTCTGCAATGAGACATCAGAACACACCCACACTGTCTCACATATGTGTCCTTCCCAAACTATGTAATCATAACACATAAGTACATGAGCAACATGGGCAGAACTGGGTCAACTCAAGAAAGAAACTATAGGGTGAACAGCTGGTATTAGTTTACTGGAATTCAGACAGAAACTGATGACCAATTTAATGTAATTGTGCAAACACTAATAAATGTGAATGGAAATAGTACTACTTTTGCAGGTTAAAAAAAAAACAACTAAGGCTCCATCCACACAGGGCGTTTTAATAATGTTGGTAAAAAAAAAACGCTAAAAAACTCACGGTTTTAACATTTTTGTATTCGTGTTTAGTGGCGTTTGTAGAGGTTTTAAAAAAAAACATCCAAAAACGCTGGTTTGCCGTGATTTACAGCGTTAGAGCGTTTTTACAGCTAGAAAACTCCTCTAGAAACCCACTAGTTCTAGGTTTTTTCCCAGCCCCTGCCAAAAGATGTTGATTACAGTCTATGTGTGCATGGACACATAGGATAACATGCTGGGGAGTTTACTGGCTGTAGAAAAAAAAACCCATCAAAAGCCAAAAACAGCCGCTGTAAAAACATCCAGTGTGCATGAGGAGTAAAGCAACGCATTTTCTCTTTTAAACACGAACACAGATGCAAATTTGCTTAAGCTGGGTAAACACACATATTTTGTTCAACCTGTGGGCTGAGTGAAAATAATGCAACACGTTCCCCATCCAAGCTAGAAGCACACATTATTATTAAATAATAATATTATAATACAGGATTTATATAGCAGCAACTGTTTGCTCAGCGCTTTACAATATACCGGGAGACAATACACTTCAATACAAAAGGGTTAGGAGGGCCCTGCTCCTTGGAGCTTACAATCTAGGACATGGAGGAATCTCCTGTGTTTTGAGAGCGCCTGCCAGAAAACCCAAACAGTGGCTGCATCCTGTTGGTTGCAACAGGGAGGTGGCCTTCGGGGATACCCATGTAGCAAATATTCAAAAATTAAGTAGTGCTGTAGTACAATATAGTAAAAGATTACTTTATGAAAAGTAACACTCACTTTATTGCCATTTTATATCCTCCCTCTTCCTATGCGCACTTCCCTGAACTCGGGTCGGGAGTGCGCACCAATTTCAATTTTCATTCACTACATTCATGACATAAATGGCTCTTTGTGCCTTACAACAGTGTGCATAGACATTCAGAAAGTTTTGCGGATCTGAGACCCCTGCTTCGGGAGCTGCTGTCAATCACATCACTTTTAGGAAAGGGCCAGAGGTAGGTCTTTTTTTTTTTTTCTTTTCTGGTGGGCTGCCTGTGCATTTTCATGTAGGCAACATCAGTATATCCCCTGTATGCCAATTACCAGAGTGCCTACAAAAAAGTGGCTTAATGGAACCCCGAAAGGGAGAGGAGTCACCCTAAAACAGAATATCAGAGCCATCACCCAAAAGGACCAGTTCATTTAAAAGGAAACAATCTTTACAGCAATGAGGAGCAGCATTCATTGTAAGTGACTTTTATGCATGTGAAACATCTCAGAACTGCACACTTGAATATCTGAGAAATATCTATTACTATACCCTTGGAGAATTGACCCTTGACTGGACAATCCACCATTCTGTGTTCCTAAGAAATTAGTGTTCTACAAACCTATTTCTTGTTGCTAAAACATTCTCTCTAGTGCACCAACATCTTAAAGGGCCCCAACACAGCTGGCAGAAGACTTACCTTAAAGGACAGTTTCGAAAGTACTTGCTATTGTTTATGATTAAGAGTTTATTTATATCTTGCAGCCACCTAGTACAGACTAGGATTAGCCTCCTCATTGTAAGTGACTCTAGGCAACTTAACCTCTACTCCATTGTTAATCCATTATGGTTGCCTTAGGATGCTCATTTGGTGGGGACAATGGGGAAAGAAGCACTCCTACTCTGTCATTTGAAGTCTGAAACTGTAGGTCACAATTTGTTTCTCATTGCAATATTCTGTCCTTTTTGAGTATTCATAATCTCAATATACTTTGTTATTCTACTCCAGGGTCTCGAGTGTGACCCTAAGGTACGAACTGAAAATGATCAGTCTTTGTGTATTGATGTGTATACCCAAAATGTCAAAGGTGCTAAGGTCTTTGCTGAGGTCAAGGTGAGACCAGATGACCCAATACAACCAGCCACCAACTATGAGGAAGACAGGTTGTCTCTGCAGATTGTACCAGCCAATAATACTGGCTGAAAACAAGGCACTAGCATGCTGAAGTACTCTTCAAGCAAATGAACCCTGACCTGTTTGGTTGCAATTGGTTTCTACATACCATTGCATTATGCACTGCTTAGTAAATAAAACTCACTGCGGGATATGAGAGGGAATATAAGATCAGCTAGGATTATCCTGAAGAGACGGTTGATTAATGGTGCTTAAAAGGAGAACTCCGGGGTAAAAACCACCCGTAAACTCATCATATTATGTGCACTTTGTTATTTTTTTTTAGTGACCATTCACACCATCGCAGTGTTAACTTGTTTTATTCATGCATTGACAGGTTTGATGACAGCACATTCACAATAAATAGTCATGTAATACTTACGTGTACAAAAGTATGTATCTGTGGTATTTTTAGTAACACAGCCCAGAGTATTACCATCTGTGCATCTGTAATGTACCAATTTGCCAAAAAACAAAGATGGTTGCATTTCTTCTGCCATTGAAAGCTCAATAAATGCTCAATGCATAAAGCTTAAAGTGGAGTTCCACCCAAAAGAGGAAGCTCTGCTTATGAGCCTCTTCCCCCTCTGCTGCCACATTTGGCCACAAGGATACACTGCCAGGTTTCCTTTAGTCAAGATGGCAGTGCCAGCACCGAACAGCCGATTGAAGAATCGGCTCGGGGTGAGGACACAGCTGGATTCCTGGACAAGTAAGTGCCTTTATATTAAAAGTCAGCAGCTACAGTATTTATAGCTGCTGACATTTAATTCTTGGGAGGGGTTGGAACCACTCTTTAAATGGGATGAAATCTGAACTTTGAGTGGCTATGTCAGCTATACACACTTCGATGCAAAAATCAAATCAAAAATTGTCAGCTCAATGGTGACTGTATCCAAACATATGTAGCCTTTGCTTGGAATTCAGACAGCTATAGGTGCTGCGGTTGTCTGAATACAACAGCCGGCAGGGGAGATTCCTCCATCCACACTAAACCGAATCCAATGATTTCTCTCATTCAGCCCAACAGGGTTGAACAAGGGAAATCTAAACACGTATGGCTAGTCCTTAAGGCAGAACTTAAGCTTCCTTTTAAAAAACTGCCAGCAGGCTGGCTCCTTATTTCAGAAGATACATGCAAATTCTCCTCTGCAGTAAAATAAACCTACATGCACACAGTCTTCCTTAGAATGTACCCAGAGATGCGCAAGCACAGCTCAGTCTACATTCTGACACGGATCCCCTGTGCCAGATGACTGAATTCCTTTGCATGAGCAGGAGTGACATCCCACACTGGACAAAAAAAGATGGCCTCAGTTCAGCATGCTCAGATGCCAGCAAAAGATGATGTCAAACTGTTGAAGGAGAGAGAAGTACTTTAGTTCCCTTCTTAACTGATAAAGTATGCCTAGCTTAAAATTAGTCTTACCCTAGGTTCACACCTAAGCGTTTGCTGCAGAAACATAGTACAGTCCATTTAACATGATTTCCTATGGGACAGGTTCACATCTACGAGTTTTCACCCGGAGCAGTTTTTTTAAAACAGTCAGGGACTTCTTTGAACGCAGAAGTTTGCAGTTTTGGTTCTATAGACTTTAATGGAAATGCTGCAGAAAAGCACGGATTGCGTTTTTGCTGTGTTTTTGATGCGCAACAAGAAAAATTAAAAAATGAAAAAAAAAAAAAAAAAAAAAAAAAGCATCTAGAAGGCATCAAAAACGCAGGTGCAAAAACACAAAACGCAATGCAGGAACGGCTCAAATGCAGCCTGCATAGTGTGAAACTAGCCTTATTCAACACAACACATTACATGATTGCTCCACAAAAACTTACTTTTTATGTGGTTAGAGGGGCATTCTCCAGGTCCCTCTGTGCTGCTTCCCTGAACTTCTGGTCTCTTAGCTTCATTCACAATAACCTGTTCCCCCTTCTCAAGACTACATGTCTCATAATTCAAAGCATCACCGCATATTCGTTGACCTCGCAAGCCACTTTCAGAGACATGTCTTAGCAATTCTATTATATTGGGGTGCATGCGCGTGTTGACGCAACAGCATGTTTGGGTCACCATTATTGCTCTTCCCAGGAAGGGGCTCCATTAAAAGGAGGATACAACTGCAGAAATGCAAGAAAACAGCAGCAGACTATATAGGTAAGTCTGAACAACAGCATCTAAACAAAAAATGTAAACACTTAAAAAAAAGAAAAAAAAAAAAAAATGTAAGTGAAAGGGTTCAGGCTTGTGGCAGCCCTTGTCCTCCCTCTGAAAAGCAATTGACCACAGTTGACAGGTGGCTAGGAGGCGATATGTTGGCTCTTCATCGCCTGTTTTCACTCTGAAGAGCCCACATCACTGCACTGCAATTGAATGCATTACACGGGCTTGTGGCAAGGCCCCTTTCACATGAATGAGCCTCATTAAGTAACAGTTTTGCCTCCTGAATAAAAACACTGGTAATCATTTTTGCCGTGACTGTGAAAAAAAGGATCACGGCTAAGTACTGCCCTCTGAATAAGACATGGAGTTTAATTTTTGCTAGGGAAACAAAACAAAGCATCCCTGCCATGGCATGTATACAATCCTGTTAAGTCTGATGCTGCAGCTTAGGGGGGGGGGCCAGTCGAGGGGTGATAAAATCATGACTTAATTGCTTATTTTTATTGCCCCCTGGCTGCCCACGTGAACGAGGCCCCAAGTATAAAACCTTGTATACACGTTGAAAATATTGGACAAATGAAAGTCTTTTTTTTCTTTGGCATACTACCTCATATCAAAAGTGAAGAGGTTACTAAAGTTAAGAAAAATTCTCGTATTATAAAAATAGATAAAAAAAATAAAAATCAGAAGTGATGTAATGTATTATGATTGTATTTTCAAACGAAAACTGTACTGGTTAAACGAAAATCGTATGATCCTTTCATGCTTGTTCCTCTGAGTAATTTTGGATGATTATTGTGTAACTGAACAGCACAGAGGCTAAATGGTTAGCACTTCCGCCTGGCAGTACTAGGGTCGTTGGTTCGAATCCCAACTCGGCACCACCTGCCTGGAGTTTGCATGTTCTCCTTGTGCCTGTGTGGGTTTCCGCCAGATACTCCGGTTTCCTCCCACACTCCAAAGACAAGCTGGTAGGTTAATTGGCTCCTGTCTAAATTGGCCCTAATATATGTATGTATGAATGTGAGTTAGGGACCTTAGATTGTACGCCCCTTGAGGCTTAGGGGCTGATGTGAATGTACAATATATATGTAAAGCGCTGCGTAAATTGACGGCGCTATATAAGTACCTGAAATAAATAAAATAACTGTCAGGAGGTTTAATGCTCCAGCATCTTAGAACTCTTAGAGAGACTTTATTGGCAAGACGTTCACACTGTTCCTACAACTGCTGTGGTCCTTGTAAGGGTTTCCCACTCACCCTGTCAGATGGTTTATTTTAAATTACTTAGAATACATTAGGAAGGTACATGTAAAAATGTGGATGAGACACCCCAAACTTCCTAATATGTGCATGTATGAATGGAAGTTAAGGGCCTTAGATTGTACACCCCTTGAGGGTTAGGGACTGATGTGAACGTACAATATATATGTAAAGCGCTGCGTAAATGGACAGTGCTATATAAGTACCTGAAAAAAATAAATACTAACGATCAGATTATCATACGATCGAAAAACGGCATTTTTCGTATGACTTTCTGATCGTGTATACAGGGTTTAAAAGTTGAAATAAATAAATACGAGCGATCAGATTATCGTACGATCGAAAACAGCATTTTTCATACGACTTTCTGATCTGTGTATAAAGGATTAAAGTTGAAATAAATAAATAAATAAATAATACTAACGATCAGATTATCGTACGATCGAAAAACGGCATTTTTCAGACGACTTTCTGATCATGTATACAGGGTTTAAAGTTGAAATAAATAAATAATACTAACAATCAGATTATCGTACGATCGAAAACGGCATTTTTCGTATGATTTTCTGATTGTGTATACAGGGTTTAAAAGTTGAAATAAATAAATAATACTAACGATCAGAATATCGTACGATCGAAAACGGCATTTTTCGTATGATTTTCTGATTGTGTATACAGGGTTTAAAAGTTGAAATAAATAAATAAATACGAGCGATCAGATTATCGTACGATCGAAAACAGCATTTTTCGTACGACTTTCTGATCCGTGTATACGGGGTTTAAAGTTGAAATAAATAAATAAAAGAATACCAACGATCAGATTAGTATTTTTTGGGCGACTTTCTGATCGTGTACACAGGGTTTAAAGTTGAAATAAATAAATAAATAAAACACTAACAGTCAGATTATCGTATGATCAAAAACGGCATTTTTCGTACGACTTTCTGATCCGTGTATACGGGGTTTAAAGTTTAAGATGGCATAAAATGAAGTCAAATCAAGCGGCAAGATACAAAGCCACAGTCAGGCCCCTATACAAACTGGCAGGAGATATTTTAGAATGGGCCATGTGTGAACACCAATGTGTTCCTTGTACTTCCATTTATTTATCTTTCTGGACGCACATACCAGACATTTCCCAGACACAAGCAAGCAGAGCCCTACTGCCAGACAACCACCTGCAAAATATTCCATCAGCAAAATTGTAGTTCAAGTGATCGTTAATAAAAAGGAGGAAAAATTCCGGCGCCAATAAAAACCTGCCATCGGGGTGTTAAATAGAACATTTGCATAAAGAAAACATCATATGGAAAAGTCAGAGGCATCTCGCACTTGGTCAAAACAGACGTTTAGCTGTAAACTGATTACCTTGAAGCACAGAATCAGCTTAGCTTAAACCTAAAGCGGATCAGGGTCATTTGGTTGCACTTTTTATTTGCCTGTGTCAGTATGTTTTGCTGCTTTCTTTTCAGGCACAATACAATACCAGCAAAAGTGACTTCTTTCAGAAACAAAAACAGACCTTAACAGACCACAGACTCAACACAAATGATGGTGATTTGCTGTAACCATTCTTTTCATCACAGACAGCCAATCAGACGAATG
The DNA here is from genome assembly GCF_062004578.1 of Staurois parvus. Classification (NCBI taxonomy): domain Eukaryota; kingdom Metazoa; phylum Chordata; class Amphibia; order Anura; family Ranidae; genus Staurois; species Staurois parvus. The sequence goes on along the minus strand of NW_028317817.1, from coordinate 8,645,080 downwards.
GCTGAAAATAATGATCATTACGGGGAATGACACTACTAGCTAACGGATTTAAGCCTCAAGACAGAGCGAACTGGTTTAACTAGTCTTACAACAGAAAGTATGTTGCGAATATCCTTTGTCTGTCACAGAAACAAAAAAAAAAAAAAAAAAAAAAAAAACACATTTCTCGAAAGTAAAACTAAAAGGAATATTTTTAAAAGGAAGAAGAAAAAGCACTACTTCTAAAAATAGGATTGCTGGCAAACAGAAGTACAGGGTGCTGTCTTTGGGAAAGGAAAGTCCTCCAACTTCAAATTTTTAGCTTTTAGAAAGAAAAAAAAAAAAAAAGTGAGCAAGTCTTACAGAGATCATATCCTTCCGAGGACGGCTTCGATCCATGCTGGTTTCCTAAGTGCGGAGCATGTCCTAGACTTGAAGCTGTGTAATGCAATCCAGCCCGGGTAGGACTGTGAAGCAGAGTACGTGACTGCTTTATGATGGTGCTCTTACACTTGAGTCTTCATCCAATGAAAGCAGAGGGCAGGCACACGCACTCTGCATCACACACAACTGAAGATTCAGGGAATATGGCCAACTTTCAACTACTGAGAATTCCAAAAAAGGAACAGGGGATGGCCAGATATCTGCTGACAAATGACACTGCAAGAACTGAAATTATGAAAAAAAAAAAAAATAAATTAGTTTTTGCCTATACTTTGAAGGGAATTTATGGTCCCATTGGTCTAAGTTTGTAAATATTAAAAAGTAATATTAAAACGTTAAATTTAGGGTTCGTTAACACCATGTTCGTTGATCTGCATAAATCAATGCAGGCTCAATGCTAGGACACATAGAAAACAACTGTCTTCAAATGCAGCATTCTATGCATAAAAAAAAAAAAAAAAAAAAAAAAAAAAAAAAAAAGTCCTTCTGTGTGCTGCTCCCCTCACAGCCCCCCTAATACTCACCTGATCCCCCTCCACCTGAGCTCCAGTGATGTGCATGAGAGCCTTGGCTGTCCCGGCTCTCTCTCTCTCCTCATTGGCTGAGACACTTGGGGCAAGCCATTGCTCTATGGGGTAGATTCACGGAAACTGGTGCACTCAGAATTTGGCACAGCTGTGCATGGTACCCAATCAGCTTCTAAGGCTCAGTTCACAAATCGCTTTGTCAGCAGGTATCAGACAGGCATTTGGGAAGCGTTTAACGCTTCTCAAATGCCTATGAAAATTCTGCACATGGCAGCACAGTGCTGTTCACACATAAGCTTTAGCGTCGCGGCAAAACTGACACCTCGTGTCAAGTCAGGAGGAGTTGAAGCCTCCCATTAAAGTCTGGCAGGCGTTTGCGGTGCGGTTGCGGAGCGTTAATAGCACTTAACTTCATTATAGGAGTTTGTGGTGCAGTTTTAATGATTGGCAAACGCCTATCAACCGCCTCAAAACCGTGCATGGGGTGTTTAGGGAGAGTATGAGGAGCGTTAAAAACGCTTCCCAAACACCTAACGCCTGTCAACCGCTATAGGGGCGTTTGGCAAGAGTTAGAAATAAAGTCAAGTGTGAACGAGCCCTAAGTTCAGCATGTGCAATTAAGCTTTGGCAATAAAACCTGGAAGCCGATTGCAAAATCTGGTGCAGCTCTGCATAGAATCCAATCTCCTGCTTGAGTAAATAACCCCCTATGTGTCTTATGAAAGCATAGAGCAGGGTTCAGGAACGAACACGCACCAGTGCCCCCATAGCAAGTGGCTTGCTATTGGGGGCATTAGTCAAGGGGAAGGAGCAAGTTGGCAGGGGACCTGAGAAGAAGAGGATCGGGGCTGCTCTGTGCAAAACCACTGCAACAGAGCTGGTGCCATGCAGGTCTCCTGCAGATCTGTCAGTATATCTCCTTGCTCGTACGGGATGTATGATCAAGCAGATATTCTGCAAGAAGAATGAATGAACTACAATGGCGTTTCACAGGTAGTTCATTGAGGACTACAAGCTGACAGCCACTAAGGCTGTCGGAACTTGTAGTCTACCCGCATGGCAACTTTTTTTTTTTTTAACTTTGGCAGCTAGCGAGGGGGGAGAAGATCCCCTGCTAGCTGTCAAAGTGGGGATCACGGCCCGGTCTGATCGTAACATGTTACTGAATATGGGTGTAACGTTACGAAAGGTGAACTTAACCTTTAAGCCAGCCTTAGAGTAGTTATACCCCTTTGATAGATACTAATTGTTACTTAAATAAATTATAATTTAAATATGTATTATATTTTTAAAAAGTTACTACTGAAAAAAAAAAAAAAAAAACTGTATTACAGCACAACGCAGAGCATGTTAAAACACAACAAAGCATGCCAACACATTTGTATTTAACTGCACTTAATCTCCAAGTTTTCGTCCATTTAAAATGATTATTTTATTTATGACTGTAGACTTCTATGGCTCGGTAATCTGCCCTAATAACCAAATATCCTTGCTGTAAGGAGGGAAAAAAAACCTTCCATTTCACATTTCCTGATGCATGTGAAATAGATAAAAACCTCCAATATGGAGACTGAATGGCAGAGGAGAGAAACAAGAAGCCAACATCTGAATCAATTTATTAGCATCTACATGGAGCTGAAATATTACCAGACCCTTTAATGTGTGAGGCACTTGATATGATAAAAAGGGACAAAGTCTTGGCAACAAAAAAAAAAAAACACGGATTTAAAGAAAAGCAAGTGTCTGGCTAGGAAAGAGTGAAGTGATTATGAGAATGGAGAATGGAGGGGTCAAATACATTCATAGTAGGCAGTGACAAGCTCTATGATGAATGTTCAGTATGGACTCTACTCAAGAAGTTTCCCACACCGCCTACTACACTTAGCAATGCAAAAATGCATTATCCATGTGGTTTCTCTAGTCATTTAAGTAACGGAGAGGTCAGTATTCTAAAGCAAGTGGAAAATTATACACAGCGCTGATGAGCTGCAAGAAGATTTGGAATAACAGTGGAGAGAGGGTTTTTCTTTCCAAAGGGCAACAGTAGTGGATGCCAAAGGGCCACTTAACACTTATCAGTTTCAGCCTTGGTTCACATATATGCGATTTCTGATCAGGGCCGGACTGACAACTCATGGGGCCCACGGGCAATAGGGGATCATGGGGCCCCTGTGTCCTCACCCACACCCAAAAAAGCCTATGAAAGGTATCAGGGGCATCTCATGGGGCCCCCTACTGACCCAGGGCCCTCGGGCAGTGCCCGAGTTTCCAAACGGTCAGTCCGCCCCTGTTTCTGATACATTTTAGAATGCATTGAATTGCATGACATGTGAAAAGTCTAATGTGGTCATTCACATCTATGTGAATGCGGTGCACCCGTGATTTTAAAGAGGCCTGTGCGATTTTCAGCCTTATACATTTTAACAATTTGCATCAAAAACCGCACCTGGATTGCTTAGACAAGACCACACAACAAACTGCATTGCACATATGTGAACCCAGGCTCGGTGCATTACATTAATGTGTATGTTAGGGGTTTTACTACATTGTGGCACCAAATGGTCCTCTGACACACCTATACAACTATGCTGCATTGAGGCGTTTACATCCATCAAATGCTAAATGTCCAGGTTGTTTTTGTCTGTTCTGGTACATACAGTAAGGGCAGGGTGACACCTGAATCGCACAGGAATGCAGTTTATGTTCCTGTCCAATTTCTATGCGATTTGTTGTGCGATTTTCAACCCATTCATATGAATGGGCTGAAATCACACTGGACTGCACCAAAAATAGTGCCTGTACTAGTTTCCAAAAATGCATTGTACAAGATTGCATGGGACCGCAGTACAAAAAAATCCAGTGCAGGCAAACACACTGCGTTTGCGATCTGCATTTGGAGCGTTGTTACTCTTAGATTGACATCCCCAGCACATCACACACTCAGTGCGGTCTGAACGTGGTGCGGGAAATGCGCACAGAATGTAGGTTTCCCACATTGCGTTCCAGTGCGTACGTCTGTAGTCCAAAACAATTACGGAACTGGAGAGGTAGCCTAGTTGGATCTTCAGTTCGGCACAGAAGGATATATTCTATTACATACCTCATTCACATGGGCACCGAGTTCTGTATATGGTGAAGGGGTCATTTATGTGTCCCTAACAGGCAGGTGCTGCTTGCAGACAGCCCATTCAAGCCTAAAAGGAAGCAGAGACTGCACGGACACAGCCACTTGTCATGATAGGACAGCTGTATGGGTGAGCGGCCCCCAAACACAGACAGGGTGCATTCAGGGCCATTTTCCCATGTAGACACTACATCTTTGGGGCGGTTTGTCCATGCATGATTGGTGTCAGTTGGAAGAACAGGGCCCCACCACTGGGGTCAGTTGGAGGAATAGGGCCCTACCACTGGGGTAAGCTGGAAGAATAGTGCCCCATCACTGGTGTCAGTTGGAAGAATAGTGCCCACCACTGGTGTCAGTGGATGGAATGGTGCACCAAGGGCCAGATAAAGGCAATCAAAGGGCAGCATCTGGCCCTCAGACCACAGTTTGGAGACCACTGAAATAGAGGAAAGGTAGACCCCTGTCAGCCTTTCATTGTTGTCCATTTCACCATTTCAGGTTTCCCCTCATTTTCTTTCTAATAACCATTGTCCCCAGTACAAAAAATGAGGGAAAAGCTCTGCAATGAAGCCATGACAAGCGGCAAAGCCTCGCAGGCATTTCTAACCTATCCCCATTCATTGAACAAATAAAGCTTTGACAATAGATATCCTTTAGAAAATGCTAGGAATAGTAGTAATTTTCTTTTCCTCCAGTTTTATCTGACTATTGTGACAAATCACCAACATTGAGTCCAACCACCACCCTCTTCACCAATTTGTGACAAAAGACTGGTCTACCTCACCCTGTGCTGTGACTTACACAACAATGCTACTCTCAGCCCCACACTATACAAAGATTTTCCAGCTTGCGGGACCACAATCTAGGTGCTACCAGACAGAGTGATTGTCACTGGGTTTAGTAAACTAAGCCTATCACCCGTTCACAATATTAGCAAGCACAATTATGAACAATAAACGTCTGAAAATATTTGTCTGCGGTGACAGCGTGTACAGAGATTTATCATATACATGAGCAGTAGTATCCTTCATGAGACAGGGATTCTTTAAGAATGCATTAAAAGCCTCAGAGACCATTTCAACACTTTATAGGGTTTAATAATGAAAAGTTCAAAATAGTGCAAACAAACTATTTACAGAAAAAGGGTGTTGTTACAAGGAAACAAAGACAATAAAGCAACAGACAAACAAAAAGGAGCTGAAAATAAAGAATATTTGAAAATCCTGGTTTCAGAGTCCAATGAATAAGCAAAAACGTTACAGTGGCTCTCACAAATCCTGTTAAGTGTTCCTTGGTTTGATGTTAAACCGAGAGCAGTCATAATGTGGTTGCATTCCACTTTGCTTCATATCAAGGAGGGTGTTGACAGAGTCCATCTGACCAATCATCCAGTCTAAGGGGTGGTTGCTGGGATGTCACCACTTTTATGATCAAGTTCCAGAAACTGTTTTCTAGAAGTATTAATATCTCTGAATATCTGCAGGGTAAAGTCGGTTGGCCTGCATATTATTGTCCAGCATGAAATTAGCTTTGAAATGGATATAGATATGACAGGTCTCGGATATCTATTCCCCATAGGAGGGGTGTGAAGGCCTAATCCAATATGCCAACTCCTAGCATAGGGGTGTTTGGGTTCAAAATGCTACCAAATAACTGATGAAGGGGAGTATGATTTTATTCTGACTATACGGTCATAATTTCAGAAGGTATGAAATATGGTGGAATGATGATGGCTTCTAACAAGAGACATATACCTGTATTTTACAGAGTTCCAACTAAGGTATTTATGGCCCAATGTCTTCTCTAGTCACTGAAGTGGCCAAGTCAGACACTTTTATGGGCCCTGAGAGATGTATTGGGGGTTAAATTCTGCTAGCTTTGTCTGGCATCAGTTAACAGTTGTATATTCTAGAAACTGAAGGAAGGAGAGGGAAAAAAGGTCACTGTGGCTATGCTTTATGACAAAATGGCATGGGAGACTTGTGAAACACACACACACACACACACACACACACACACACACACACACACACACACACACACACACACACACACACACACACACACACACACACACACACACACACACACACACACACACACACACACACACACACACACACACACACACACACACACACACACACACACACACACAGTCTGGCTGAAAAAAAAAGACAAAAAGTCCATCCAGTTCAACCATAAAAAAAAAAAAAAAAAAAAAAGAAGAAGGAGGTTATATTCCTATACCCACAGTTGATCCAGAGAAAGGAAAAAACCCAGCAAAGCATTTTCTAATTTGCTCCTGCAGGGAAAAAAATCCTTCCTGATCCCCCGAGAGGCAAATCGGATATTCCCTGGATAACTTTACCTATAAATGTTAGTATCCAGTTATATTCTGTGTATCCAAGAAAGAATCCAGGCTTTTTTTAAAGCAATCCACTGAGCTGGCCAGAAACAACTCTTGAGGGAGTCTATTCCACATTTTCAGCTCTCACTGTGAAGAAACCTTTCCGTGTTTGGAGATTACATTTCTTTTCCTCCAGATGTAAAGAGTGCCCCCTTGTTCTCTGTGATGACCTCAGGGTGAATAGCTCTACACCGAGTTCACTATATGAACCACTGATGTATTTATACATGGTAATCATATCCCCCCTTAATCTCCTCTTCTCAAGAGAGAATAAATTCAGTTCCTCTAATCTTTCCTCATAGCCGAGCTCCTCCATGCCTCGTATCAGTTTGGTTGCCCTTCTCTGTACTTTCTCCAGTTCCCCAATGTTCTTTTTGTGAATTGGTGCCCAAAACTGAACTGCATATTCAAGATGACACACACACACACTATAAAAAAAGAATAAAATCTGTATGGTGGCTATGGGCAATAAAGACACTTTTTTCTAAAATTCATCATCGTTGTCCATCTGGACAGCCTTTTTAACAAAAAGTCTAGAATCATGGACCTGTTCCCCATAATACCAGACTGCCATCCCCAGTGATACAATGGGATCCATTGACTGAACTGCTGCTTTAGGTGACAGCTTTTAGTTATTGGAAATATGGTAAATCCCATTCTACAACTAATCCTGTGTTATGCTATAATTACAGTGATCTGATCTCTTCTTTTTGTCATTTCACAGCTATTTGAAGGTGTTATCATCTTGGAAAATATACTGCAATAATCAGTGGTGTTGAATAGGAAATGGAAAGAAAAATGTAGGTGTTGCCCAAGGAAATCAGTTTGCGGTTTTGTTCCATATATCCTGTAGAAATCAAAGGGGGAAAAAAAAAAAAAGACAAAAAAAAGATGCCCAATTTAGTAACATCTCTACTGAAGATCAGCAGCTTTCGAGTTTTCAGCTCCAGTACAGACACTGACACATTGGTGCAATAGCTTTGCTTCCAAGACACAATGAAAGGGGTCTAAACAAGCAAATACAGTGAAGATCAGCAAGGGCTTAAGGTAAGATCAGCAACAAATGCACTAAAAGGGAACCAGAAACCTTCAATAGCATAAATGATCAAAAAGTGCAGTGCTATAAAATTAATGACCTGTCTAATATCAAATAAATTATATATAAAACCAATATTGATGCGTATAGTCCTTTTGTGCAAAAAACACACTGTAAAATAAAGTGCAAGTGTAAAATGTCATATAAATATATATATATATATATATATATATATATTTTTTTTCATCCATGTGATGGTGAAATTCTGACATTAGATAGTAATGTTACGTGAAGATCCCGTGCCCAGGTGATCTCAAATACATTCCATGTGATATTCCATTCGGTGAAGTGCAGGGGATAAGACAAAAATGCGCACTCACCGGATGCGCATTATAAATACGCAATTTGTATAAGTGGTATAATCGGCCAGAGGCCCCCTTTAAGGTGGATCAGATGCACATCCTGGAAAGAATCTCCCTCCTCTGGAGCTGCTCTGCAGCGGTCCTTCACATGGGATTCTGAAAATTATCAGCTCAGTGCAGAGCCAAGAAAGAGGGTGCCCATAGTGTAGCATTTAAGGATTTATTGCATAAAACCATAAGTATCATCCACGTGGATAAATAACATGAACAAGCAAAGCTGTGGAGTATTGCACTGACCAGCCACTCTTTAAGATGGCCGCCGGACCTTCGTGAGGCTCCGGCGGCATGACGTCACGGCGTACGGCTCCTCGACGCATTTTGTGCCACGCACGTTATCAAAAGGGGTGTGCCTGTAGTGCCGGAAGTCAAATGTTAGCCTTATATAGCCCGCCATTTTATATAAGGCGCCATTTTCTTTTAATTTTATTTTTTTTACTAGATCAGCGACTTATTGCGGGACTGCGGCGGCATTCTGACACTGGGAGGGAACAGACTAACTGCTACTGACATCCCCAGTGACACTAATACATCGATCAGTGCTGATAAAAAAAACACTGACACTGTACTAATGACACTGGGCAGAAAGGGGTTAACATCTGGGGCAATCAAAGGGTTAACTGTGCGCTGTGTGTTTTACTAGAGAGAGACATGCTGCTTTGTATTGCTCTCCTTTGCTGTGCAGAGCAATACAAACAGCCTGTTTGTGTTGACAGGGGGGAGATCTGTGTTGTTTACATACAGACCTCTCCCCTATCGGCTCAGACGACGATCACGGAGTCCCGTAGGACGGTTAAAAAGGAAACTCCAAGGAGGAATAAAAATAAATAAATAAATAAAGTGCATGCACAATATGTTATTTTTTATCTGATTTAGTGAAAGCATATTTGACTTCTATACCATGTAGGGTTCAAGGGTTTTTGGATGGGGTCTAGGGTTAATGCCAACTGTGTTCTGCACATACAGATGCACTTTATCCCAACAAATGTATTTTCCTTTATTTCCCCTCCTGCTTCATTCAGCCTCCAGAAGTAAAGAAAATATCCAGTGCTTCTGGGGTTGGAGGATTCACTCCTTCCTCTGCGATAATGCTGGTGCCTGGGAAAGTTGCACCAGTAGCACAATCAGTACATTCAGATAAAAAAAAGTTATCCTGTACAAAGACATACTTGGTCTCAAGCTGTGGTCGGTGAGATTGTTCATCGTCAGGGTGGATAAGATGACAGTCTCCAGCTAGACAGACAACATTTGCTTTCAGTGGCAACATCTGCACTAGATTTTTAGCCTGGGTTCACATATATGTGGTGCGGTATATCCCATGCGATTTGTGTGCAGTGTGATTGCAGCCATACATTTTGTATGGCTCTAATCGCACCGCACCAAAAACGTACAGGACCCTTTTTTGGGTCCGCACTAGAATTGGATCGCATGGGTATTTACACCTATGCGATCCGATTCTGCACTGCGTTTTGCGGACCGCTTTAGGGGTGTTAACATACACACCGGCAGCAGTTCGCATGAACGGGGTGCGATTCTGATGTGGTGTGGCATTCACACTGATAATGCTGTGAATTCCGCACCGCATCAGTGTGAACCAGGGCTTAACGTGATTGGCAGAATCATCAATATATACTATTCAGTGCAGCCCTATGAAATATGCATGTAAATGGTAATGTGTACCAGAATACACTGCTGTCTAGAGTTAAGCTTTAAAGGTAATCTTTGCGTGACCTTTAATGCTTCACTGTCCCTAAAATGGTTTTGCATGCTTACACGCTCATTAATCAGCTGTTGCTACCTAAAGGTTTCAGAAGTCCATAGTGACATGTTGGAAGATAGAAGTAGTATGGAGGCAGCAGGTGCATACAATGACCCAAGAGCTGCAGAGGACACGTATACTTTTCTATGTTGCTGCATATAGATTGTGGTTGGGTGGGGTGAGGCGGGTACAGAGGCTGTTCGTAATAAATCCATGCCCAAGAGTATGATAACCTTCAAAAAAATGTGTCATTTAGATTTATAAATTGAATACTGGAGACCAGTGGTCTCCAAACTGTGGCCCGGGGGCCAAATGCGGCCCTATGCTTGCCTTTATCTGGCCCTTGGGGGACTATTCTTCACCCTGATATGAGGCACTCTTCCTTCCACTGCCACCAACAATGAGGCACCGTTATTTTCACTGACACAAACAGTAGGGCATAATTCCTCCCACCGACACCAATGACAAGGGACCATTCCATCCATGGACACCAACAATGAGGCACCATTCTTTTCATGGACACAAACAGTAGGGCATAATTCCTCCCACTGACACCAATGACAAGGGACCATTCCTTCCACTGACAGCAACAATGAGGTACCATTCCTCCCATTAATACCAATTATGGGGCACGATTCCTCCTACTGACGACAAGCACTATGTAATGGTTTTACTCTCTCTTACCACCAAGCCTGAGACATTGTTTTTGGGTTGCAGTTTTAACTTCCTCTATCAAACATGTAAATTTCCTGTAACATAAACCAATGCTGGGTAACAGTGGAAAGAAAGACCACAGCTTCACATGTTTAATATCACACACTACCTGAGTATTACATTACACATTTTTAACTTTAGTCTAAAATTTACCTAAATTTTCTTTCAAAAAGGTGAACTAACCCTTCGAGTTTATCGCACTGAGAATTCCAAGTGAGTTATTTGAATATTTTAAATTGATGTCAGGGGTATTTTAGGTATAATGCTGGGGCGGTTGTGAAAAATTGCACCACAATAGCTTCAATGTCTTTAGAAAAGAAGTAAAGATCTGCAATAAACTTGCTAAATCCTTGCAGTATAATGTTGATTTGGTGTGTGTGTAAAAATATATATATATTTTTTTAAATCATTAGCTGCATTCCCGCTGCCCTATAGCAGAAATACTACTCCAGGACGGCAGGGATGTGCAGAATCACGAATATTATTATTATTATTATACAGTATTTATAAAGCGCCAATAGTTCGCTCAGCGCTGTACATTACAAAGGGGGACAGAACATGTGACAGAACATTACCAATACAATGCAAAACATGAGGGGGATCGAGGGCCCTGCTCTTTCGAGCTTACAATCTAGGAGGGAGGGGATGGTGGCACAGGAGGAGATAGCTGTGGGGGATGGAGTGGTAGAAAGAGTGGAGGAGGACGGCAAGTTAGCAGGGGGTAGGGTAGGCTTCCCTGAAGAGATGGGTTTTCAGGGTGCGCCTGAAAACCCATATATATATACACACGTGATTTTAAATGTAAGTGCAGCGTTACACTTACATTTGAATTGACTACTGTGGGTTTGTTATCTTGCCTTTATTGTCCTACCTTATTGTCTGCACTCGCCTTATATCTTGCGTTCTATATACGTGATTTTGCATTTCCAGGTAGGGGCCTCGGCTGTCAAACACCGGGTCCCGGACGATGATTACTCGCCGGCACCCAGTGATCACCGAGTATTACCGACGGGGGTGGGGGGAGAGAACTGTATGTAAACACAGTTCTCTACCCTGTCAGCTCCAGCATACTATTTTGTATACATACAAAGCAGTGTGCTTACAGTTGAAAGCACAGACACAGCCTACTGTAAAACAGCACACAGTTAACCCTTTGATCACCCCAAGTTAACCCCTTCCTGCCTAGTGCCATTAGTACAGTGTCAGTGCTTTTTATTATCACTGATCACTGTATTGGCGTCACTGGGGAAGTCTGTGACAGGAAGTCACTTTTCCCAGTGTCAGAATGCCTGCCGAAGTCCCGCTATAAGTCGCTGATCGCTAACATTACTAGTACAAAAAAAAAAAAAAATTTCCAGTATCTATACCACCATTTATAGCAGAGTACATTTTGGCCTAAATTTAGTATCCTTTAGCTCCAAGGAAAATGACAGCTAATTCTGTGAGCTATAGTGAAGGAGAAAAAAAAAAAAAAAAAGCTGGCAACCGCATTTAAAAATCAGCACCGACATACACTTCATATACTGTGAAAAAAAAAAAAAAAAGTGTGAAAAATTCGTAAACCGAGGCATTATTTTCAATGGATTTTCATTTGTAAACCGAAAATTACATTAACTGAGGCGTTCGTAAACCGAGGTACACCTTTAATGTGGTTTTAGAATTATAGTACCTGCAAAACACAAACAGTCATGTAACTGTGTATATGCAGCTGTAACATATTGATAGGTAGAATGTTTTATCTTGGTAAACCAAGGTTATATCTGGCTACTTTTTAATTTTGCATTACAGTATCTAAATTTAGAGCAGTGCATTTGCAATGATCATTACATACTGTGTCTTGGTACTCAGCAAATGACACCACTGCCAATCAAATGCCTGCGTGTATCTAGCAGTGACAGATGTAGAGACCACCAGCTGTGCATGCTGTGACAGCAAGACATGGTCCACGAAAGGCTTCAAGTCAGTGGGTGACAATTTAGAGATCATTCAGTGATGGTTATACTTTAGTATACCTGCGTTTTTATAAAAACCCTGTTTGTGGCATCACATTTTATTTTCAAACAAGATCATGGGACAACAAAAAACTAAGTAGTCCAATATAAATATATTTTACATTCATGTGCTTTGCTGCAACCCCCAAAATGCCCATAGCATATAAAGTACTTGCTCTTCCTCCCCTGCCACACCATTCTGCACCAGGAGCTGCAGAATATACTCAGTACTTCTGGGTATGAAGAAGCATGTGATAGTGTTGGACCAATAGCATATAAAGTACTTGCCCTTCCTCCCCTGCCACGCCATTCTGCACCAGGAGCTGCAGAATATACTCAGTACTTCTGGGTATGAAGAAGCATGTGATGGTGTTGGACCAATAGCATATAAAGTACTTGCCCTTCCTCCCCTGCCACGCCATTCTGCACCAGGAGCTGCAGAATATACTCAGTACTTCTGGGTATGAAGAAGCATGTGATAGTGTTGGACCAATAGCATATAAAGTACTTGCCCTTCCTCCCCTGCCACGCCATTCTGCACCAGGAGCTGCAGAATATACTCAGTACTTCTGGGTATGAAGAAGCATGTGATAGTGTTGGACCAATAGCATATAAAGTACTTGCCCTTCCTCCCCTGCCACGCCATTCTGCACCAGGAGCTGCAGAATATACTCAGTACTTCTGGGTATGAAGAAGCATGTGATAGTGTTGGACCAATAGCATATAAAGTACTTGCCCTTCCTCCCCTGCCACGCCATTCTGCACCAGGAGCTGCAGAATATACTCAGTACTTCTGGGTATGAAGAAGCATGTGATGGTGTTGGACCAATCAGGACTGTCACGCTTGGAGTCCACATAGCCTTCGGTGTGCTACGACAGACAAGTCATCGTTATATAAGGCTTTGCACTGCTACTGGAAGCTGAACAGAGGCATCAGAGTTAAAGTTACATGGAGTATATGTATCTGCGGAGGTCTACTTAGGCAAAGCGTAGGTTCACTCTAAAGTGACTATATAGCCAAAACTATTTATTTATTTTTATACAGCAGGCAGCAGTCTTATTTCACTGTGATTGAGTTGATTCTCTTGAGCCACTTGCCCTCCAGAAGATTTACCCCCCTTCCTGACCAGGCCATTTTTTGTGACACGGCGCTGCATTATTTTAACTGGCAATTGCAGTCATGAAATTAAATTTATGCCCCCCCCCCCCACAAATAGAGCTTTCGTTCGGTGGTATTTGATCACCTCTGCAGTTTTTAATTTTTGTGCTATAAACAAAAGACCAACAATTTAAAAAAAAAAAAATTATATATATTTTTTATTTTTTTTACTTAAAATTAAAAAAAAAAAATCTAAATTTTGTCATAAATTTTGGCCAAAATGTATTTGGCTACAGGTCTTTGCTTAAAAAAAAATAAAAAAAAAATCCCAATACATGTAAATTAATTGATTTACGTGAAAGTTATAGCATCTACAAATGGCGGTGTATATACAGGGGAATTTTTTTTTTATCCTAGTAATGGCGGCAATCAGTGACTTACAGATGAAAACTCGAAAGATTAGAATATTGTGTAAAAGTTCATTTATTTCAGCAATGCAACTTAAAAGGTGAAACAAATATATGAGATAGAGTCATTAAATGCAAAGCAAGATAGTTCAAGCCGTGATTTGTCATAAGTGTGATGATTATGGCTTACAGCTCATGAAAACCCCAAATCCACAGTCTTAGAAAATTAGATTACATGCAATCAATAAAACAAGGATTGTACATAGAACAATATCGGACCTCTGAAAAGTATAAGCATGCATATGTACTCAGTACTTGGTTTGGGCCCCTTTTGCAGCAATTACTGCCTCAATGCGGCGTGGCATGGCAGCTATCAGCCTGTGGCACTGCTGAGGTGTTATGGAAGACCAGGATGCTTCAATAGCGGTCCTTCAGCTCTTCTGCATTGTTCGGTTTCATGTCTCTCATCTTTCCTCTTGGCAATGCCCCATAGATTCTCTATGGGGTTCAGGTCATGCGAGTTTTCTGGCCAATCAAGCACAGTAATCCCACGGTCAAAAGTTGCTTTCATCAGAAAAGAGGACTTTGGACCACTGAGCAACAGAACAGGTCTGTTTTTCTTTAGCCCAGGTAAGACGCTTCTGACGTTGTTTGTTGTTCAGGAGCGGCTTGACAAGAGGAATACGACATTTGAAGCTCATGTCCAGGATCCATCTGTGTGCGGTGGCTCTTGATGCACTGACTCCAGCCTCAGTCCACTCCTTGTGAAAGTCCCCAACACTTTTGAATGGCCTTTTCCTGACAATCCTCTCCAGGCTGCGGTCATCCCTGCTGCTTGTGCACCTTTTTCTTCCACACAACTTTCTATTAATGTGCTTTGATGCAGCACTTTGGGAACATCCAACTTCTTTTGCAATTACCTTTTGAGGCTCTATCTCCTTATGGAGGGTGTCAATGATGGTTTTCTGCACAACTGTCAGGTCAGCAGTCATCCCCATGATTGTGATTCCTACTGAACCAGACTGAGAGACCATTTAAAGGCTCAGGAACCCTTTGCAGGTGTTATGGCTTATTTAGCTGATTAGAGTGGGACACTTTGAGCCTAGAATATTGCACCTTTTCTCAATATTCTAATTTTCTGAGATTGTGGATTTTGGGTTTTCATGGGCCATAATCATCACAATTATGACAAATCACAGCTTGAACTATCTTGCTTTGCATGTAATGAGTCTATCTCATATATTAGTTTCACCTTTTAAGTTGCATTATTGAAATAAATGAACTTTTGCACGATATTCAAATTTTTCGAGTTTCACCTGTATAACGGGACTGCAGGGCTGCAGCGGGCAATTTGACACTGGGTGGGAACTGATTAACTGCCACTGACATCCCAATGACACCAATACAATGATCAGTGCTAATAAAAAGCACCGACACTGTACTAATGACACTGGACAGGAAGGGGTTAACATCTGGGGTGATCAAAAGGTTACACTGTTCAACAGGTAAAAAGTTTTGGGCATAAAATTAGCTAATCTTACATAATTTTGGGGTGCTGAAAACGAAAATGACCCTAAAAAATGTTGATTGGCTCTAGTTTCCATGATATATTCACCCATCTAATGACGTAAGCCATTCAAAATTATGATGCAACTTCAGCTGCATATTGCGCAATTGATACTGGTGACCAATAGAAAATTGCATGTATACTGAGATGATGCAATATTAGCCTTTAATTGCATCACTTCACTGCATAAAAGCTGCAGTATCTGTAGCTGATTGTAGTTCGACAGCGTCTTTACATTTCGTTTTATGCTTATATAGGCTACTCAGTAATGCCTCGAACTTGTGTGAATAAAGCAGATAATTTCTGCTATATCTGCGGTGAAATAACTTTGATCTCACAAAAAAGGAGGATAACAGGAATGATTAAGAAAGCCTACAACTTGTATTTTGGCTGCAAGATAGGAGACCAGGAAAAGAGCTGGGCACCACATATATGTTGCAATTCTTGTGGGACGGCACTGGAGCAATGGTTGAATGGAAAAAAGGCATCTATGCCTTTCGCTGTGCCAATGATTTGGAGAGAGCCAACAGATCATGTTAGTAATTGTTACTTTTGCATGGTGCCTCCAATTGTAAAAGGGCTAAATAAGAAGAAAAAGTTATCTGTGCACTATCCAAATATTCCATCGGCAATACGTCCAGTTCCTCATGGAGAGGGGCTACCAATTCCTAAAGCACCAGAATCCTTCGTGGTTGAGTCAAGTGAGGAAGAACCTGAAGCGTGTAGTCACGTGCAGTTGTAAGAGATAGCCCTTTCCTCGAATACAAGAGAAAAGCCAAGAGAAGCAAAACCGACACAAACTGAAGACAAAACTAGTGAGAATCCTAAGTATTAAAATGATTCAACTTAGCTTATGGCTATAATTTTTCTTGGTAATCCTATGCAATATATTATGCCATTTAGGCTTTGTTATGTAGTCAATATCACTTGCTTTATATCTATCTATATAATTATTGTGCATTATGTAGTCATTACGCCTATAGTAGAAAACTTTCCGTTTACAGAAAAACTAGAGCCAATTGACAAATTTCATTGTTATATTTGAACTCAGAATGTGAAATTCATTAAGAAATGGATCCTTTTGTTTCCAAACTTGACAAAAAAGAAAAATTTGTTGAACAGTGTTACCTGTGTGCCGTTTTACATAAAGTGCTGTGTGCATTTTACTAGGGAAACATGCTGCTGTGTATTCCTCTGCTGTGCAGAGAAATACACAGCAGCATGTCCTTGCTGGCAGGAGAGAAACCCATGTTTACACACAGATCTCTCCCCTGTCAGTTTTAGTCAGCAATCGCCGGGTACTGGCAGGGAATCTCCGGCTGGGATCTGGTGATTGACATCCGTAGCCACTAATGGCGGCAAGGGTAGGGCAGCGCGCGCCCCCCAACCCAAGACTGCAAAGCTCGTATACACACACAAAATTTTGCCCAGCCCTGCCGCCCTGTAGCATTACTTTTACTATATTGCGGCGGGCAAGTGGTAAATGCCAGTCCATGGATACAAAAGTAAGTAAAGCTGACCAGACTATGCAATTTTCTTTCCTGTAACCTCGGGCTGCCAGCCCTGCCGGGAGAACATACTGACTAATGGTAATGGCTATAGCCGCAGGCAATAATTGCATGAAAAATCTGACAGGCTGGTTGTACCAAAGTTGTACAACAATCAAATTGGGTACAATTAGCCTGCTCATAGATAGTTTGAATCTTGGCCAGTCCCTGCTAAACTAGCTGAGAGAAAAATTAATCTGAAGAGGGTATAAGAAATCCCATCCTACACAGGTCACAGACCGAGCAATTTTCTTTCCCTTACTCGAGTCCCCCATCAACACTGACTGTGGAATCCCTCCTGGGGAGTCATTGTGTCCTCCCGGCGGGGGGTGCAGTTCCCACTGGGAGAACACAGTGATCACATGTAAAATTAGACAGGCTGGTTGTACCCAAGCTGATCGATCGATCACCTTGGGTACATTCATCCTGCCCATGGGTCAAATCTCGGCTGGTCTCTGTTGAACCAGCCGGGATTTGAATAGTCTATAGCCGACTGTAGTTGCTTGAATGGTTTATTACAGGTCTGGTTGCAATTGTAAAAAATGTTTGGATCTCCCATCATTTCACCCACCCTGGGGACAATGGTCACCAGGACAGTGTGAATCTCCAATGAGGAAGCACACACAGCAATAAAAACGTGGTTTTTAACGCCTACATTCTAAGTAGAACTAAAGTAGATACACTAAGAAATGCAGCAAAATTCCATATTTATGCCATTTATACATTTTTCAGTTCCATTACAGAAAATTTGGAACTACTCATATGCAGATATACAGAAATATGCACGGCAAGGGGTAAGGTTAGATGGAAGTCATGCAGGCCACCTGCTAAATTTAGGATTGTGCAAGGAATCATGTATAATGGGCCCTATACATCAGGGACAGTTTGGATAAAAAAAAAAAATCGATTGATAAAAATAAAAAAAAAAAAAAATCTTTTTTTTTTTTTTTAAATTTAATAAAATGCTTTTGGAGTAAAAATCTATCTATCTAAAACATAGTTTTCTATTTAAGATGCATTAATAATTTAGTTTATTCAGCATGAAATGGAGCTTAGTTATGCAGCATATTCTGCAATATTTACATTTTTGGTAAACTCATTCAATGAATCCAAGCTCTGCAAACTGAGATAACATGCACTGCATTGATACATTCACACAATTTCACAGTAACCATGGGAAAAAACATGAAATAAAAGAATTTGAGTCGTTCAGCTATGTGTGATTAACCTATTAACCTAAAATCGGTTCTGATATCGCTGTTTTACTAACCTGGCAGCTTATTATTCTAAAAAGGAAACCTTCATTTGGTTTGCAAATATTAAATATTCTAACTACCAGCAAGAATGAGTAGGATTCTTTACATTTAAAGAGCACCAGTCATTTTAGATCCATTATGGCAGCGCCTGTTAGCGGGCACCCACTCACCTGCTGCCGCCACATCCCTCACCTTGTTGTGTCACTGCTGCATCACCAATCATCCCATTAAAGTGAATGGGACTGTTGGCGAGTCAACAGCGGGTCAGAGGACAAGCCGCAGCATGACGGAGATGACAGTTTCTCTTTAAAAATTAGGATTTAAAAATCAAGTCTTTTTGCTAGTGATTTAAATCAACTTGATTTAAATCAAATCCCCCCTGATCAGGGGTGGTCAACCTTTTGAACTGCAAGGGCCACTTAAGTGATCTGGTAACCGGTCGAAGGCCACAGTGAATTTAAATGGTTCAGAATTTTTTAATTTTGAATAGCATAATGAACATTTTCCTCCTCCAGCCACTGAATGCCAGTGGGAGGGAGAGAAGGAAACGCTGGCTTACAGTAGTTGCTGGAGGAAAATGGAGAGGATCAGTTCCTGTTTATGCCACCCCCACCAGCCCTCCTGTCCAAAGTGTAAAACAGAATGTGACAGAGAGGCTGCATGGGCCCCATTGAGACCCCTGACGCTACACCAATGGTTGGGGTGTGTGGTAAAAAACGCATCTCAACTATAGGATTTTACTGCCCCCTAAACTGCAAATGTAAATGAGCCCTTACTGTCCTGAGCCCCCTATAAGGCTGCTTTCACAATGATGCGCTGTAGTTTACAAGCACCGCTGGTGCAGCCCAACGCAGCTGTGGCTTTCCTGCAAGTTAGCTGCACTTTCCTGCAAGTTAGCTGCACTTTGCCATAGACTTCTATTATATCTTGTGTGTGTGGTGTACTTTTTGAAAGTCCACCAAAACTCTTGCATTCAGAAGTTTTGCTGTTCTTTCAGAAAGCACATCAAACCCACAGGATAAAATAGAAGTGTGCTTCCCTGGTTTGAGGGCCTCATCAAAAGGGCTTTGAGGGCTACATATGGCCTGCAGGTTGGGCACCCCTGCTATACATAAATTAAAAAAAGTAGCAAATTTTTTTATATGTATTGCACTGTCCAATTATTTACTGTTACATTATTTACTGTAAACATTCATGTCATTATACATTTGCTTGTGTTCCCCAGAAAAAAGCAAATACACCTGAGTTAAGCCCTGATTCACACTGACGTGGTACGGAATTTGCAGCATTTTCTGTGCGAATTCTGCACCAGAATCGCACCCCGTTCATGCGAACCACTGCGGGTGTGTATGTTAACACCTTCCTGCCTGGCCTATAGCAGATTGACGGCCATGTGGGACACTCGCCGTTCTGACTGGGTGTCATATGACGTCCTGTCAAAACGAGCCTATCACGCGGCCGTGAGGCCGCGCAGCGCCGAGATCTGTCCACGAGACACAGCCGATGACCTATCACTACACCGGCCCATTGCTAGTGTCATGCGACTGCTGTGACCAATCACAGCAGATCACATGTCAATTGTATACAAAGGATGGCTTCCTGTCATGCCATCCACTGTATACAGTTATGTTAGCTGTGACAGGTCAAGGCAGTCACACGATACAGACCGGACCAATCACAGCGCATTTGTATCATGTGATCAGCTTTGCCCAATCACAGCTAAATCACAACAAAAGACTGAATGAATCAGTTTCATTCAGTAACAATGATTGCATAGATCAATGAAATACATTGGTATTAACAATCATAAAAAAAATCCTGATCACTTGCCCAGAGTAGTTCAATGTTACTGTGGTAACATTGTATTGCTTTGGTCACAGTGTGCTGAAAAATAAAATAGTAGAAAAAACAAAAAGAAATGTAATAAAAAATAAAAATATTTGAAAAAAATAAAATACAAAATTCAATTATTTTCACCAAAGAAATGTAGCAGAATACATTTTGACCTAAATTTATGAAGAAATGTTATTTATTTGCAAAATGTTTTAACAGAAACGAAGAAAAGTGCATTATTTTTCAAAGTTTCAGGTATTTTTTGTTTTATTTAGCAAAAAATAAAAAATTCTGTGGTGATTAAATAAGACCAAAAGAAAGCTCTATTTGTGTGAAAAAAAATGATAAAAATTTCATATGGGTACAGTGTTGCACGACCGCGCAATTGTCATTTACAGTGCGACAGCGCTGAAAGCTGAAAATTTGCCTGGGCAGGAAGGGGGTATAAGTGCCCGGTATTGAAGTGATTAAGTTAACAACACCCCGAAAGCAGTCCGCAAACCGTGGCGCGATGTGCAGAATCGGATCGCATAGGTGTGAATATTCATGCAATCCGATTCTAGTACGGACCACAAAAAAAAAAGGGTCCTGCACATATTTGGTGCGGGGCGATTAGAGCCATACATAATGTATGGCTCCAAATGCACCGCACACAAATCTCATTTGATTTGCACAGGTATGCGGTGCGGTTCCTGTGCGAATCACATGCGATATACCGCTCCGCATATATGTGAACCCAGGCTTAATCTGTATTAAACCAGTGGCAACTAAGTTTTTCAAAAGCCTCCACAGAACTTCATTGCAACCTAGGCACATTTTCTGGATCAATAACGGTCCTCTCATGGGGATATATATTTCTAGGCATCACGTCAAGTAAAATTTTATTCGGTCTAGATTTCCCATAACCCATGATTACAGGAAAGAAAAAATCGCTTAATTGCTTGCCTAACACAGCCACTGTCCAAAAACAAGTCTGTGCTCCCCAGATGTCCTTATATATGCTTGTTCCGGGGCCTGTGACTCCCCCCCCCAAGTATTGAATGCCAAGGATGAGAACCTAGCAGAATATACTGTCAAACACAAGTCCATTAAAGAAGCTGCCATATTTCTGCAAGTTCCCTCTAAGGCTTCAAGTACAAGGACATCTCTAGGCATTTTAAATGCCTAATGTAAATGTCCTGTAGTTCCAGAGAGGTGCAGGTGATGCATACAGCCTGCCATACAAGTGAATGGCTCTACAAAGGTTTGAAAACACCTAATTCAAGTTGTCCCCCAAAATTATTTTTTCATATAATTTTAGACGTGTAGATTTATACAAAAATACATTTAAGTTTTTCAATAATCCTGTAACACCCCCCCCCCCCCCAATCTCTGCCCTTGCAGTAACTACACAAACACTGTGGCTTCCGGAAACTGCATTTAATTACCAGATAGTCTGACAACATTCACAGGATGTCTGTATTTTAAGACTACTTTATGAAGTTTCAGCTTAAACTGCTGACACCAGCAAATGACAGGTTCCTCCGCCAAGTGACAGGAGCAGAGCACATCTGCAGCCGGCAACTATACGAAGCCAAGATTAAACACGCAACCATCTGAACATCTGGAGATGCCCAACAAAAAGGCTGCCAGTGTGAGGTTTCAGCATGCATTTTCAGTTTTAATCTCTTGAAATAAATACACTCAAAGAGCAGATTTATCATGAGAAATAAAGGCATTGTTTTCTTCCTGAGTGGTTCCCAATGATGCAAACTACAGCTAAAAACGGGAGCAAGCAAGCTGAAATCACCTAACAATGTGCATCTGGATGGATGGACAGTCATCCAGCTAACCGAGCACATATTAATCTACTGTATTCCATATCTTGCGTATCCGATATAATAATAACCAACTAAGATATAGGGGCAGCACAGTGGCAAAATGGTTAGCACTTACGCCTGGCAGTACTAGGGTTGTTGGATTGAATCCCAACCACGGCACCACCTGCCTGGAGTTTGCATGTTCTCCCTGTGCCTGCGTGGGTTTCCTCCGGGTACTCCAAAGACATGCTGGCAGGTTAATTGGCTCCTGTCTAAATTGGCCCTAGTATGTGTACATATGAATGTAAGTTAAGAACTTTAGATTGTACACCCCTTGAGGGTTAGGGACTGATGTGAATGTACAATATATATGTAAAAGCACTGCGTAAATTGATGGCACTATACAAGTACCCAAAATAAAATCTAAAAAGATAAAATGGCACCCAAGTCAGGTATCAGTAGCACCATTGTTCTAACCATCGGTCTACCTTATTCACTAGACATCTGTACCAAATCGGAAAGGCTGGTCTGCAGCTCTGAGGAAAGTGACTTGTCCCCGAAACGCGTCAACCATTTGACCGCACTGACAGTTGGAACACCTTGCCTGCCGTTGTGGCCATCTTCTTAATGCAAAAGCTTTTTTTACATGCTTCATCTCTATGTTTTTATCTTTTATACCTTTGAATAAACCTTGGATAATGCACTAGGTGTGTGTGCCACCTGTTTACCCTTTATCTATAACAATTGTCAGGGGTGTGGAAATTTAAAAAACAAAAAACACACTACTTGTCCAGGGACTAAGTCGGTGCCCCAACCTACATGTCCCTCATGGCAATATACTTGTCCTGATTTAAAAAAAAAAAAAAAAAAAATGAACTAAAATCGTATTTAAATCTGAGGTGCTGATAGTAATATCTGGGGCTTTATGACGACTTAAACGTTTAATATTTTTTAACATTGTGATGTATATCAAATCCTCGCCTCCCTGCCCGTCTCCAGCCCCGCACCCAGGGATTAGCAGGGAGGGGGGAGACCTTGCAGTGTAAGGAGCACCGATTGGCTGTTCGTCAGGGTAGGGGAGTGTCCGGCTTATCCTTTATCCCTTTCACTGCTTTTCACGATTTTTGCACACGTTTAAAAAAATCATTTAAGACCTAAAGATTACATAAAACCCCCAAATATTATATATTTTCTGAAAGCAGACACCCTAGAGAATAACATAGCGGTAGTTTCAATTTTTTATGTAACGCGATATTATCACAGAGGTGTAGGAAATGCAAAATTTCAGTTAAAAATACACTTATGTTAATTTTAGGGCACAAAAAGCAATAAATTATCCAATTTTTTTTGTAAAATATAAAAGATGAGGTTGCATCGTGTAAATAGATATCCAAACATGTCAAACCTTAAATTTGCGTGCGTTTGTGAAACGGCAACAAACTTTAGTACCCTATATTTTTTATAGGTGAAGCTTTTAAAGCCCCTTGTAGGCCATCAGTTTAGCATTACGGTGGAGGTCTGGTGCTGGATTATTATTGCTCTCATTCTGGCATGTACGGAGATATGTAGCATGTGTATCACAATCGACGTTTTCATGGGTAGGCACCCCAGCATGTGCTTTTACGTTTGTACAAGCGTATATGTGGGGGTTGCGGGGCCTTGGGAAAAAATGTTTTTTTTTGGGGGGGGGGGGGTTATATGTTTGGGTGTAATTGTCATTTTTTAAAATCCCCCCTGATGATTTTTCATGACAGGTTCTCTTTTTGGAGATATCCAGAGTCTAAAAGACCTGCATGTCTCCCCTGAATGTAATGCAGTTCACATCGCACCGCATTACGTTCTTTCCCGGTCTCGATGGCTGGGAATCTGTCAATGGGGACCCAGAAGTGATGTCACATCACTTCCGGGTCAGGACAAGAAGGGGAGGAGAACGGATGGCACTGTGTGCCAACTTAATGCCTCCACCTGACAGGTCCTTGCCGCAGCAGGGCTAAATGTAAATAAAAACTACCTGCCCGGCGCTGAGAACTGCATGTCCTGGGCGTTGGGCGATATAAAATATATTTTGCCTAAATACCTCCCCTCTCTTTTATATATGGATAGAATATTAAAAAAATAATTAAATATTATTGGCCTTTAAAGCTGAACTCCAGGGAAAGTTTAAGCCTTACTTGCAGTGGAACTGGGCCTGCACTGCAAGGGTTAAATGCTAGTTTATGTCTAAAGGGAAAAGCAGTACTACTTACCTGATCTGCTAGACCAGTGTTAGCAGTCTTTTCTCCCCTGTATTCTGGCAGTCTGAGGTCCTACAGCATCATGAATACTTATTCAGGGACCCCTCACTGGACATTAGAATACCAAAGAAAAGTCCACCGCTGGAGCATGGGGGTAGTGCGGTCTGGCAGGAGAGCAGAGGATCGAGTAAGAAAAAGTGTTTTTCCAGTCCCTTAGACAAAACTCTTGCAGTATGAGTGCGGTCCCATTGCAAGATAGGATTTTTACTTTTTCCTGGAGTCGGGTTTTAAATATGAATTGAAATGATGTGTCAAAAAAAAGGCAGGCAGAGGGCAAGTAACCAATATAGACTATGAGCTCCCTGCAGCTGATCATTTTGTCATGCCTTGTTTGAACCGTTTCTGTATGGGAGGTGGGTTTTTCATGTCAGGGCCTCAGTAGCGGCACCACCAAATATCCCGAAACAAAATCAAAAGCAGCAGTGCCTTCAATCTCACATTACAAATATACACTCACCGGCCACTTTATTATTAGGTACACCTTGCTACTACTGGGTTGGTCCCCCTTTTGCCTTCAGAACTGCCTTAGATTCAACAAGGTGTTGGAAACATTCCTGAGATTTTAGTCCATAACGACATGAGTTACTGTTGCCATTCTATCCTCTCGAACCAGTCTGCTCATTCTCCTCTGACCTCTGATATCAACAAGGCATTTTGGTACAGACAACTGCCACTCACCGGATATTTTCTTTTTATTCGGACCAGTCTCTGTAAATCCTAAACGTGGTTTTACGTGAAAAAAAAAAAAAAAAAAAAACAAAACACTTTTTTCCATAGAGAAGACTCTACGTGGGTATTTACTAAAGTCAGAAAAGTGCAAATTCTGGTGAAACCCTGAACAGAAACCAAACAGCTTCCAGGATATTTGCCAAAGCTTAATTGAACAAGCTGAAGTTAGATGCTGATTGGCTACCATCCACAGCTGCACCAGATTTTGAGTGCTCCAGTTTTAGTAAATCCCCCTCTGCCTAGGAGCCAGGTTCCTGGGACAACACAACTTCAGAAACATGTGCTGGACTTGCATCCCCAGTGGGCTGCCCAATAGCTGGAGGAGTAAGATGTTGGATGCGGAAGAAACAGAAGAGATGGCATTGGTGGCAACTGGGATCTTTAATCTAGAAAGAGTTCACACGAATGGGAAAGTCTGTCATAATGTGCAAAATTATACTATACAGCAAATGCCCTCAAAATGTAACCCCCACCCAAAGCTTATACTTAAAAAAAAGTTTAAATTTGGCTGCAGTTGAGCTTCATCATCTGTTATCTTCAGATAGAATGAGATAGTACGAATGTGACGGGAGTGACTTTTGGGGGTGGGGGGGACCTCTGTATCATCTTCCCAAATTCCCATTATGTTTAAAGGCACCCTGTGCCTGTTAAGGGGTACAGGGTGTGTATGTCAATGTTTGAGTCTTGTGTATAGTGTGTGTTCCTTTGTTCTCGGCCACATGACTGTCCATTGTTTGCCATGTGCTACCCCCCATTGTGCTGTGTCTTCCTTTCCAGCCAACTATTATGGGATGCATGTGTCCCTGTATTATCCCTGCCATGTGGTTGCCTATTGTTCTATGCCATGTTCTTCATCCCATTGTTCTGTGTCTTGGTTGGATGGGGAGGGGTGATGAGGTGTTTCCTGTCTATACTGTAGCCCTTCCCCCTGATGGGGCGGGCTGATGATGTGTTTCCTGTCCCCGGTTATGTTTCCCCACCCTCTGTGTATATCCTGTGTAAAATAATGGGAGTTAGGTTCCTGTTTTAAGAAGAGCTGGGTGCTGTCTATTTCCTGAGGGATTTCAAGGGTGTGGTCCGTGGATGGTGTTCGGACAGGGGAAGCTGCGGTATAACAGAATATACACAAGTGCGGTCAGGTACCGGTTCCGTTACAACAAATTTTTCAGATTTTTATTTTTTACTCTACTAGGGAGGT
The DNA here is from genome assembly GCF_062004578.1 of Staurois parvus. Classification (NCBI taxonomy): domain Eukaryota; kingdom Metazoa; phylum Chordata; class Amphibia; order Anura; family Ranidae; genus Staurois; species Staurois parvus. The sequence continues at coordinate 8,618,948 of NW_028317817.1, read as the reverse complement.
TTCCCCTACTTTGCTGTGACACCCATATTCAGAGTGTCGTCATCACCGATACAGGAAGGCACACACAACAACAGTAAAATCACATTGTCAGAAGTTCTGACTCTTTCCACTCTACTAAAAAAATATTTTTGGCCATGTCTCAGACATTTTCTATCACTTTCTGTTCTAATAAGATTTAAATCTCTCCAGTAGGGACACAGAAGGCATTAATCACTTGCCCTCCACCCTATAGCAGTTTTCTGGCTACAGGGCAGCATACCTGTGCAAAATCATGTATATCAACGTCATTTTGTACTTCCGCCACATGAGGAACATACGTGCGCTGCCGGAAGAGATCTTCAGCTGTGAACCGTCACAACACAAAAATGATCTGCAAGCCCCTGCAGATTGTCAGTCAGAAAGAAAGAACAGAGCTATGGCTATAGCACTGTTGTGATGGGGGAAGTCATGAATCTTTACTCTCTGTAGAGCCGAGAATACGATTCATCACTTCCCATAGTAAAAGCACCACCTAGTGTACATCAAACACATACTGTAGTTAGGCACACACTTAACCCTTTGATCACCCTAGATGTTAACCCCTTTCCAGCCAGTGTCAGTGCATATATTTAAGCACTGATCACTGTATTAGTGTCAGTTAGTGTAACAATGTCTGCCGCAATATCGCAGCAAATACCACCAAAAGAAAGCTCTATTTGTGGTAAAAAAAAAGGACATAAATTTCATTTCTATACAGCATTGCATGACCACACAATTGTCAGTTAAAATAATGCAACGCCGTATCGCAAAAAATGGCCTGGCCAGGAAAGGGGGTAAATCTTCTGGAGGGCAAAAGGCTCTAACTCTTCCGTGGTCTAATCTGTATGGCTGTAGTACATGTGACCTCTCCATAGTGCAGTACTGCTATGTACAGCAATGCTGGTCACCCAACAAGCTGCTTATACTGGGACTACACAGGAAGACCAGCACACGAGACATTATCAGATGGCTGCATTCTAATATAGGATGCTTTTTAAGAGGGAGAAAAAAAAAAAATTAACCTACAGGAACGCTTTATCAAATGTCAACCTCCAGATACATATTAGCAGGGGTTAAAATTTCCAATAATGCTTATATACATGGGATGCACACAATTTACATTGCAACTAAAGGAATGCACAGCAAGTATGTCCTAGTACAATCAGTGAAAATAATTGAAGCTGACACTTTCCCTTCTCAGGGCAGAGTGCCAGGTCCTCTTGGCAGCCCACTCTCCAATTGATACGAACCTTCCCTGCATTCCCACACCACCCAGTGTGCCTGTTGGGAAGTAATAATGTGTGATGGATCTGATGGCTTCCCCCCCTTCAATCCACTATTAAAATGGTCACTCCACCCAAAACTGATCACACAGCGGTTCGGTAGAACAGTGGCTAAATGGTTAGCACTTCCGCCTGGCAGTACTAGGGTTGTCAGTTCGAATCCCAACTACAGCACCAGCTGCCTGGAGTTTGCATGGTCTCCCTATGCCTGTGTAGGTTTCCTCCAGGTACTCCAGTTTACTCCCACACTCCAAAGACATGCTGGTAGGTTAATTGGCTCCTGTCTAAATTGGCCCTGGTATGTGTATGTATGAATGGAATTTAGGGACCTTAGATTGTACTCCCCTTGAGGGTTAGGGGCTGATGTGAATGTACAATATATATGTAAAGCGCTGCATAAATTGAAGCGCTATAGAAGTACCTGAAATAAATAAAATAACTGTCAGGTGGTTTAATGCTCCAGCATCTTAGGTCTCTTAGAGACTTTATTGGCAAGATGTTCACACTGTTCCTACAACTGCTGTGGTCCTTGTAAGAGTTTCCCACTCACCCTGTTGGATGGTTTATTTTAAATTGTGAAGAATACATTAGGAAGATGCATGTAAAAATGTAGATGAGGCACCCAAAAAACTTCCAGGTGAACCAAATCAGAATCAGGAATTATGGAAGGGGGAATCTCATTGTTGGAGTAATATATAGGAAGCCAGACAGCTAACACCAAAATGATCCGATAAATTGTATAATTTTGGACAAAAAGTTTTTTTGGAGTGACTTTAATTACACGAATATTGGATACAAGTGACTTACATTTTTTCATTTTGGATTGTATATATTTTTGAATTTTTTTTTATATACATTTTAGATTATTTGGGTATCAATATATATATGCTTAGGGTTATTTATTTACATATCGGATTTTTGTGCAGACAGCTAACTTGGCCCACCAGGTTCCAGCTATCACAAAATATCACATTTGAGTGGACTGACAGCAGAACAGGGCTCCCTGCAATGTCATTAAATGTGTCACAAGTGTATGAAATGTCACCACTGTGATAGTCTTCTGTGTGGTAATAGCTAGAATCCGTCAATGCACTACAGACATTAAAGCAGATAGGGGAGTTCATGAAAGCCAGGAAAACAACAAGATCTTAATTAGAATTTCCAGTTCTATATTCAGAACACAGGACTTGCACAACAACTTGAATCAAGCCACAAAAACAGTCAATAAGCAGATGTCTATTTTGCATATTCCACATTAGCACTCACAATACATAAAAAAAGTGATCATTGCTGTTATTTGCAAGAAAAAAATACAAGGCTGAAAAACATGAACATGTTTTTTGAAAGTCTCATTTTAAATGCACATTACTAAATGGCTATGAGAAATATCAAACAGTTCTTATAAAAAAAAGAACGCATTTTTATCCATCCACTTTTGAGATTTACAGAGCTCTGGCATGCCACACCACAAAGCCCTATCTGGCAAGGCCAGAGATCTGATTTGTTTATTTTTACGGCATTTAAGCAATATTTGTAATATTAACCTTTCCCTAGCTTGGTATTGGACAGTGAAGGAAAAAGAAGCTCAACACTGTCACTCTGATCTCCACTCCTATCAGTATGCGTCCTGTCAGCACACTGTCTGAGCAGTCTTGTTGGTTGGAGAACTGTGCAGGGAGGAGTGTCTGAATGCTGAAGACCTGGACTGCTATAGTCTTTGTGAAAGTAGGGGCCCGGCCCTCCAGTGTGCTGTCAGCACAAGGAAGCCTTTACAAAATGCTATATTCTTTACTTGTTATACAGCCTGTCAAGTAATATGAGGTTCAAAATTAGGCTTTAAAAAGGTAGTAGGCCAATATCAAGTCATAATTACAGAAAACACAAAGAAGAGAGGATGCAGCACCATTTATTAATACTCCAACATAATGGTATTCACAAACACTTGGGGGTTTATTTACTAAAGCTGGAGAGTCCAAAATCAGACTCCCTTCTGCATAGAAGCCAATCAGCTTCTAACCTCAACTTGTTCAATGAAGCTTTGGCAATGAAACCTGGAAGCTGATTGGTTTCTATGCAGAAGGGAGTCTGATTTTGGACTCTCCAGCTTTAGTAAATAAACCCCTTGGTATCAAAGCCCATCAGAGTCACATGATCCACCGCATGTGCTACTCCTCATGGAAGGACGCCACCTGGATCCTAGCTGGATTACACATTTCAAGAGTAGTACCCCCTTCATTAGAGCCAAATTCTGTTCTTTTTATACCACAAGTGTTTGTGAGTACAATTATGTTGGAGTACTAATAAAAGTTGTTATTGGGATAATGTGCTAGCTAGGCCAATGCGCCCTTCTTTATGTTTTCTGTAGTATGCTATTGGGACATTCCCAGTCCTAAGAGGGAAGCAAAGCGTGACGTATCCTCATCTTCCACTAAGAACCTGAGAAGAGTAAAGAATTAGTGCTTGACAATCATACTCATGCGCAGGAGTTTTTGTTTTGTTCAAGTCATAATTAGGTAAAAAAAAAAAAAAAAAAAATACACAGTGTTGCATTTATTTGTATCTATCAGCCTGAAGTTTTGCTTTAAGCAGTTCCCACCGACGTCACACATGTGTGGCTCCGCAGAGGTGGTCATTCTTCCATGGTGCTACATATCACCTGTGTTTGTGCTGCAAGCGAGCACCATTGCACGCCCCCAGCATGGAGATTGAGTTGCAGGTCTCACCGGACCCAATTGTTAGTCTGAGGACAGGCTCCTGATCACTAAACTAGACTATCAGTGATCACTATCTGTAGAATCCTACTTCTTGGCCCTACTACAGGTACAAACAAATAATAAACGTGTGGCATCACGGTTTTTATTTCTATTTGGGCCTAATTACTTTTAATATATAATAATCATTATTATTAGTATAATAATTAATTATTATTGTTCGTAGTAATACTACATTTTATTACTATTAAATAAAAAAAACACAACCAGGAGATATTTATTAGTTTAGCACCAAATAAAGGCCCAATTTGTCCCGAACAAAACTAGGTTTAATTCACCCAGATACACTAAGCAGTTTTAACCACTTCCAGTCTGGACACTTTTACCCCCTTCCTGTCCAGGCCAATTTTCAGCTTTCAGCACTATCACCGTTTGAATGACAATTGCGCGGTCATGCAACACTGTACCCATATGAATTTGTTCAGCATTTTTTGAGACAGATAAAAATCCCAGTGGTGAATATATACCACCAAAATAAAGCTTTATTTTTTTTTGCTATGTAAATGAAAAAAAGTCCAAAAATTTTGAAAAAATGTTTTTCTTATAAAATTTTGCAAATAAATAGTATTTCATCATAAATCTTGGCCAAAATGTATTCCGTTATCTTTTTAGTAAAAAAAATAACCCAAATTAGTTCATAACCAAAAATTATAATTTTTAAACTTTTTTTTTTTACATTTTTTATATTATTTGTTTTTTTTACATACTGTCACCCTAGCAGTACAGTGTCACCACTGAACTACTTGTGGGGGGTGATGAAGATTTTTTTTTTTTTTTTTACACGGATTGCTTTTACACCCATAAAGGCTGTACAAGCAATCATTTCGCCTTCTCTCTAGCTGCATTCTTGCAGCCATTGAGAACTACTGAGTGAGCGGTCATTGGTCACAGCTTGTCACATGGTACAAGGCTGTTGTACCATGTGACCTCTGTGATCATTCACAGATTTCACACGTAGTAAGCAATGATGTCACAAGTGACATCTTGCTTACTACTCTGCATGTGATCACTGATTGGCCAATCAGTGATCACATGATCAGGACCTTGCACAGAGGTCCCATCCGACGATCGGAGTAATCCTAAAGAGCTTCCACTGGATTTTAGACAGCTGAGGCCCCTTTCCTCTTGACACCATTGCAGAAGGAATTTTCTAGGAAATCTCCTATATGTGTACATATGCTCTGCACACATTTTCAGAGAAAAAAAAAATGACCAAAATATTTTCTCTGCTCAGCTAAAACTGACAAGTGCTTTCAGCCTACTCCTCATTTGCTTCCACAAACTAAGAAAGACGTAAACCATGCCAGATGACATTTTCCTTGGAAACAAATGGGGAGGAGGGACAATAACATCTGACGTAAAACATTCTTCCTGCAAGAACTTATCAACATTTTAGCTCCTTGCTATGTTATATTTAGTCGCATGGTGTAATCAGTCAATACAGCCATCAGACAACTTCCACCGTCTGGGGATAAAATGCGTTCCGATTACAAGGTCTACTCATTATCTCCCAGATGAATCTCTTGGAAGCTCTTGCTGTTCAGCCTGTGTGTTTTAGGTATGAACATGCTGAACAGAACAAACCCAAGAACTTCTTGGGTCAAGGTCAGACGTTACCCAAGATCTACAGTTGAGTCACGAAAACAAAATTAAATAGGTTAAACTCATACAAAGAGCAGAACACCACTTAAAAAAAAAATGATTTAGCATCAGATAAAACTGAACTGGTGCAAGGACATTTTACCGTGATCATGTCGAAGTGTGGCCTAGGTTTGTCAGATTATAAAGAAATTGTATAGCTTAGTTTAAAGTGGACTAAAGCCAAACCCTTCTTTACCCCCCCCCCCCCCCCCATTTACCAAAGAGTAATTGAGGGTTAGAACCCATCAGTTTTCCCACCATCTTTGTTGAGGAGATTTCCCTTCATTCCTGCCCCATAGCCACATATGGAAATACTTCCAAAGTAAGGGTTGTCATCTGAACTAGTGTCTCCATTGGAAGATATCCCCTTTATATCAGTTCTGATGACAGCTGGAAGTTTGGGATTTTCTTTTACTTTCACTCTAGTTGATAATAGTCACCAGGACAAGAAGGGTAGATCTCAACAGGGACAAATACAGTTATAAAAACCTGACAGGTGTTAAATCATCTCCACTCTATCCAAAATAAAGTAAGTAACATTTAAAAAAAATAATTAAAGAAAGGAAAAAAAATGCATTTTACCTTTAGTTATACTTTAAAATGATAAAGCCCAACTGCAAACCATTTTTTTTTTTTTTTTTTGGATAGAGAGGGGAAGGTTAAAAACTCCATCAGGCCTTTATTTCTGCCTATTTCCCCTACACTTTATCTCTGCAACACCATGAAATTAAGGGAACAGAAGTCAGAATGACAGGAATGCACGAGAACTCCAATATCAATGCAGATTGCAATAAAAAAACTGAATGACAAAAGTGATAGGTGGCGTTAACCTTCAAAAAGGAGACCTCTTCAGAGATCTGTCTCTGAAAACCTCTGATTAGTAACTGGTTTCCAGTCAACAGCAGTTTTAGAAATAACATGGGCTGATGATGTTGACAAATTTTAAAAATGAGAATTGGAAAGTGGAAGGCATGACCGACAAAAACGCTCACCCATTTGGTGGAAAAGCAAAAAAAGGAAAAAGAATGAACCCAATTAAACAAAATTTTACAAACCTTCACCTTAAAATGTTCTAGTCTGCTCATGTTAAATGTGTTTAAACACTAGGGGACCGACCACAGTACATATACTGCGGCAAGGTGACCCCCTGTGCGCAGGATCACGTTTATACACGTCATCCTGCATTTCAGGGTAGGGAACGCGTGCGACCGCCCTACCCGCAGCACTGATCCGGATTGCTGAGCTCAGCCTTCTGGATCAGTGTGCTTACAGTGAAGCACACACCCCCCACCCCCTAGTAAAACACTCCCCTCACACAGTTAACCCTTGGATTGCATTCTGTTAACCCCTTCCTCCCCAGGGCCATTAGTACAGTGTCAGTGCTTTTTCTTTTTGCACTGATCACTGTATTGGTATCACTGGGGATGTTAGTGACCCCAAGTCAGTTCCCCCCGTCCCGTAATAAGTCACTGATCGCCGCTGCCATAAGTCACTGATCGCCGCTATTAGTATAAAAAAAATCCAGTATCTATACCACCATTGTATAACTTTCATGCAAACCAATTGATTTGCACATATTGGGATTTTTTTTTTTTTTAGCAAAGATATGTTGCAGAATACATTTTGGCCGAAATTTATAACGAAATTTGATGTTTAAATTTTTTTACTGCACGTTTTATAGCAAAAAGTCCAAAATGTTTTTTTTCCTCAAAATTGTCAGTCTTTTTTTGTTTATAGCACGAAAAATAAAAGCGCACAGGTGATTAAATACCACCAAAAGAAAGCTCTATTTGTGTGAAAAAAGGACGTCAATTTCATTTGGGTGCAGCATTGCATGACCTTGCAATTATCAGTTGAATTAGTGCAGCGCCGAGTAGCAAAAAGAGGGGCCTGGTCATTAAGGGGGGTAAATCCTCTGGTGGGCAAGTGGTTAAAAAATTCCCATGTGAATTTCTTGACATACTAGACTGTAGCAGTTACAGAAGGTAGAATGAAGCCGGAAAACAGGGGCTGCCATGGAAAGCTTCCTTTCAGAAATTTGCCTGATAAATGTTAACACTGGCTTACTGACCTGGAACAAGTACACAGATCAGGAAAGTCAAAAGAAGTTAGGAGGCATTATCTGCATACTTGTTTCTAGGTTAATGCCTAAAGGCCTCAAGCACCTAAACCCACTTTTTTGGAGCTTTTGGCGTTTTTTTTCCCAAAGCCCCTGAACTCGAATTCAATAAAAGCCTATGCATCCATGTACACAAAGACTTTTACCAGAGTTTAGGAGCAGCACAAGGGGAGTGTTTTGGCAGAACAACGTCAAGGTAAAAAAACGCATGTAGGCACATTTAGGGCTTGGGTCACTCTCTCTCTGACTTGCAGAAAAGGTACGGTAATCGTTCTATCTTGGGACAGATACTTGATCGCAATTCAAGTCTATGTAGCTACAAATCACACCTCAGTTAACTAAACTCACACAGGATTCTTTTTAAAATTGCATCGGAATCGCACTGCATATATGTGAACTAGCTCCACAGAAACTCAAGTTATTTCACTTGTCATGTGATTCCATGCTGGAATTGATCAGAAATCGCATCAATGTGAACCAGGGCTAACAGGGGAAGGGACCTGATCTTTCTCTGCTGTCATTTATAGATTCCTTACTTCAGGGCTTGACAAAATTTGCTAGGAATCCAGGAGCCAGCTAAAAAAGTTAGGAACCAATTTTTTTTTTTTAGCGTATCGTGGGTTGTCAGCACTGGGGATTTCACGTGATGCGATTTGCCACACGACAATCACGGCAAAACCGTACCACGTATTAGACACCATTTAAACGAATGGCACCTGAACCTGTGTTTTGTGATCACAGCGATTCACAGAGATCCCAAAATGCCCAGGTGTGAGGGCCCGCCCCCGTTCACACTTATGAAACTCTGGATTTGTTTTGAAACTCAGATTCGCATGACAGGCTAGATAATTTGTGTTCCTCTTGAGGTGGTTCACAAAGATGCGATCCATGAGCATTGTATTTTGAGTGCAATAATGAAAAAGATCCTGTGCAAGTTTGTAGCGGTGCATTCTAGACTCACAAGGGATAGAGTAGAGTGGCATGCAGAGAAGTGTTCACATAGGATTGCTATTGACCGTTTTCCCATCAAAGTCTACGGGGGCGCAACGTGCCATCAAAGTCTACGGGGGCGCAACGTGCCATCAAAGTCTACGGGGGCGCAACGTGCCATCAAAGTCTACGGGGGCGCAACGTGCCATCAAAGTCTACGGGGGCGCAACGTGCCATCAAAGTCTACGGGGGCGCAACGTGCCATCAAAGTCTACGGGGGCGCAACGTGCCATCAAAGTCTACGGGGGCGCAACGTGCCATCAAAGTCTACGGGGGCGCAACGTGCCATCAAAGTCTACGGGGGCGCAACGTGCCATCAAAGTCTACGGGGGCGCAACGTGCCATCAAAGTCTACGGGGCGCAACGTGTGAACCCAAGTGCCAGGAGGCAATTTCTAGACACCATGGCGAACTGATCGCCACTTGTCGAGCCCTGCCTTACTCACCATTTAACCGAACATGAAAGAATAAAACAACACACTCCCTATATATGTTAAATAAATTAGAGTGCACATAATTATGATTTCAAAAACATTTTAAGTTTTTGAGAAAACTCCTGTTGATCCTGCCAATGACTTAACCTCCCGGCTTATGGTGATGACATTCTGCAGACTCATGACTAACGTGGTTGCAACAGTCATGATTCTCTAGTTCTTTTAGGGAAGAAAAAAAAAAAAAAAAAAAAAAAAAGGGCCGTGTCTACCACACTTAGCTTCCCTTACTATGTTCCCTGCAGCTCCTAACTGCCAACGTCACAGGCAGCTGCATCTGCCAGGGCAGGAAGAATGTAAATTGGCAACCAACACATAGTAAGTCGTGCGTACACACAGCTATTTTTCTCTAAAGTGTCAGAGAATGTACACTGTGATGGCAACACTGCAGAGATTACATGTGCCTGCAGATCCTTGCCGTCGAAGTGTGCATACTTTTATTCTTTGGCATGGTTCAGCATGCTTGCTTGGTGTCACCCACAGACCCAGGATGTACAGAGCAGAGGGGACCTCTGAGAGTTGAATGACCTGCACAACAGAGATGAAAAAAGGCTGTCTAATCCAAGGCTGGATGGGACCCAAGTTTCTGGCTGTGGAAGAGAATATATTACTTAAAGCTGAATTCCAGGTACAAATTTTTACACAGTTTATTGATCCAATTTGGACCAAAGAAGGTATGCATGTTCCATACCTGTGGGATTCCCCTGAAAGCTGTTTGGCACAGGACCCAGAAGCTAGTGGAGATCACTGTAGAGTTGCCTGCTATGGTGATTTCCAGCTTTCACACAGCTCCCCTTGCATACTTGTATTGGTCCATGCTGGACAAATGTAACCATGTAAAAAATGCCATACCAGGAATACAACTCTAAATGGCATCCCACTACATCTCCAACAAGTCACTACAAAACCGGGTGTGACTCAAGCTACATTTTTACTATCAACTATCTTTCTGTATGGAAAATTGCATAACCTTCAAATAAAAGATATTGTAAAAACAGGATGCATTGGTTTTATCTGTTACACCCCAGTCACATCAAACCAGACTGAAATTGTGCGCCTTACAGTCAAGTCGCACGATTTCAAAGTCGGGGTGCATGCCGATTTCAGGTGCAATTTGCAAGACATCTGAAAACAGATGTCTATGCAAATCGCATGAAAAGTAGCGCATGTACTACTTTAGAAAATCGGTGGGGCTCCGGCCAAGTCAGAACCGCACCGAGTTGACCGCTGTAATTGCGGACAATAGGGTGCGAACGCGGTGTAAATCTTTAGAAATTGGGTGTTCACCATTCTATTACTTTTCCATGAAATTAGATCATTTGAAAAAAAAAAAAAAGGGAAGTGTAGTAAAGTTTGGTCTGTAAAATTGTAATTGCCAAGAACCTGTTCACGCCAACGACCCAGATGCAGGATGTACAGGTGAATCAGATCAGCAGACTAGTACGGTCAAAACAGCAAGCTCAGCAAACAGATGGCTGCACATAGAGAGAACAGTGAGACATCCTAGATATATTACACTGCAGGAAATTGGACAAGAGGAAAAAACAGTCATTTCTCTTAGGAATTCTGCATAGGAACACAGTAGTCTGATAGTCCCTGGTTGCTCTAGTTAGGTCCTTCGACGATGAAAGCACTGTTACAGATGTGAGTCACATAAATTAGTATCATAATGTCATTTGTAAACAAAATGTCTCATCTTGTATTAACGGCTTAATGCATTCCTGTTCAAATCTCATGCGATTCTTTGCAGTGCGATTTGAGCCCATTCATTTTGTATGGCTCAAACCACACTGTACCTGCACAAAAAAGGTGCATGCACTTTTGCCGCACTGGAATCGGTGAATACCCATGCGATCCTATTCAGCCAATTGCGAACCTTTTATGGGGTGTTGTTAACTTAACATTGACACCCACAGCGGTTTGTATAAACGGAGTGCAATTGTGATACAGTGCGGGAAACACATAGGAATTGCTGCAAATCCCGCACCACATCAGTGTGATCCGGGGCTAACTGTGGGATTCAAGGCTTCATTCACACGGATATTGACAAAACTGCAATTAATGTATTTTATAGGATCCTATCAACACAGATGCCTGGGCACTGGGGGTCCGTGTGCTGGTGTATTTTTAAGCCACACCCATATGGTCATGACTATCTTCCACTGGCCACACCCACTTTTATGCCACAGCACGCTACATGCACTGCACTTCGCCCCTTTAAGTGCTCTTCTTTGTCAAGCTCAAAAGTTGGGAGGTACGAGGCATCCAACAGCTGAAATTATAGTCTTTATCAAGGGCGGACTGACAACTCATGGGGCCCCCGGGCAATAGGGGATCATGGGGCCCCTGTGTCCTTGCCCAAACTCAAAAAAGCCTATGAAAATGGTACCAGGGGCATCTCATGGGGCCCCCTACTGACCCCGGGCAGAGCCCGAGTTTCCAAATGGTCAGTCTGCCCCTGGTCTTTATATAAAAGTAATTAACAGGAGATTATGAGCACCTTATGCCATGGTCCATACAAGTAATTCACTGAAAAAGGGTAACTCCACTTTTGTAGGAAAAACAAAGAAAATTATGTAATAGAAGGGCAGCACAGTGGCTAAATGGTTAGCACTTCCGCCTGGCAGTACTAGGGTCATTGGTTCGAATCCCAGCCACGGCACCTCCTGCCTGGAGTTTGCATGTTCTACCTGTGCCTGCGTGGGTTTCCTCCGGGTACTCCAGTTTCCTTCCACACTCCAAAGACATGCTGGTAGGTGAATTGGTCCTAGTATGTGTATGTATGAATGTGAGTTAGGAACCTTAGATTGTACACCCCTTGAGGGTTAGAGACTGATGTGAATGTACAAAATATATATATATATATATATATATATATATATATATATATATATATATATATATATATATATATATATATATGTGTAAAGCGTTGCGTAAAGTGACGGCGCTATATAAGTACCGGAAATAAATATAAATAATTTAAATTTTATTTTTTTTACACATACACACCACTTGCTCTCCAGAGGATTTACCCCCCTTCCTGACCAGGCCATTTTTTGCGATACGGCACTGTGTTAATTTAACTGACAATTGTGCAGTCGTGCAACACTGTACCCAAATGAAATTTATGTTCCCCCCCCCCCCCACAAATAGAGCTTTCTTTCGGTGGTATTTGATCGCCTGTGCAGTTTTTATTCTTTGCGCTATAATCAAAAAAACAATTTGCCAAAAAAAATTCCCAATACATGTAATTTAATTGGTTTGCGTGAAAGTTATAGCGTTTACAAATGGCGGTATATATACATTGGATTTTTTTTAAACTAGTAATGGCGGCAATCAGAGACTTATAGCGGGACTGCAGCGGGCATTCTGACACTGGGGGGAACTGACTTGGTGTCACATCCCCAGTGACACCAATAAAGTAATCAGTGCTGATAAAAAGCACTGACACTGTACTAATGGTACTGGGCAGGAAGGGGTTAACATCTGGGGCGATCAAAGGGTCAACTGTGTGCTAGTTGTAGCACATTATGACAGACTTGCTTTAAAAACGGAGTGCCGTCACCACTGACAGGGCGTCCATCTTCACTTGGTCTTCCTCCCAGGTTTGCGGGCTCTGGTCATTTGATTGGCCAAGCCACAATGACGTCACTCTCGTACGATTCATGGACACGGCATGCTGTCCCTGGCTATTACTGAAGTAAATATCTCCTAAACGGTGCACGTTTAGAAAATATTTACTGTAACTACAGGTAAGCCTTATTATAGGCTTACCTATAGGTATACAAAAAAAAAAATCAAATTTTACTATTGCTTTAAACTTGTACTCAGTCTACAGCGATAGAGTCCCCCATCTAGTATACAGTATATCCAATATACTACAATGATATCTCTATTCCTGTTCTAGATGTGTAAATCTTCCAGCTTTAATTTGTGTGCATAATCAACCAGAATAGCGTTTCCTAAGCAAGTGAATGTTACATTAAAACAGTCCATTTATTGCAATTTTCCATGCTAAATTTAGCAAAGCTCTGTCTGCAAATGTTTCTGTGCGCACAAGGATTTGTTTATGATCTCCGTAGTGATGGGTTCACAGTGAGGTTGAAGAAGTGTTTGCATAAGCGTTGACTGGTACAGCACGTGGTAAAGTCATAAACCTTCTCAGCGTTGATGTATTTTCTCTTTATGAACTGAATGCATATGTCGCGCTGTATAACTCCATAATACACTTTTTAAAAGGCTTGTCTAAAAGCTCGTTTCAGAAGTTTCACACGATTGCTTTTCAGTTCCGCAAAACGCACCAAACAGCCATCATTCTCGTGTAGCAAAGTATGACCTTCACCATCCTATGACCCCACATAAGCTCCGGATACCCCACCACAACTGCACTGATGGTAATAGCAGCATAGGAGGGCAATTTAGTTAAATTTGGCCATAGATAATTAAACTAAGATTCCTCTGTCCAAGCAAACAAGGAGAAAAGGAGGAATCCCCCCTGCCAGGACACCCACCACTGTCAGAATACACTTGTCAGCAGCTGTAGCAGATTTCCTGCAGCTGCTGATCAAGAAAAAAAAAAAAATGTACCAACATGTTCCTTTGACAGAGGTTGATCAAATGATCAGCTTCTGCTGATCAGGGACAGCCACACACGGACTGAAGTTTAGCCAATCCCTGCTAAACTGACCAAGCTTCGATCAGTGTATGGCCCAGCTTAAAGTGGAGTTCCAGCCACAAGTGGAAGCTCCGCTTATCTGCCACCATATTTGGCACCTTTTTGGGGAGCAGGTACCTGGTTTTGTCAGTCCCCCCCCCCAGCCTCCTGGGACACTTTACAGGTCCCAGAGGACTGCAGCCCACTCACAAAACGCAGCGTTCTTTGCAAATGTGCAGCAGGAAACCAGCTGTGAAGCCACAAGGCTTCAATGCTGGTTTCCCTTAGTCAAGATGGCAGCACCAGCACCCAACAGCAGATTGGAGAATTGGCTCAGGGTGAAGACACTGCTGGATCCCTGGGCAGGTAAATGCCCTAATATTAAAAGTCAGCAGCTACAGCATTTATAAAGATAGGAGAGTTCAAGATGCTTTTTTTTTTTTAATGAAACTAAAAAGTATCCCTGCTATCAGAGACATTATCATCTAATACAAGTGGGATGTATTGGTTACAGTTAGGGTACTGGTTATAAAAGACTGCTCCAGACATATAAAAAAAAAAAAAAATTTAATGAGAAAAGACCATTAGAAAGAAAAAAAAAAAAGTTTCCCTGGACAGGGTCAGAATTACAGTGGAGTCTACAGTGCATATAAACACATATGCGCTCCCTAGCCATGGCTCTGCATGTCCATTCACACACAGAGCCATGGCGTCTTTAGAACCACTTTAACGTATGTATTTCAGGAATATAAAACCTGTACATGGCAACTTCGATTGCAAAGAGCCAACTAGTGAGCATTGCTTCTCCAATATCTTTTTGATGTTGGGTGTCGAAGAAGAGGGAGGGGGGGGAAAAAAAAAAAAAAAAAAAAGAAAAAAAAAAAAAAGGAAAGCACGCCACAGTGTTACTTCCAGGAGGAAATAAATGTATGGCTCAACTTTCTACTGGTAAGCCAAGGATGTCTGGTCTTTACAGAAGAAATATGACATCCAAGTTTGCCTGCGATCTGATTTTCAGTGCTACTTATATAGTGCAAATGGTTTGCACATTCTATATGGCCAAAATCATGCTGGATTCTCACCAAAAGAAGTACAAGAACCTTTTCCTAAATCAAACTGTGCCGAGTTGCATGGATATTAACGGGCACCATTAGAAATTGATTTTCATTGTCGTGTGATCCTGTGTGACTCAAGTCACATCTGAAATGGCACTACTGTGACTGGAGTTTAACCACTTGCCTACAGGGCACTTATACCCCCTTCCTGCCCAGGCCAATTTCCAGCTTTCAGCGCTGTCACACTTTGAATGACAATTGCGCGGTCAAACAACACTGTACCGATATGACATTTTTATCTTTTTTGTGACAGATAGAGCTTTATTTTGGTGATATTTAATCACCTCTGGGTTTTTTATTTTTTCTTAAACAAACCAAAAACCACTGAAAATTAAAAAAAAAAAAAAAGTTTTTTTCTTAGTTTTTGTTATAAAATTTTGTAAAAAGTGATTTTTCTCCTTCACTGATGTGCGCTAATGAGGCTGCACTGATGGACACTGATAGGCTGCACTGATGAGGAGGCACTGGTAGGTGGCACTGATGGGCATTGACAGGCATCACTTATGGGCACTGAAAGGCAGCACTGATAGGCAGCACTGAAAGGCAGCTCAGATGGGCACTGATATGTGGCATTGATGTGCACTAGTGTGCACTGATGTGGCACTGACACGAGGCACTGACAGGTGGCACTGCTGGGGCCACACTGATCATCAGGGCACACTGATCATCAGTGCCCTGATGATCAGTGTACATGTCCCCTCCGCGGAAAGCCAATTACCAGCTCTCCTCTCGAGCTGGAGAGAAATGCCGATAACCGGCATTTCCCTGTTTACATGTGATCAGCTGTGATTGGACACAGCTGATCACATGACCGAGCCAACATCTTCAGCTCTTTCCATGATCGGTGATGCGCTGTGTCCGAGGGACACAGCGCACTGTCGATCGCCGCGCTGCGCGCTCCCTGAGCCGCGCATGCGCGGTGAGAATGGGAGGACGTCATATTACTATATGGCGGGCAGGAGGTGGTTAAAGACTCCCCAGCTATAAAAGAGCATTGTGCCTTCATGATACTAAGGCAGGTCATAGACAATGAGATTGTTTCCTGCAACCCATGGGTGCAGGAAAGAAAAATCAACTTTATCAACTCAATCAGTGTTGGTGAAGGGGGAATCCCTCTCGTGAAGCTATTGTATTTTCCTGGTGGGAGGAAGTGGGGAACCATCCTTGCCAGGAGAACACAGTGATTATTGCTAGCGGTTATAGTCAATGGCAATAAATTGCATGTAAAATCCAACATGCTGGTTGTACTCAAGTCATACAACAACTGAATTGGGTACAGTCAGCCTGCCCATAGATGGTTCGAAGCTCAAGTCCCTGCTGAACCAGCCAAGACTCGAACAGTCTATGGCCAGCTTTACTCTGCTCCAATGTTCAGATAACCAATTACCATTCTCCTGATACATTTAGAACTTTGAGTTTTTCTTTCCTGTCTGAAAGACTTCAGTAAGTCATTCGTTCAGCAAATCACCTCTCTTCCTGATGTACTGTACTGTTGTTGCCTGCCTTTCACCGCTGTAAGCTTTTTTTGCCATCAATCATTTTGCTCCCGAGCATTATAACAATTGTTCCTGAACAATATATGAAAGTACACATCCCTGGCAAACCATGAGACATGCATGCTGTTGAAGTTTGAAACCAAGTTGCCAGCAGGGAGAGGCATGCAACATGTACATCTAATGGGATGCTGGGGAGGCGTTCTTTCATACAATGCTTTTGAAGAAGATCAGAGGAAGAGTGCACAGACATTTAGAGGACCCTGTTGGCCCCTCCTACCAAAGAACAGCAGGCAGACAGAGTGGTAACAGCACTGGGTCACAAAATTGACTGAAAATTTTTAATTGTATTGTCAATTTGGAAGGGGGGGGGGGGGGGGTGCGGGGTGGCAAAACAGACAAGTATTCGAAAAAGTTTTAGGAATACCTATGGATTCTGATACTGATCAGCCACCAGTTAGGTTGAATATTTTGTTCTCGAAGAGTCATTTTCCATAGATTCAGTTTGTTAAAAAGAAGTCATTAAATGGTTTCTTCTATCTCCAACCAACTTTTATTATGATGAATTCTATATACATTTTAGAAACTGCTCCACAAATTAAGTTAAAATGAAAAACTGCATGCCAGCAGCATTTCCGAATTGCTATTCCTGTGCGATCTCTCAAGGGAAATATTTCTCTGAAGGTCCAGTTCCTTCTCAGGGAAGCAACAAACAAGATCTTGTTCAGAATATGAATTTACAGAAAAAACACATCACTCCAAACATCTGCTCTGAACTATGGAAGCTGTAAACAGGGAAATGTGCACTATGTCCATAGAAAGACATACCAGACAACTCACCCCCATAATGTATCCTCTTCTTTACTAACAGGTGCACAAGTCAAGTCCTCCATATGAACACATTATATGCATTATTAGATGATCAGCACATTGTACATTAAATATTGAATGCTCACAAAAAAAAGGTCTCCATTGAAGGTTGCAGGATAAAGTACAACTAGGAACAGCTAAGCTTTCATGTTTCTGTTGCAACCCCCCTGCATTGAACCATGCATGTGGCCTTCTCAGAATCCCAAAACTGGGTCGCGATGGAAAAAAAAAAAAAAAAAAAAAAAAAAAAGTCTCCTAAACACTAGTCCAGTACTGACATGACAGTGTTAGTGCTGAATGGCACTAACTGATTACATATATATATTATATTTTTTTTTTGATTATTAATTTTTTAATTTATTTTTTTTAGACACGCAGTGTAGATACCCAAATTTGGTGGCCCTGCTCTGCGGTGCAAGTGCAAGCAAGAAGCAGTACAAAGCCATTCAATTCATGTGCCAACAAGAAACATGCTGAGAGGAGGAGAGAGCAGAGTAACACATTTAATCTTTGTGCCGCTTTAACGCTCCCTGGCCAGTCGCAGGCTGGAGGTGGGTCCAAGAAGACCTAGGCTCAGAGGACGTGGGTTGAATGGAGCTGTAAGGGACCGCCTGGCGGTACCACTAGCACTCCACTGAATAGGCGTCCCCAGCGCACGGAATCTAAGTCTCAGGGTGCTTGTTCACCAGGGCCCCTGATGGTGGGGATGGACTTGGAGCCCCCCCGAGACCAGGTCGTGGCTACTGGGTGCGTCCGGCAGTGGTAGTGGTATGCGCCAAGGGCTCCCACGGGGAAGAGTCTGATGTGAGGAGGTCAGAAGACCCCACTGCAAGGGATGGATGGATGAGCAAGGTCAGACGGGCCGGGTCGGTAACAGAGAGGACGGCAAGGTACAAGGCAGCGGGCATAGAATGGTCGGGTCACACGCCAGGTCAGCAACAGCAGGTCAAATCCAATCAGGGGCATTCAGGAGAGAGGACAGGCAAAGCAAGGGTCAGAATAGGAGAAAGCAGCAAGGTCAGGTACAATCCGGGTCAAAACTTACAAGGTACAGGTTCACAGGATGCAGGGAAGACCAGAAGGCACTGAATGACAGCTCAGGGCCATTTAAATATCCCGCCCTGCGCTGCCATTGGTGCCCAGCGGGCGGCCGCGGCTTCTACTGCGCATGCGCGAACTCGAACGCCGCGGCCGGCCCGGACCTAGTGCCCGTGTCTCTGCACAGGGCGGTGTACTGCGCCTGCGCCGGGACCATCGCGGCGGGGATCGAGGAGATCCCTGACAGGAGCTGTCCTACAGACCTACTACATCTGGTGACAGAAATGAAAGAAAAAAAAAAACAAGAAAAACCACAACACTACAGATGATCAATTTCTGTATTGAGGTTGGATATTAAAGAAAATCCTACACTAAAAGTGCCAACTCAAAAAACAAATAAAAAAAAGAACCCACAAACCACACAGCAGCACTCAAAATTACCCACACACAGGATAGCAAATACCATAGAGATATTAAAATCAAAGTAAAAAAAAAAAAAAAACACACAACATATCAATTCATACAAAGTGCATACAATAAAGTGAATATTTAAAAACATCAAAGTGCATTTATATGCACACAACTGTGAATAAAATATAAAAAAAAAAAAAAAAAAAAAACCACCACAAACACCATACAGCAGAAATAAAGTGTACAGACAAAGTCCTCCAAGTGAGAAAGTGCACTCACATGAAGAAGAAAGCAGCCAGAAATCACATACTCAAAGCTCCTCTTCTACATCACCTCTGTTACCAAACCACCAATGCTGCTTACCAAAACGTTAGACCTGCAACAGTGCTTTGTAAAGAGAAATCCCCAAGATGGATGGATGGGATAGATTGATGGGACAGATAACACAGTTCAACAGGTAAAAAGTTTTGGGCATAAAATTAGCTAATCTTACATAATTTTGGGGTGCTGAAACCGAAAATGACCCTAAAAAATGTTGATTGGCTCTAGTTTCCATGATATATTCACCCATCTAATGACGTAAGCCATTCAAAATTATGATGCAACTTCAGCTGCATATTGCGCAATTGATACTGGTGACCAATAGAAAATTGCATGTATACTGAGATGATGCAATATTAGCCTTTAATTGCATCACTTCACTGCATAAAAGCTGCAGTATCTGTAGCTGATTGTAGTTCGACAGCGTCTTTACATTTCGTTTTATGCTTATATAGGCTACTCAGTAATGCCTCGAACTTGTGTGAATAAAGCAGATAATTTCTGCTATATCTGCGGTGATATAACTTTTATCTCACAAAAAAGGAGGATAACAGGAATGATTAAGAAAGCCTACAACTTGTATTTTGGCTGCAAGATAGGAGACCAGGACAAGAGCTGGGCACCACATATATGCTGCAATTCTTGTGGGACGGCACTGGAGCAATGGTTGAATGGAAAAAAGGCATCTATGCCTTTCGCTGTGCCAATGATTTGGAGAGAGCCAACAGATCATGTTAGTAATTGTTACTTTTGTATGGTGCCTCCAATTGTAAAAGGGCTAAATAAGAAGAAAAAGTTATCTGTGCACTATCCAAATATTCCATCGGCAATACGTCCAGTTCCTCATGGAGAGGGGCTACCAATTCCTAAAGCACCAGAATCCTTCGTGGTTGAGTCAAGTGAGGAAGAACCTGAAGCGTGTAGTCACGTGCAGTTGTAAGAGATAGCCCTTTCCTCGAATACAAGAGAAAAGCCAAGAGAAGCAAAACCGACACAAACTGAAGACAAAACTAGTGAGAATCCTAAGTATTAAAATGATTCAACTTAGCTTATGGCTATAATTTTTCTTGGTAATCCTATGCAATATATTATGCCATTTAGGCTTTGTTATGTAGTCAATATCACTTGCTTTATATTTGTGGAAAGACATCTATCTATATAATTATTGTGCATTATGTAGTCATTACGCCTATAGTAGAAAACTTTCCGTTTACAGAAAAACTAGAGCCAATTGACAAATTTCATTGTTATATTTGAACTCAGAATGTGAAATTCATTAAGAAATGGATCCTTTTGTTTCCAAAACTGGCAAAAAATAAAAATTTGTTGAACAGTGTAATCAGCCTCTGATCACACAGCCTGCCACCTACACCACTGCTCCACAATTGGTCATATCAAAAGGCAATCGATCATGCATGGCACAAATATTAAATGAAAGAGGAAGGAAAATCACCCATAGCGTAGCAATAAAAACTCCTTTAAGAACTAGGTATCTACTCACATTGGAATGGAGATCTCTGTGGTCCCTGTGATGACGTCCGTTTGGACGGAATGCATAGACCGGAGCTACCGCGGTGACATCATCACGCCCACTGGGGTGCTGGAAGCTTTGTTTGTGATATGCTGGCTCATCTTACGAAGAACTAGGTATCTACAGTACTTACATTGCAATGGAGATCTCTGTGGTTCCTGTGAGGACGTCCGTTTGGACGAAATGCATAGAGCGGAGCTACTGTGGTGATGCCATCACGCCCACTGGGGTGCTGCAAGCTTTGTTTGTGATATGCTGGCTCATCTTACGAAGAACTAGGTATCTGCTCACATTTGAATAAAACAAGCCAGCATATCACAAACGGTGCATTAAGCACCCCAGTGGGCTTGATGATGTCACCGCTGCAGCTCCTCTCTACTCGTTTCATCCAAACAGACATCGTCACAGGGGCCATGGAGTTCTCCATTCAAATGTGAGTAGATACCCAGTTCCCAATAAAAAAGTGTTCTTATTGCTACACTATGGGTGATTCTTCTTCAGCTTTTATATAATATTTGTACCATGCCTGATCGACAGATTGCCTCTGATATGACCAATTGTGGAGTAGTGGTGTAGGTGGAAGGCTATGTGATCGGAGGCTGATCATCTGTCCATCCATCTATCTTCAGTTTGGATATTCCAGCTAAAGCAGTTTTTGTTTTATCTTTTGATAGGCCAATCATTTTTATCTTATTTTGACAGTTCTGATGCACCCTTCAAGCATACTTCTGGATACAAAGAACTTCCAGGATGTTTAAAGCCCTATTCAGGGATAACGCTATATTTTTTTCTATCACCCTTCCCTTCCTTATGGTGTTTCCACCATATATTCTTAATCTGATCAATGAAAATACAAAATCGCATTCATGGATATTTCAGTGCTGCCGATCGATGCAAAATGAGCAATATTTCTCCGCACTGGTCGATTAACTCAATTGAATCCCGTGTAAATTAAGTTTTAAATCAATTGGAAGTGGAAGAGAAATTATGGATTTTCTATAATTTGCAGATTCGATTGTATGTATGATATTTGATCGCATGATAAGTATGTGGCCACCAACAGACAAAGTACTACGATCTACAAAAGAAAACAAAAGTTTCTAACGCTTAATTGGGTGTGAAAAGCTACAGAACAGTGATCAGTTACATGTAGGCATCAGGAAGCAGGCCAATGTAGCCCCTTGATCTCCAGGTCTGAGACTTCCACTTTTCTATTTTCAATAAAGGATTTGTTTGATCTTTGGGCAACTAATCCCCATATACAAAGTGACTCAAAGCAAAAGGTGGGTCAGCAATCTGCCAGACAGCAAACTCAGAGTTCCCAGCCACAACGCACACTTCAAAGCCACAAGTTAAGCACTGATTAGGTAATACAGACACTCTCTCCCTACTGATCCCCGTGGATCTGCAGTTTTTGCCTGTATGTTGCTTTTTCATAAACCAGCAGATTAAACAGAGCTTCATATGGCTCAGACAGGTTTTTTACATTGTTATTAATTAAAGCATAGATAGCCCAGAAACACACTTTCCTTCGAAAGCATAGAATAGCATTAAAAAAGCCTTCTGTCTTAGGCCTCTTTCACAAAGTAATTGGGGGTAGTGGTAAAAACAGGCAGCTGAGCCATGCTTTTGCTGCTCCCTGGCTGCCCCGCAAAAGACCTCATTTACACTGGGCCATTACATACGTGCCCCATGCAGGGCCATATTTTTCCAGGACGGGGATGCACAGATGTTGCTTGCATCCCTGTGCCAGCAGCCTCTTTGTTGTCTATCGGGATACATCAGCTGCACAAACACAGCTGCTTTGTCCCAATACACATCTGAGTAGGTACGGGTCCCTGAACACACATTGGATCCAGGTCCCTGCGTTTACTCTTCCTTGTAAAAGCTGTGCTGTAAGGCGTGGAACAGCTTAAACCTTCTATGGTGACTAATTGAAGATGACCTGGTTAATTTTAGGCCATCCTGTGACTCTCTAGTTTGCAACTATGTTGTGATTATATCTGATTATAGTAATACTGTATTTATTTTAGTCATTCTGGTTTAATATAGTACACCTGATTGTGATCAGCATGTACAGGTCTGATGTAGTGGATTTCTTTAGAATACCACAAACATCTGCGTGTGCTGCATTGCACATTGTACTGTACATACCACACCATTCCACTATGCACATTACATAAAAAAAGAAACTTTTTTTATATATATATATATAAAAATAAATAAATAAAATAAGCAGCCTAAAAGAGGTAGGCCACTCTGTTACACACATACTGACTCCAGATAAGAAGTCATTATGACCCTGACCAATGCACAAATTCGCTATTGGTTTTAAGGCCACCCCCTCACACAGTCATTAGTTAAAACTGAGGTGAGCGCCAGGAGGAAGGCCCAACTTTATGGCTCAAGTCATTGCTTGTATTATAGAGTACCTGGGGTTTTGGGCAGGGGGAATCAGTCATCATATCTGCTTAAATCTACCAACAATTTGGAAAGAGGGGAGAGAGAGGAGAAGGAGAACGCAAGAGAAAAGTGAGCGAGCGCACCTGAGCAAGAGCGTGTGTGCGCACATCAGAGAGAATGCACGTGAGAGAGCGCTAGAAAGAAAAAAAAAAAATATGTAGAGAGCAATTAGAAAAAAAAAAGAAAGTGAGAGAGAGTCAATTTGACTCTGACCAATGCATACATTCACTTTTGTTTTCTAAGGCCACTTATCATACTCATTGGTCAAAACTGAAGTGAGCGCCAGCAGGAAGGCCAAAGTGCCAACTTCTTGGCTTAAGTTATTGCTTGTATTATAGAGTACCTGGGGTTTTGGGCAGGGAGAATCAGTCATCATATCTGCTTAAAACTAACAACAATTCAGAATGCGGGGAGAGAGAGGAAAAGGAGAACGCAAGAGAAAAGCAAGCATGCACACCTGGGCAAGAGTGTGCGCACACATCAGAGAGAGTGCACGTGAGAGTAATAGAGAGAGCGAGAAAGAAAAAAAATGCAGAGAGCGAGAAAAAGAAAGAAAGAGTGAGTGAGAGCAAGAGAGAGTCAGTATGACTCTGACCAATGCATACATTTACTTTTGTTTTTTAAGGCCACCCCTCATAGTCATTGGTCAAAACTGAAGTGAGCGCCAGCAGGAAGGCCAAAGTGCCAACTTCTTGGCTTAAGTTATTGTTTGTATTATAGAGTAACTAGGTTTTGGTGACGGAGAAAAATCAGCCATTATATCTGCTTAAGACTACCAACAATTCAGAGAGAGGGGGGAGAGAGAGGAAAAAGGAGAATGCAACAGAAAAGCGAGCATGCGCACCTGAGCAAGAGCATGCACACATACACATCAGAGAGAGTGCACGAGAGAGCAATAGAGAGAGCGAGAAATAAAAAAAACTGGAGAGAGCGAGAGAAAGTCAGTATGACCCTGACCAATGCATACATTCACTTTTGTTTTCCAAGGCCACCCCTCACAGTCATCGGACAAAACTGAAGTGAGCGCCAGCAGGAAGGTCAAAGTGCCAACTTCAGGGCTTAAGTTATTGCTTGTATTATAGAGTACCTGGGGTTTTGGGGGAGAAAAAAAATCCATCACATCTGCTTAAAACTACCAGCAATTTGGAAAGAGGCAAAGGGAAAAGGGAAAGCAAGAGAAAAAGAGTGAGTGTGCACACCTGAAAAAGTGAGAGCGCATAAGCGCACATGAAAGAGAGAGAGCGAGGAAGCGTGCGCAAGCACAAGCAAGAGAGAAAAAAAGAGGAAGTACAAGCACAAGAGAAAGCACATGAGAGAAAGGGAGCAGAAGCGAGAGAGCAAGAGAGTATGTAAGCACAAGACAGCGCGCAAGAGCGAAAGAGGGGGCGCAAGAGCGAAAGATTTCATTGCACACTCCTCCTGTAACTGATGTTCAGTGTTCTCTGAATAGCATGGTTGAATATGCAAACGCTTTAAAATGAGCATTGAGTGTTAAAGTAGACATGAACCATGTAAAATGTATATCAAAACACAGTTGATCTTTTGTTTCTTAAAGCAAATGTCATTAAACAAGCAGGTAATCCTTCTAATGCATTTTAAAAGTCAGTAACAATATCCTAAAATGCCCAACAAACACTGTAATCCCAATCCACATAAGATGATCCTTCTTAACTTCTTTGTGACCTTATTTTAGACAGAAAAATTGTCCGGTAGTTAAACAAGGCCAAATGCGATGACATACCTAAGCTCACATCAAGTAGTTAGCCCCTACACATACTTTTGCATGGTGGTCAGTATATTAAAGCGGAATTCTAGGCAGAAACAAAAAGGCACAAGTCGGTGTAGCTCTGTAATCATAATGCGATACCAAAAAAAAAAAAAATCTAAATTTGAAATAAAGTCTCAATTCAGCAAACAGTACTACACCACTGCAACTCTCATATTGTTTCGGTGACCTAAATCTTGTATTCGCACTTCTCCCAACTTCTCCTGTCACAGCATGAAGAAAGTAGTGCCGATAGCTGGCAATTGTTAGAGGATGGATTGGCACCAGCAGTGCCGCCTCATCAACGCACATCAGTGAAGGAGAAAAATGAACTGTTTGCAAAATTTTATAATAGAAACAAAGAAAAACTTTTTTTCAAGATCTTTGCTCTTTTTTTGTTTATAGTGTAAAAAATAAAAACACCCAGCAGCGAGTAAATACCACCAAAAGAAAGCTCTATTTGTGTGAAAAAAATAAATGATAAAAATTTCATATGGGTACAGTGTTGCATGACCACGCAATTGTCAAAGTGCGACAGCGCTGAAAATTGGCCTGGGCACGAAGGGGGTACAAGTGCCCTGTAGGAAAGTGGTTAATGGCTGTGTGTTGAGTTATTTTGAGGGGACAGCAAATTTACACTGTTATACAAGCTGTACACTCACTACTTTACATTGTAGCAAAGTGTCATTTCTTCAGTGTTGTCACATGAAAAGATATAATAAAATATTTACAAAAATGTGAAGGGTGTACACATGTCTGAGAGATACTGTATGTGGGACCAAGTCCCTCTGGTGTAACCCACAGATAAAAAGGGGTAAACAATAACAATGAAATTTAAAAAATTTTTCCTGGACATGTTTAATAGCAAAAAGTCAAAAATATTGTTTTTTTCTCAAAATTGTTTGTTTTTTTGTTGATGGCGCAAAAAAAGAAAAAAAAAAACACCGCACACATAGGCGATCAAATACCACCGAAACCCAGCAAAAGAAAATTCTGTACAATCTTTCACCACTAGAGCGAAGGGCTATACACGATTTGCGCAACAATCAGGCCATCACCATCAAACCAGCGGACAAAGGGGGAGCAGTTGTTGTGATGGATACAAACAAATACATACAAGAAGGCCAGAGGCAACTGGAAAATGCCATCTACTATAAAAAACTGGATCATGATCCAACCCAGGACTTTACAAAGCAATTAAAAGGTCTCATTAAAACACTTCCAGCCCACCTACATTCAGAACTTATAAATGCGATTCCGGATCATCCAGAAATCGGGGACTTCTACATGCTGCCCAAAGTCCACAAGCCAGGAAATCCAGGCAGACCCATCATAACGGGTATGAATACACTCACCGAACAAATCTCAGGCTTTGTAGAAAAAAATTTTAAAACCGTTAGTCATGAATACTGCTAGTTTCCTGCAAGACACAACTGACTTTCTGAACAAGATCAACAACATCCAGCAATTACCACCAATACACTTCTAGTGACTATGGATGTAGTATCCCTGTATAGTAATATCCCTCACAAGGATGGATTAGCTGCATGTCACAGATCCTTATCATCCTCACCAAACCACAAATACACTGCTGAGGATGTTACACAGCTCATTGAATTCATACTTACACACAACTACTTTGCTTTCAATAAGGACATCTATCTTCAATGTATGGGCACTGCGATGGGAAGTAAAATGGCACCCCAATATGCAAATTTATTTATGGCTGACATGGAGGAACAATTCCTGAACAGCATGGAACAAAAACCATACAGATACTTTCGCTATATTGATGATATTTTCATCATATGGACAGAAGGTGAAGAAAATCTAAAACAATTTTACTCATTGATGAACACTTTTCATCCATCAATCAAACTAACAATGGAATACTCAAACACACAGGTCAACTTCCTAGACACCACAGTATACATCAGGGATGATACACTTCACACCTCAATATACAGGAAACCCACTGACAGATGCAACTACCTCCACAGTTCCAGCTTCCACCCCCAACACACGAAACGTGCCATCATATACAGTCAAGCCATTAGATACCACCGAATATGTTTTGACCCAAGAGACAGAGATAAACATCTCGGGACACTAGCAGACGCCTTCCATAAGAAAGGTTACAAGGAGAAAACTATCAACACCAGCATAAACACAGCCTTGAGAACCCGAAGGGAAAATCTGCTTCAGTACAAAGAGAAAAAAAACAAACAACCGTTTACCTCTAGTAACCACATACAACCCAGCACTAGAAGGGATAAGAAAAATAATCAAAGATTTACAACCCATCATAACAGAGGATGGAACTCTGAAAGAAATATTCCAGCAACCCCCAATACTGGCTTTCAGACAACCCCCCAACCTCAGAAATAAACTAATCAGTAGGAAACTTCCTTCTGATTATGATGTCACAAATAATGGAAGCAAACCCTGCAATAAGAAACGCTGCAAGCTGTGCAACCAAATCAATCCATCAAAAAGTGTCAGACACTCAAAAGGGATCTTCAATATCTGCGGATCATACAGCTGCACCTCCAGTAATGTTGTGTACCTCATCCAGTGCAGAAAATGCAGCAAAGGTTCTTATGTTGGTGAAACAGGACAGAGGTTACAAACACGGATGAATTTTCACAGACATACCATCAAGGAACATAAAGAAGGTGACCTTTGCACACCTGTAGGACACCATTTCTCACAACCAGGCCACAATATGGAAGACCTCAATATTTTAGTTCTGAAAGGAAAATTTAAATCCATCCAGGAAAGAAAAACATTTGAACTAAGAATGATAATTCTATTTGACACAAAAGATAACGGCCTTAATTTGGACATGGGTTTCCTCAACCATTATCCGACAGCTTTATGACCATCTATTAGCTAAAACTTGACCCCCTCTGTGTGAGTGTTGTATCCCCCCTCACTTTTGATGTATCTTATCTGTAGCCCTTTTTTTTTTTTTTTTCTCTCAATCCATTCTAACATTCTGCTTAAACTTTGTGATTTTTAATAGTACTGCTTAGACCTTGAAGAAGGGGACATACCCCAAAAGCTTGTCCTCAAAATTGTATGTTAGTGCAAATAAAAAAAGTATCACGGACAGTACTCAATTGTTTCTGGAAAAAAAGACAAATTTAATTTGGGTGCAGCATTGCATGACCGCGCAATTGTCAGTTAAAGTAACAGCGCCGTATCGCAAAAAATGGCCTGGTCAGGAAGGAAGGTAAATCATCTGGAAGGATAAGTGGTTAAAGGACTAGATAGGCCACATAATTACTAGAAGTTAGCGTGTGCCTTGTTTCAAACAAATAAGCCTTGAAAGTTTGCAATTTAACACCATTCAAAACAAACTATCAGTTAACATATCATATATTGTTACAAAACAATGCAGCGGTGTTATGCCCAGCTTGTACAAATGCTTTACAGGGAGATGAAGTACCAAACTAGAGATAGATATATACTATACACACTTCCACTTTTTGCAGCCAAATTGGGATTACTCATACTATGATGTTTGGGGGGGGGGGGGGGGGAGTTTAGATCAACAACTGACCGAGTTGGTAAAAGCAAAAGGTGAACAAAACAACTATGTAGACATAAGGACAGTTCCCACACCTAGTACACAAAATAAAGATTCAGCTCACCACCAGTATAAGCTTTTCCCACAACAGGGTTTTGTAGTTCCCACCTGTTTCTGGGGTCCAGAGAAAAAAAAAAATGCGGCCAAGAGTGACCCTTGGGTCGTGGGGGCAGCGTTTGAGCAGTTTTTTTTAATGGACTCCAGTGACACGCAGGGAAGAAGTCCTTGCACTTCTTCTGAAAATGAAGCGCACACGGGAACCTCGGTTCCCAGTCCGGCTGCGTCTTGCAGTGCGGGCGGCGCGCCATTAGAGCTAGTGGCAGCTGCCCACGGGTCCGCATTTCTCTGTGCAGGTGGTGCAGCTGCACGGATTTTTGTGCGGCTCCGCAGCCGCACCACCTGCACAGATGTGAACCTAGCCTGAACATAGCCTCAAAAGGAACCAAACAGCAGTGATATATACACTTGCCTTATAGGACCCGTTCCCAGCCACCGAATCCCTGTTTTCTGTTTTTGTTTGTTGCCAATTGGCAGCTTATAATGGGGCTAATGCACAGGAACCCCAAGCCAAGCTCTTGGCTTGCCGTAATGGTGCGGTCATATAAACTCGAATGGCCCAGTTTACTGGTGGTCTTAATGAATCTTCTGCATCTGCCAACAGGTAGTTTGGCCCATTCTTCTGCAGCAAACTGCTCTGGTTATCTCAAAATATGAAGGTTACCCTCTCTCTATTGACTGCATGTTTCAACTTTTTCTATAGACGTTTGATAGGGTTCAGATCAGGGCTCCTATACGGCCACTTCAGAATTGTCTATTGTTTTGCTCGTAGCTGTTCTTTGATGCTTTTACCTGTATGCTTTGGGCGATTATCCTGTTGGTGGACCCATAACCCGAGTCTGAGGCAAAGCTTTCTGACACTGGTCACCCCAAATTTCTTATTAGTCTTGAGATTTTATTGTGCCCTGCACAGATTCAAGGCACCCTGTCCCAGATGCAGCAAGGCAGCCCCAAAACAGAGCTGAGCCTCCTCCAGGTTACACAGTAGGTACAGTGCTTTTTTCTTTAAAAACCTCATTTTTTGCCACCTGTGAACATAGAGCTGATGCCAAAATGCTCCAGTTTAATCTCATTTGTTCAAAGTACATTCACCTAAAAGTATTGGGACATATCAGTATGCATTTTAGCAAATTTCATTTTAGTGCTTTTATGTTTTTCTTTTAACAGTTGAATCTTCCTGGGTCTTCTTCCTTTGAGCCCACTGTCACTTAAAAAGCGTTGGATGGTGCGATCAGACACTGATGTACCTTGACCTTGGAGTTCAGCCGGTTTCTATTTCCTTGGCTCTTTGTCTACCATTTGCATTATCTTGTTCAATCTGGAGGCCCATTTTCCTCTTGCACCCATGTCTGGGGATGTTGGCTACACTCATGGACCTTAAACTTTGTTGTATTTCCACCTGTAGTCACAGGAACATCAAGCTACTTTTGATACCAAGAGTGGTTCTAAAGGCTGAATCCCTTAACGCATTCCCTGCATTAAGGTAAAAAACCACCCCACTAACTGTTCCTCCCCCAAAACAACTACCCAAGTTGATTCATGCTCTAGCACTGTCCATGAGTGCAGCAGCACAGATCTCTCTTCCTAGTCTCACAGGAGACTAAGAGCTGTGGAAGCCATTGGCTCCCACTGCTGTCAGTCAAATCCTGTGTGGAGGGAGCGTTGGCATGCCAAGCAACAGTGTGTGTGTGTGTCTATGAATATACACAATCCAGCTTGGGAGCATGGCCACATGAATGCCACCTCAACAAATGGCTTGCTGAGGGGGCAATCAGAGAAGAGGAAGAGCAGGCAGTGCTGGTGGAGAAGAGGAGATAAGAGACTGCTCTGTGCAATATCCTTGCACAGAGCTGGAAAGTGTAACTTTTTTTTTTTGTATTGTGGTATAAAAAAAAACAAAAAAAAAACAAAACTTTAATATCACTTTAAAGCTCTCCTCAAACAACTCTTGCTAGTCCATGTTCGATGTGGTGCATACAGAAGGGGGTCAAATGTGCCGTTTGCTTTGCAAGAGCATTTCCTATTAGCTTAGTGAATGTCAGAAGATCTTTTAACCCTTTCCTGCCCACCCCAGCATCCCTTAAAGGATGGGGGGGGGGGGGAGGTTAGGCAATCAAGTGACTACTGTGATTTGCTGTCACAGTGGTCACATGATCAAAAGCTGATACGGCTTGCTACCAATCTCTGGTGGGAGCGGAGAACTGTCTTTGACATTAGCGGTCAAGTGACATTTGTGCAGCGTGTGGGTGTTAAAAACCAACCCTTTTGTGAAGAAGGCAGCAACAGATTAAAGTGTTACTAAACCCAGGACCCTGCATTCACTATATCTGCTCTCCCACAGTACACAGAACATGGAAATGCAATTATTTTAGTAATTATAAACTGCTAAATACCTTTTCTCATCAGCAGTATAGAGCAGTCTTCTATCAGTGTCCAGCAGAGCACTGGTTAAAGCTTATAGGAGGAGTTTTCATTCTCCTCTGACTGACCTGAGGCTGCGGAACCCCTGACCCCCTGTCTGGACAGTGCTGATCGGCCCTGTGCTGATCACATGAATCCTCCCAAAAAAAAAAAAAAACCCTCTCTAGCAACACACACTAAACTGAGCATGTGCACAGTGACTCAGAGCTCTCTACTATCAGATGTACTGGGGACAGCAGTAGAAGGGGAGGATTAGAGAAGACAGGATTAAGCAGCCTTTTTACACAATGCTTAGGTTCCACAGTGGGTATAACAAGCATGCTTAACAGCACATACAGAATGATTTTACTTTTGTGAGTTTAACATATTAATTTCCAACATCCACTAATATACACGTAGTTGCAGTGCTGTGGTTCAATCCTTTTTGGGTTAAAACAGGTGCTGAGGTGGTGACATATCACAGCCTAGCAAAGTCCCTCTGAAAGGTGTTCCAATGCTGATCATTTTTCATAGGGGCAGCAAGGGTCTGCTGCATGTGAGAACATGCACTTAGCTTGAAATATTGATTTTATTCATAATCTTAAAGCGGTTGTTCAGTCACTTTAAAGAGATATATTTTAGGTTCGGCCTTTAAAAGAAAAAAAGAAAAAAAAACCCCACCACACACGTCATACTTACTTGTGCAATGGCATGTGACTGCATCTGCGTCAGGGTAACTGGGTCCTTCCTGCTCTTCTCACATAATGTTAGCCCACAAATCAGCCAAATACTTGCAAACAATGAACTTTCCTATGTTGCCAATATATAACCTCAGCAGTTGTTAAGCCTTAGAATACCTGCACCTAAAGCTACCCATACACTGTGCCAACTTCAGTCCATTCCGCAGGAATTTCTCTGTGGGTGTCCTTGCTCTGTTCAACAGAAGTCAAAGGAACGATCAACTTTTGTCGAAGGAGGTTGCACAATTTTTTGTGGGCAGAACAGTGGTTACATCTAATCAGAAGCCCCTGCAGTCTGGGTATTTTGACTGCCTGTGGGGGTCGACTAACAAAATACAATAGCTGTAGAGGGAGATTCGTTCGTCCATGCTATTTGGGCTTGTCGGCTATACTTTAGGGCCAGTTCACACGTTTCAGTTGTTTCTTTTCTGCATCCAAAACGCACAGAAAGTAGGTTACATGGTTGTCGATGTCATAGTTCACATCAGTGCTTGCAGTTCAAGTTGCAGAAAAAAAAACAGAACAGGCTGCAATTTTTTTCTGCATAGAACTGTACTGCAACGCAGTAAAATGCATGAAAACGCACCGGTATGCACCAAAGGCGCACTGGAACGCACCACAAAATGCACTGAAACGCACCCATCCCTGTTTAAACTGGGGGGAAAAAAATTAACCATAAAACATCAAAAGCACCGGAATGAGTCAAAACTACGCATGCAGAAATGCATCTGGACTGCGTTTCCTTAGTGTGAACCGGCCCTTAATCACTTAGAATAGGGGAGTACCCTGGACTGGATTATTCCTCTTTTCAGATCAATATGACACAACCACACCATAGGGGTACTTACAAACAGTACTGAGGTTTGAACATCGCTAATCCTGGCCAACATTTCTTCTGTTCATTTTGCACACATTTGTGAACATGCACATACATGAGTATACCAAATTCTAGCTCACAGAATGGTGTTTTAACGTCTTCAAATGAACATGGTATGCACACAATATGATGTAGACCCTGATGTAAGTGGATGGGGACTCTGATAGAAGGGGAGGATCTTGATATAAGGGGCCTTAATGTAAGGGAGTGACTCTGATACTCTGATGGAAACGCTGATGCAAAGGGGGGGGGGTATTGATGGGGACCCCGATGTGAGGGGGTGGGACGGAGATGAGAGCATGATGTAAAGTAGGATCCTAATGTAAGGGGGTCTCTGATGGGGACCTCAGTGTGAGCAGGGACTCTAAAGGAACCATAGTGTAAAGGGGAACCCTGATGTAAGGAGGTCTCTGATGGGGACCCCAATGTGAGCATGGCCTGTAAAGGAGCCACAATGTAAAGGAGGACTGATGCAAGAGGGGGAATCTGATGGGGGCCCTGATGAAAGAGGGGGACTCTCATGTAAGGGTGCAAGGGTGGAGAATTCTGATGGGGACCTGATGAAAGGGATGAGACTCTGATGTAAGCGTGGGGGGGGGGGATATTAATGGAAACCCTAATGTGGGGGGGGGCTCTAATGTGGACCCGGATGGATGTAAGGGGGATGCCACTCTGATGGGAAACGTGATGTAAAAGGGGGTCCTCTGATGGAAGTGGGGATTCTGCTGTGGGCTCTGATGTAAGGGGAGGGATCTGATGGGGACACTGCTGTGTGTGTGTGTGCGCGCGGGGGGGGACGGGGGGGGAACTCCAATGTGGACCCTGATGTAAGGGGGGGGGGGGTCACTGATGGGAAACTTCATGTAAGAGGGGGTCCTCTGATGGAAGTGGGGATTCTGATGTAAAGGGGGGAATCTGATGGAGACCCTGATGTGGGGGGGGGGGAATCCAATGTGGACCCTGATTTAAGGGGGGGGGGGTTACTCTGATGGGAAACTTGATGTAAGAGGGGGTCCACTGATGAAAGTGGGGATTCTGATGGGGGCTCATCTGATGGGAACCTTGATGTGGTGGGGGGGGGGGGGACTCCAATGTGGTCCCTGATGTAAAGGGTGGGTGGTGTCACTGTGATGGGAAACTCGATGAAAGAGGAGGTCCTCTGGTGGAAGTGGGGATTCTGATATGAGGTTGAGGGGGAACTCTAATGTGGACCTCGATATAAAGTGTGGGGGGCCCTCTGATAAGTAAGTGAGGGAGGGGATGAGGACAGCAGTCATAGAAGGTTGTGATGGTGTGCAGTGAATGTGGAATGTCTTTGTTTTCCTGATCATGTGTGCCTGTGGCTCTGATCACACTGATGACTATACAGCTCCCAGGATGTGCTCCTCATTCATTGATAAGGCGGATTCTCTCGGCCTCCAGTGTAATGAATGGGATGAGTGGAGTCTGGTGGAGACAAGTCTTTAGATCCCGGTCCCCCCCATAGACATGTAGAGGAGCCGTGTCTCCCCGATGACAGCCCGGTACAGCGCCGTGTATCCGAGCATACAAAGCTGTGGGGAGTACAATGCCGGCTGCCATGTGCACACATCACCGTCCTGTACACAGAGATCGGAGGACGCCACTTCCGTCTGACTCATTTCCACTACGAGGAGAGATGAGGAAATCCGTCCCATGTGTCTCCCCGGTACTCCATCCACCCCCCATCCCCGGCCATGCGGGTCCCGGGCCGTCACACGGGGATCTCAGCATCCTTCCAGCCCTACGACAGACGCCGATCATCTGTAACCCATGGTAACCCCGGCTGGGTACCACTGACTGCCCACCCTCCGGACAGACAGAGGGCCGTATTGTCATCCAGGTGACAGTCCTCCAATAAGAGGTGTACCCGGCGGTCACATGGCTCCGATAAGGACATGAACCTCATCTGTGAGCCGAGCTCCTGATTTACGTGGCATCTGCATGCAACAGCTGCTCTGTCCTCTCCGATCATCTCCTCCCTGACAACTTCCTACTGAACATCGCTGTGCCATGGCACCCCCTCCCTCATCACTGTGTCCTGGCACCCCACATTCCATACCGTAGTCAGCAGAGGTCTCATCTGTTCCCCGACACGGTCCTCGTCCATGGTCCCCCACTGATCGGCAGACAGGAGATCTGGGGTGCTGCAGGTGTACAACCCCCGGAGATCGTCAGATCTGATCACAAGGAGCACACCATCCGATCCACTCACACACGATCGCACGGCTGATCCTTTATCGGAAGAGAGAAGTGGTGGTGTCGTTGCTCACTCCGCCCCTCTTCCTCCTCCTTGTGTGGAGCTCACTCTTTCTTTTTGCATGGCCTCTTCTATCTGTTCCATTGGCCGGGCCCTCCCCTTCCCTCTGTCTACCTCCCATCCCCCTCTGTGCTTTGTGCTCGATCCCTGGAGGTAGTGTGATGGCACCGGGATCTCTGTGTGCTCAGCATGGCTCACTGATCTCTATGGTCCATCAGAGCTCCCATGGCTGGTCTCTGACCGGCACTGTGTGTAATGTCTAGAGTCCGTGTCTCATGGCTGGTCTCTGACCTGCACTGTGTGCAACACCTAGAGTCCGTGTCTCATGGCTGGTCTCTGACCGGCATTGTGTGTAATGTCTAGAGTCCGTGTCTCATGGCTGGCGTCTGACCAGCATTGTGTGTAATGTCTAGAGTCCGTGTCTCATGGCTGGCGTCTGACCAGCATTGTGTGTAATGTCTAGAGTCCGTGTGTCATGGCTGCCCTCTGACCGGCATTGTGTGTAACGCCTACAGTCCATGTCTCATGGCTGGCCCTAACCCGCATTGCGTGTAACGTCTAAAGCCCGTGCCTTGAGGCTGGTCCCTGACCGGCGTTGTGTGTAACGCCTAGAGCCTGTGTCTCGAGGCTGGCCCCTGACCGGCGTTGTGTGTAATGCCTAGAGCCCGTGTCTCATGGCTGCCCTCTGACTGGCATTGTGGGTAACGTCTAGAGTCCCTGTCTCATGGCTGCCCTCTGATTGGCGTTGTGTGCAATGCCTAGAGTCCATATCTCATGGCTGCCCTCTGACCGGCATTGTGTGTAATGTCTAGAGTCTTTGTCTCATGGCTGGCCCCTGACCGGCATTGTGTGTAACGTCTAGTCCGGTCTCTGACCGGCACTGTGTGTAACGTCTAGAGTCCGTGTCTTGTGGCTGGCCCCTGACCAGCATTGTGGGTAACATCTAGAGTCCGTGTCTCATGGCTGCTCTCTGACCGGCATTGTGTGTAACACCTAGAGTCCATGTCTCATGGCTGGCGTCTGACCGGCATTGTGTGTAATGTCTAGAGTCCGTGTCTCATGGCTGGCGTCTGACCGGCATTGTGTGTAATGTCTAGAGTCCGTGTCTCATGGCTGGCCTCTGACCGGCATTGTGTGTAATGTCTAGAGTCCGTGTCTCATGGCTGGCCTCTGACCGGCATTGTGTGTAATGTCTAGAGTCCGTGTCTCATGGCTGGCCTCTGACCGGCATTGTGTGTAATGTCTAGAGTCCGTGTCTCATGGCTGGCCTCTGACCGGCATTGTGTGTAATGTCTAGAGTCCGTGTCTCATGGCTGGTCTCTGACCGGCATTGTGTGTAACGTCTAGTCTGGTCTCTGGCCGGCATTGTATGTAACGTTTAGAGTCCGTGTCTCATGGCTGCCCTCTGACTGGCGTTGTGTGCAATGCCTAGAGTCCATATCTCATGGCTGCCCCTGACCGGCATTGTGTGTAACGTCTAAAGTCTCTGTCTTATGGCTGCCCTCTGACCGGCATTGTGTGTAACGTCTAGAGTCCCTGTCTCATGGCCGCCCTCTGACTGGCGTTGTGTGCAATGCCTAGAGTCCCTGTCTCATGGCCGCCCTCTGACTGGCGTTGTGTGCAATGCCTAGAGTCTCTGTCTCATGGCTGCCCTCTGACTGGCATTGTGTGCAATGCCTAGAGTCTCTGTCTCATGGCCGCTCTCTGACTGGCATTGTGGGTAACGTCTAGAGTCCGTGTCTTGTGGCTGGCCCCTGACCGGCATTGTGTGTAACGTCTAGAGTCTCTGTCTCATGGCCGCCCTCTGACTGGCGTTGTGTGCAATGCCTAGAGTCTCTGTCTCATGGCTGCCCTCTGACTGGCATTGTGTGCAATGCCTAGAGTCTCTGTCTCATGGCCGCTCTCTGACTGGCATTGTGGGTAACGTCTAGAGTCTCTGTCTCATGGCCGCCCTCTGACTGGCGTTGTGTGCAATGTCTAGAGTTCCTGTCTCATGGCTGGACTCTGACCGGCATTGTGTGTAATGCCTAGAGTCTCTGCCTCATGGCTGCCCTCTGACCGGCATTGTATGTTGCAGTACGTTGCATACAAATGCAGACACAGGTTATTTTGTGACACTTCAGTAATTGCTAACATAAACACAATTAGCAATGCATTGTAACAACTGTACAGGATGCCGGGGGCGGGTCACGGACCCCACGTATGTTTTCCCACTATTTGGGTTGTGATCCTTTAAGGGGGATGGTTTGAGAGACATATTTAGTACTTAGGGGTTATTACCCATGCAGGGTGAGGGTTTCCCTGAGTAGGAGAGGAGTTAGTTCTCTCAGGATTGGTAAGTCCTCAATTGGGTCTTGAAAAGGAGCGGGGAGGAGTCTGCAGTTGTCTGTGAGGTAGAGCAAAGCATTTGACAAGCTGTGAGAAAATGACATTTTTAGTACTTTCAGATTTTCACTCATGCAGGGTGAGGGGTTCCAGGGGGTAGTCTGGCTGAAGGGGAGAGGAATGAGTTATAGCTCTCTCAAGATTGCCAAAGTCCTCATTTGGGACTCATAATTCGGATGCTCGGAGACATTTTGGGTGGGAAAGAGCCTCCAACCCTGATTATAGAGACTCTGGTCCTGAATGGGTTAACCCACCTGCAGGGGAGCCCTGAGAAGAAGCAGGAAGGAGTCAGCACCTGTCTCTGAGGTGGAGTGGATCAGGTGAGAGGTGTGAGAAAGTATAGAATGTCTGGAGACTGAGACATTGTTTTCTGAACTCTTGCAGGTTTTGCACTACCCTGAAGCAGTCAGGAACCCTACATCCCTGGGTTGGGACTGGGATATTGGTGATGAGCCATTGTGTTTTCAATACACAAGAATTTTGGACTGTTTGTCTTTTTTGCTTGCTTGATTTTGAAAACAATAAAGACTATTTTATTTTTACAAGCAGCTGGCTGGTGATACTGGGCTCCCCATGTTACAACTATTCTGATACGGGCAGGGGCGGACTGACCATTGGGAAACTCGGGCACTGCCCGAGGGCCCGGTGTCATGAGATGCCCCTGGTACCTTTTTCATAGGCTTTGAGTTTTGGCAAGGACACAGGGGCCCCATGATCCCCTATTGCCCGGGGGCCCCATGAGTTGTCAGTCCGCCCCTGGATACGGGCAATGCAGCCATAAAAGATGACTGAAGTAAAAACTGACATTTAAAGGGCCAGTGCCTGTTTTGCATGTCCTGGGTCAAAGCAGCACCTCTAGATACAGCATGGAAGAGGTTGTAAAAGTCTTGATGCAGGCCCAGCAGGAGGCCACTCAGGCGCAACTACAGGCCCAGCAGGAGGCTACTCGGGTGCAACCAAAGGCCTCCGCAGATGTCAATTGCTGCCATAAGAAAGTTCAGGCCTACCAGGACAAGGTCAATACAGAAGCTAACTGCCACCATGAGGAAATCAGGGCTCTAGTGATACAGGCCCAGCTGCACAGCTGCTTCAGAAAAAGCCTGTGCAAACCAAGTTAGGCGCTCTAGTAGATCATCTGAAGTGAGTTGTTGCTCCTAACAACCCAGTGATGGTGAGGGCCAGCCATTTTGTACAGAAACTTACTCCCCATGATGACATGGAGGCTTTCCTGACCATGTTTACACAGCCGAGAGATGGGGATGACCCCAGGATCAGTGGTCCAGCCACATCGCCCTGTTCAGGTCAGGGAAGACACAAAGGACCTACTATGAACTGCCGACAGCTGATGCCAAGGACTATACAAACTCAAGAGGCAGATCTTAGCTGGCATTTGGGTGACTGTGACTGGCACACCGGATACATCACTGAAGATATCATGCTGGTTAGTCACCGCGGTTCCAAATGCACATTCTGTTGCAGGTGGTCTCATAGTGGTTGCATATGGAAAAGCTAATGGCTACGGATCATGGAAAAGGTTGTCCTGGCCTGCTTATTAAGAGTGTTGCCAAGTGAGCTTCAGTGTCTTATTATATTAACCCCTTGGTGTCTCTGCCTATTATCGAGGTACCATTTGAGCGTACTGCAATGAATCTGGTGGGCCCCATGTTAAAATTGGCTCAGAGATGCTTATACATCCTAGTGGTACTTGAATATGCAATGCAGTATCCAGAAGCGGTCCCTCTGATGAAAACCTCCACCAAAGCATTTGTTTGAGAGTTGTTTACCATGTTCTCTCAAGGACTGGGTTACCTAAAGAGATCTTGATGGACCAAGGTACACCGGTTATAGCAAAGGTGATGACAGACCTATGCAAGCTGTTCTAAGTTAAATAATTGTGACGGTCAATCACCCACAGATGAATGGGTTGGTTAGAAAGGTTCAATAAGATCCTCAAATCTATGCTCAAGAGGGTGGTGCAAAAAGATTGGGATTGCTTACACCCAGTGTTTGTGTTTGCCATCAGAGAGGTACCTCAGGCATCCACTGAGTTTTCCCCCCTGTGAGTCGGTGTATAAGTGGAAACCTCGTGGGGTGCTTGACTTAGTTAAAGAAAATTGCGAAAGTGAATCTTCTGCACATAAAACAGTAGTACAGCATATCACACAAATGAGAGAGAATCGCTAAAGTGATGCCTTGGGTAAAGGAGCATTTACAGAAGGCACAAGAAGCACAGAGAAAAGTGTATAACTGATCCTTAGCTCCAAGCTTCCACAGTTCCAGGTTGGGGACTGCGTGGCTGTGCTTATACCCACAGTGGAGAGTACGTTTCTGGCCAGGTGGCAGGGACCATTTGCAATGGTAGAAAAGGTTAGTGAAGTCCATTCTAAAATACAAAATAAATCAACCCGGGAAAGAAAACCTTACCAAAGCTACTGTGTGAACCTATTAAGACCAAGAGCAAGTAACTGACCTGGCTGAGGTAAAATCAGAGCCCCCTGTAGGGGTGGACTTAGTCCCAATTGCCACCACCCTGTCCAAGCCACAAACTCAACAGGCAAAATAGTTTTACAGAGGAATAGAGAAATGTTTTCAGGGCTGCCAGGCCTTACCAGAGTAGTTAAGCATGACATAAATGTAATAATGTAAAAGTGTAATGTAAAGGTGCTGGTAAAACCCTACCACATTCCCAAGGCACACAGGAAAGCAGTATCAAAGGAAGTTTGTACAATGAACTCAATATCATTGAAGAATCGCAGATCGAGAGTTGTAAAGCCCAATTGTGTTGGTACTGAAGCCCAATGCAACCCTGCAGTTTTGTAATGATTTCAGAAAGCTCAATGGAGTATTGAAGTTTGATACATATATAATGCCCCAAATAGATGAGCTAACAAAGAGGTTGGGACCTTCTCGGTATGTTACCACCTTAGACCTCAACAAGGGCAATGGCAGACACCTTTAAAGCAGGGGTCTCCAAACTTTCTAAAGAAAGAGCCAGTTTATTGTCCTTCAGACTTTAGTAGGGCAGACAGTGCTCAGTGGGAGTAAACAATACAAGATCTTTGGTGATAGGGGGAGAAATAGCTGATGTCGTTGGGAGGAATAGTGCCCCATTTTTGTTGTCGGTGGAATAAATTATGCCCCAACATTGGTATTAGTGGAAGGAATAGTGCCCCACTGTTGGTATCAGTGACATGAATAAGGCTTCAAGGGCTGGATAAAGATAGGCAAAGGGCCACATTTTGGAGACCACTGCTTTAAAGTGTAACTAAAGGTAAATCCATATGTGTCCCATTGGGGATATTTCCCTTCATTTCCTGTCCCATAGCTAAAATAGGAAGTGAGAGGAAATCCCTCCAAAGTGAGAGAATCTCAGGGTCGCCAGAACTAGTGTTCCCATTGGAAGATTAGAGGGAAGATTCCCTCTATTAGTGTTCTGATGTCAACCCAAATTTTGGGAATTATCTATTACTTCCCCCCCCCTTCTCCCTTTTATTACACCCTCATCAAAAACCTCAGTGTATTTAGATGGCATTGTTCTCTTTAGTACAGACAGGGAGTACCATCTTCCTCAAGTTTAGGCTGTGTTGGACTCTCTAAATACATTAAGGAGGGACCGTTAATCCAGAAAAATGGGGTACATTGTGGGTAGGGCTTTGGTGAAACTTCAGATGAACAAGGTAGAGGTTAATTAAGCTTGGCCCTACTCTACCCCATCACAAAGAAACAGGTCCAAGCATTTCTGTGCATCATTGGGTACTACATTTGGTTTGTCTCCAACCTCGCCACTACTGCCGTGACACTGACTGTATTAACCAAGGGTAGGAAGTCAGTCATGGTCAAATGGAATGACAAGGATGAACAGGCTTTTCTAGAGCCTAAAACAGCCTTATGCCAGTATGCAGTGCTGGTCGATCCAGACTTGGTCCAAAAGGATCCTCCATGAAAGCTTAGGCGTCGTTGTCCCCCAATAGATAAATGGACAGGAACACCCCATAGTCTCTCAGTAGAAAGTTGACAGCTGCCAAGAGAAATTACTCTGTAGTGGAACGAGAGTGCCAGGCCATTAAGTGTCACTTTGCGACAATTTCATTAAGTTGGCTTTTGAGAAAAGTGCGATGCAATGTGCCGCAGTCGGCACTGCTGTCATTCTGATTCACACTAGCAGCTGTACACAAGCCTGAAAAACAAATGCAACAATTATAAGTACTTTTAGGCTCCATGCACACTGGGCATTTTAATAAAGCTGGTAGCGTTAGCTGTGTAAAGTCATGTTAAAAATGCAAGTTTTTCAGTGTTTTTGCATCAGCTTTTAGCTGTGTTTTGCTGCTTTTTTCCGCGTGTGCATTTTTTGTGGGGTTTTTTTCCCCCAAAATATTTTTGCTCAAAAGAAGTCCAAAAACACTGGTGTGCTGCGTTTTACCGCATTTTTCAGCATTAGAGCATTTTTACAGCTAAAAAAACTCTTCTAGAAACCCACTAGTTCTGGGGTTTTTGTCCAGCCAAAGAACACTGATTACAGTCTATGTGTGCATGGACACACAGGATAACATGCTGGGGGGTATACTGGCTGTAGAAAACGACGCTAAAAGCTAAAAACAGCAGCTGTAAAAATGTCCAGTGTGCATGAGAAGTTATGCTGCAATATAAAACATTTTGTTCCTAGGTTTAGATATGCTTTAAAGTGATAAAGGTTTTACATGAATGCATAAAAGTTGATCATTGTAAGCACCCCTGTCAACAGTAGATGGTTTGTCTCATCCCTGTAACTGCTACATCTGCAGGAGAGCTTGCCCTTTGAAAAACAACAGACTTACAGACCACCAGGTGAAAATAATAAATGTGTGTTTTTGGTTTTAATACTGCTTTGAGCACTTTCAGGAGCTGATTTAATCACTTACTGAATATGCAGTGTATTTATCGTTTTATCCTTGCCTGTGTTCCTGTTTAAGCTGATGCCACGATGACTGCCCCAGGTTTCCTGTTTCAGGGTGGTTCCTTTCTCTTGCAGAGTCCCATAGAGTCACCCTTGCATGCAAGGACTAGAGCTGTGTCTCCGTACACAGTGTGCATCTATAGGGATACATAGCTCTGTAGCTGTGTGTGGAGCTCCCTACTCCTCCCCCTACCCCTCCCTTTTCTATCCTGTAAAGACTATTCCTTCCTTCTCCTGACTGCATTGTCTACTGTTAACTCCTTCCTGCGAAGACTGGAAGTTCAGGGAAGGAGCATTGAAAATGCAGGAGCCAGCAGCACTGAAGGCTGTAAATGGCAACCGCTGGGCTGGGGTAAGAATTTTACAA
Organism: Staurois parvus; assembly: GCF_062004578.1. NCBI lineage: Eukaryota > Metazoa > Chordata > Amphibia > Anura > Ranidae > Staurois > Staurois parvus. Next base: position 8,576,343 of record NW_028317817.1, on the reverse strand, counting down.
ATAGTTTATAGGGGAATGTTCACTTTTTGTGGTCAATGTGGTAAGCTAAAAAAACAATGATGGTTTAATACTACTTTAAAGAGATGCTGTCACCTTACACTTTCAGGGCCAAGTGACAGTGTCTATGTAAAGCTCACCTCCTGACCACTGGGTACTTAAAGCGGAGCTCCACCCAAAAGCCGAAGTTCTGCTTTAAGCCTTTGTCCCACGGTCATTAAGGATTAGCACCTTTGGGGAGCGGGTACCCGAATTTTACAGGTACCCGCTCCCACTTCTGCTGCGATCGCCTAAGGCAATTAGAAGCAGAAGTTGTCCTCCTCCCCGTAGTTTTCTGGGACACGTGACAGTTCCCAGAAGACTACAGGGCCATTCACAAAGCGCAGCGCTTCTCGCACATGCGCAGTGGGCACACGGCTGTGAAGCCGCAAGCTGTCACAGCCGGGTGCCCACACTGCAGGTGCCGGGGAGAGAGGACGGCCGGTGAAACCAGCAGTGATGAGGACACCGTTGAACCGAGGGACAGGTAAGTGGCTGTATTTTAAAAGTCAGCAGCTACAGTTTTTGTAGCTGCTGACCTTTTTTTTTTCTTCAACTGGAACTCTGCTTTAAAGCTCCTTTCTACATAGGTTTACTTCCACTTCCTATGCAGCTTAGGGGGGAGGGGTTGGGGGAGTAGAAAAACACAGCTCAGCTGAGTGATTTTCCTCCCTCCAAACATAAGTGTAAAGCCATCCATAGATGGATCGAATCTCGGCCTGTTCAGCAGGCTAATTGGAAATATGTTCTCCATCTCCATTGCAAGTAGGATGGGGGAATAAGTAGTTTACAGAAAAAGCATGGAAGAAAAATAACAATGTCTGGGATTTCAGTCCACAGGAGGTGACAAAGATACTGCATTACTGTCAAGAACAACAGGTACTTTCTGTACTAGCAGAAATTGTTCCTAGACAGAAATAAAGAAAAACAAATGTAGTCACTTACCACCATATATACACCATAAATAGACAATATATTAAATGGTAGATCATTGAAAACGTCAAGCCCACAGCCGTTAAGGCTTTTGGGACTTGCAGTTCATTCATTCATGGAATTCTGGGAATGAATGATGCGGCCGTATCGGCGGAGCCCCGCACAGCCGCGCTGTTTTCAAACCCAACAGATAATACGGGGAGAAGTTTCCCCGTACTATCTGTCAAAGGGAGGGGGGTGGCGGGTTAAAAACAGGTGGAACATATAACATGTTCCCAAAGGTGAACTTATCTTTTAACCACTTGAGCCCTGGAAGATTTTACCCCCTTCATGTCCAGGCCATTTTTTGCTATTTAACACTGCCCTACTTTAACTAGCAATTGCGCGGTCATGCAACACTGTAACCAAATGAAATTTTTATCATTTCTTTTTCACATAAATAGAGCTTTTTTTGGGGGGTATTTGTTAACAACTAGGTTTTTTATTTTTCTGTTATATAAACAAAAAAGATTTTGAAACAAAAAATGTTTTTTACTTTTTGCTATAAAACATATCAAATAAAGAAAACATTTCTTCATGAAGAAAGTCCAAAATGTATTCTGCTACATGTCTTTGATTGAAAAATCACAATAAATGTATATTAATTGGTTTGTGTTACGTTATAGTGTCTACAAACGATGGTGTATATATACTGGAATATTTATTAGACTAAGGCAGCACTGTCCAGAGAAGTGAGACTTTATGGTAATCAAGCTTTTGAACTACATTTCCCAGATAGAGATTGGCAGGAGGAGGGGAAAGAGCTGCATTCCTCACAGCTTCCTGTTGCAACGAAGCAGCCCAGAGAGTGTACATAGCTGTCCTGTGTGCAGCATCACTGCTGCATATCGGTGGCCTAAGCAGAATCCATAGAGAACTCAGTTCGGGGGTACCAACAGCCAGAGTCATCTGGGTGCTAAGAAGAGAGTGGACTATCGCTGTGTGTGATAAATGGTGAACTGCAATATTGCTGGGACTGGTGAATTGCTGCTGTGAGGATTTACTGTTTGCTTCTAGAGAGACTGAGTCATTTAGGAATTGGCCATACAGCCATCTAGTAGCCTTATTACTGCCTGCAGACTTGACTGGGACTGTTCTCAGGTACATCAACTGGGCCCCAATGCTAGCCGGCTGAAGACTCTCCCTTTACAGCTGCTACACAGAGACCTTCACCTATTTCTTATGCTAACTCATTGCACTGTGTCCTAGCCATTCTCCTAGATTTTCACACTACACTATTCATAGTATTATTATTCACATTGCAGGTAATGCATATATGCATTATTTATTTCTGACTGCCAATTCATGAGTTAATCCCAGTTTAATGGTGCAGAACTCAATTCTAAATTACCTTGGCATAGTGATAACACGGTCTAGAGTATTATGTCCAAACCTACTTTCTACTTGCAGTAAGTTTCATTCAACCAGGTGTGTCAAAGGGGCCGACAGTGTTCTTTGAGTGAAAGAGCACTGTGATAGGTAGGAGGAGAACCAGGAGAGAGCAGAGTCTTGAAGGCTAAGAAAGTGGAGTTTTTTGAGGGGGAAGGGATGGTCACCAGTATCAAAAGCCGCAGAGAGGTCTACTAGTAAGAGTATGGAGTAGTGGCCATTGGTTTTAGCCATTAGTAAATCATCAGTGAGTTTTAGTAGGGCAGTTTCAGTGGAGCGTAGTAAGCGAAAGCCAGACTGTAAAGGATTAAGAAGGTTGTCAGTTAGGTAGGAGCTCAGATAATTGTAGATTAAGCGTTGGAAGAGTTTAGAGGTAAGTGGGAGCAGGGAGATGGGTCTTGTTCAAGTTGGTGGGGTCCAGTGAGAGCTTTCCAAGTATAGGGATGATCAGCACATGTTTTAGAGGGGAGGGGAAGGTGCCATTAGAGAGGTAGAGATTGAACATGTGAGTAAGGGAGCATAGGACAGAAGAAGAGGGTGACTGTAGTAGTTGTGAGGGAACAGAATCCAGGAGAAAAGTGATAAGATGAGCTTCTGAGCAAATGTTAGTGACCTCTTTGGTAGTAGCAATGTCAAAAGGGGAAAATGTTGAGGATAGTTTTGTATAGGGTATGCTAAATGGGATAAATATCTGTGCAGTGATGATACCCCCACAAATTGCATCAATCTTGTTTTTAAAATGATTAGCAATCTAGTGAACAGTGAGTGAGTTGCTGGGTGGAGCTGGAGGAAGTAAAGAGTTAAAAGTAGAGAAGAGACAACAAGGACTGGATGACTGGATTAATAAGAGTGACAAAGTAGACTTCATACAACAAATATGCAGCGCTAAAATAAGAAAAATGCAAACCACTTATTGAATGTCCACAGAAAGGCCAGAGTTGACACTGTGCTGGTAACTCCAAAGCTGACAGTGTTGCGACAGTCAGAAAAAAACAAGTGATGTGAAATAGTGTTTAATGCTCTGTAATAAACTTTCCGGTGCGGAGTTGTGGTACAATAATGCACTTACCAGAAGTACATACAATCTGAGCGTTGTATGTATATAATCCGTAATGGCATCCAGGTCTGGTCATCAGTTATGACGGCATCCGGTATTATGGTAGACTCTCGGGAATGACTTGATTCACACTTGGGGTCACCTCAGTTTCATCGGTAGGTCCAGCATCGTCCAGACTCCTGATGCTGCTCCTCATAAAGCTCCAACCTTGAGAGGCTCGCAGAGTAACGAGCCAGGGAGCAAAATAGTAACTGATAGTGTAATATTGCTTTATTGGTGAAAGATCAAAAAATGAACTGAATAGCACTCACATAAATAAAATGGTCAAAAGGTCCTCTCCCAGGCTCAAATGTATGCTAGGGTGTCAAAATGATGGATCCCCTGACATGTTTCGTGCGACCAGCACGTTCTCAAAGGGAGCATTTTTGGAAAGGGTCAGGGACTTTTTTAAAAGCAAAAAGCAGCATTTTTGCTACAATAGAGTTCAAAGAAGAATCTGCTGAAATGCATGGTAGTGTGACTTTGCCACATTTTGCATTTTTTTTCTGCCCAGCAAAAAAAATTCCACTTCAAAAAAAGAAAAACCTGAACAAAACACGGTAAAAATGCATGTAGAAAATGCAAAACTAACTGTAAAAAGCACTGCAAAATGGCCAAAAAGCAAACTGCATAGGGTGAACGGAGCCTTAAGATTTAATGTCGTCGGTCTGCCAAGGTTGTAATTAGAGATGAGCGAATCGAAGTATCCGAAGTGGAATTCGAGTCGAATATCGGAAAAATTTCGATTCGTGCCGAATCCGAAAAATAGCCTAATTCGGAAGCGCGAATCGAAATTTTTCAGAAAATGGCGGCTGACATGTGCGGCGACGGAGCGGGGATGTCTGGGAAGGCGCGCAGACAAGGCGCGCTGACCCATAATGCATTCCTCAACTACATGTGATCGCATCAGCCAATCAGCAGCCAGCCAGCCAGCACTGTGTAATGGTCGAGCTATAAATAGCGGCCATTTTGGAATTCTTCATTTGCCTGCAGTTATTGAACAGAGGCAGACCGCTCTGTACTAGGGACAGGGACAGAGTTAGGGCCACAGAAACGATAATTGGGGACAGAGAAAAGTTACTTAGGGACAGAGAACCATTACTCAGGGACACAGACTTGTTAATGAGGGCCACAGAATCGTTATTTAGGGACAAAGAAACGCTAGTTAGGGCCACAGAATTCATAATCAGGGACAGACAGAATTGTTACTCAGTGCCAGAGAATTGTTACTTAGGGCCACAGAAACGTTATTAGGGCCACAGAATTGTTACTCAGGGACAGACAGAATTGTTACTGAGTGCCAGAGAATTGTTACTCAGGGACAGACAGAATTGTTACTGAGTGCCAGAGAATTGTTACTTAGGGCCACAGAAACTTTAATTAGGGCCACAGAATTTTTACTCAGGGACAGACAGAATTGTTACTGAGTGCCAGAGAATTGTTACTCAGGGACAGACAGAATTGTTACTGAGTGCCAGAGAATTGTTACTTAGGGCCACAGAAACTTTACTTAGGGCCACAGAATTTTTACTCAGGGACAGACAGAATTGTTACTGAGTGCCAGAGAATTGTTACTCAGGGACAGACAGAATTGTTACTGAGTGCCAGATAATTGTTACTCAGGGCCCCAGAAACTTTACTTAGGGCCACAGAATTTTTACTCAGGGACAGACAGAATTGTTACTGAGTGCCAGAGAATTGTTACTCAGGGACAGACAGAATTGTTACTGAGTGCCAGAGAATTGTTACTTAGGGCCACAGAAACTTTACTTAGGGCCACAGAATTGTTACTCGCACAGACACAGAATTGTTACTCGCACAGACACAGAATTGTTACTGAAGGCCACAGAACTGTTACTTAGGGCCACAGAATTGTTACTCGCACAGACACAGAATTGTTACTCGCACAGACACAGAACTGTTACTGAGGGCCACAGAACTGTTACTTAGGGCCACAGAATTGTTACTCGCACAGACACAGAATTGTTACTCAGGGCCACAGAACTGTTACTTAGGGACAAAAAAACGCTAGTTAGGGCCACAGAATTCATACTCAGGGACAGACAGAATTGTTACGGAGTGCCAGAGAATTGTTACTCTGGGCCACAGAAACTTTACTTAGGGCCACAGAATTGTTACTCAGGGACAGACAGAATTGTTACGGAGTGCCAGAGAATTGTTACTCAGGGCCACAGAATTTTTACTCAGGGACAGACAGAATTGTTACTGAGTGCCAGAGAATTGTTACTCAGGGACAGACAGAATTGTTACTGAGTGCCAGAGAATTGTTACTTAGGGCCACAGAAACTTTACTTAGGGCCACAGAATTGTTACTCGCACAGACACAGAATTGTTACTCGCACAGACACAGAACTGTTACTGAGGGCCACAGAAACTTTACTTAGGGCCACAGAATTGTTACTCGCACAGACACAGAATTGTTACTCGCACAGACACAGAACTGTTACTGAGGGCCACAGAACTGTTACTTAGGGCCACAGAATTGTTACTCGCACAGACACAGAATTGTTACTCAGGGCCACAGAACTGTTACTTAGGGACAAAGAAACGCTAGTTAGGGCCACGGAATTCATACTCAGGGACAGACAGAATTGTTACGGAGTGCCAGAGAATTGTTACTCAGGGCCACAGAAACTTTACTTAGGGCCACAGAATTTTTACTCAGGGACAGACAGAATTGTTACTGAGTGCCAGAGAATTGTTACTCAGGGACAGACAGAATTGTTACGGAGTGCCAGAGAATTGTTACTTAGGGCCACAGAAACTTTACTTAGGGCCACAGAATTGTTACTCGCACAGACACAGAATTGTTACTCGCACAGACACAGAACTGTTACTGAGGGCCACAGAAACTTTACTTAGGGCCACAGAATTGTTACTCGCACAGACAGAGAATTGTTACTCGCACAGACACAGAACTGTTACTGAGGGCCACAGAACTGTTACTTAGGGCCACAGAATTGTTACTCGCACAGACACAGAATTGTTACTCAGGGCCACAGAACTGTTACTTAGGGACAAAGAAACGCTAGTTAGGGCCACGGAATTCATACTCAGGGACAGACAGAATTGTTACGGAGTGCCAGAGAATTGTTACTCAGGGCCACAGAAACTTTACTTAGGGCCACAGAATTTTTACTCAGGGACAGACAGAATTGTTACTGAGTGCCAGAGAATTGTTACTCAGGGACAGACAGAATTGTTACGGAGTGCCAGAGAATTGTTTCTCAGGGACAGACAGAATTGTTACTGAGTGCCAGAGAATTGTTACTTAGGGCCACAGAAACTTTAATTAGGGCCACAGAATTTTTACTCAGGGACAGACAGAATTGTTACTGAGTGCCAGAGAATTGTTACTCAGGGACAGACAGAATTGTTACGGAGTGCCAGAGAATTGTTACTCAGGGCCACAGAAACTTTACTTAGGGCCAGAGAATTTTTACTCAGGGACAGACAGAATTGTTACTGAGTGCCAGAGAATTGTTACTCAGGGACAGACAGAATTGTTACTGAGTGCCAGATAATTGTTACTCAGGGCCCCAGAAACTTTACTTAGGGCCACAGAATTTTTACTCAGGGACAGACAGAATTGTTACTGAGTGCCAGAGAATTGTTACTCAGGGACAGACAGAATTGTTACTGAGTGCCAGAGAATTGTTACTTAGGGCCACAGAAACTTTACTTAGGGCCACAGAATTGTTACTCGCACAGACACAGAATTGTTACTCGCACAGACACAGAATTGTTACTGAAGGCCACAGAACTGTTACTTAGGGCCACAGAATTGTTACTCGCACAGACACAGAATTGTTACTCGCACAGACACAGAACTGTTACTGAGGGCCACAGAACTGTTACTTAGGGCCACAGAATTGTTACTCGCACAGACACAGAATTGTTACACAGGGACACAGAACTGTTACTGAGGGCCACAGAACCGTTACTTAGGGCCACAGAATTGTTACTCGCACAGACACAGAATTGTTACTCGCACAGACACAGAATTGTTACTCAGGGAAATAGAACTGTTACTGAGGGCCACAGAACTGTTACTTAGGGCCACAGAATTGTTTCTCGCACAGACACAGAATTGTTACTCGCACAGACACAGAATTGTTACTGAGGGCCACAGAACTGTTACTTGGGGCCACAGAAACGTTACTGAGGGACACAGAATTGTTACTGAGGGCCACAGAACTGTTACTTAGGGCCACAGAATTGTTACTCGCACAGACACAGAATTGTTACTCAGGGACACAGAATTGTTACTCAGGGACACATAATCGTTTAATTAAAGAGTATGTCAGACAACATGCAGAGGAGTGGCAGAGGAGGCAATGTTTTAGGAGCGAGCAGACGTGGCAGCAGAGGAAGGGGTCGAGGCAGCACTATTCGCAGCCAGAGGCCAGTGCTCCCGGTGTCATCCAGCGGTCGTGTCTCCACCGACAACCCTGCCGTCGTCGATTGGTTGGCTCGGTCGTCTTCCTCTTCCCAGGTCACCTCTGACACCTACAGCCAACGGTCGGTGGGTACGTCAGACACAACCGTTAGTTGGCATGGCCCGGGACCAAGCCCACTGAAATCACGTGTCCTCTACCTGCCCCTGTCCTTTGGTGTTCCCTCACCAAGCAAAGTATCGCATGCTGTGGGCTCAGCCCCACTGTACAGTGAGGAAGAGCTAACAGAGGGCGGTCAGGAACGGGGGGAGACATCCGCCTTTTCAGCAGCCAGGCGAAGAAGTAGTGGCGAGGAGAGTGGCTCGGTAGCCGGTCTAGAGACAGGTCTGTCTCCTGACCCAGACGCAGCCGAGGGGGCTAGTAGTGAGGCGGAGACCCTACTTGATGATGAGGAGGTTGATCGCACTTGGCAGCCTCGTCGTCATCAGGCAATTTCTTCCGCATCATCAGGAGAAGAGGGTGGCAGCTTGGCAGCGAGCAAAACAGTCGGTGGGTTGCCCAAGAGACAGCAGCAGGGTCGCAGCAGTGTCAGTGGAGCCAAACGGCCACGGAGTAGAGCACCAGCTCCACTGCAGCCTACCACCACGGCCAGTAGTGGTGCCGGTGTGCACGGAGGAAGCAGCAGTCAGCCAGTGAGGAGTATCGGGGGCAAAGTTTCCTACTCGGCGGTGTGGCAATTTTTCGTCAAGCCGCCCGAGGAAGTAAACGTAGCCGTATGTCGACTATGTGGCCAGAAAGTCAAGCGTGGCCAGGGGGCCCATGTTGGGACTACAGCGTTGCGGCAGCATATGCAGCGTCGCCATTTGGTGGCCTGGGAAAACCGTGATAAAGATACGGCGGTTCTGCCCGCCCCAGCCCCCGCTCCATCACCCGCTCCGTTACTTGCTCCGTCACCCGACGTCAATCGCCCTCCATCAGCCAGTCAAGGCTCCAACACCTCTGCTGAGGGGAGTTGTCGCTCGTTGGCATCTTCCGCTCGTTCAGATGCTCCTTCTCCTGCTACTCCTCTTCACGGATTCCGTCAGCAGTCTTTCTTGGAATCCGTTTCCAAGAGACAACAGTTTGCGAGCACGCACCCGACGGTGCAAAAGCTGAACGTCCTCCTGTCCAAGTTGCTGGTGCTGCAGTCCCTCCCTTTCCAAGTGGTGGACTCAGCACCTTTCAGAGAAATGATGGCTTGTGCCGCGCCGCGGTGGAGAGTGCCAAGCCGTCATTTCTTCGCCAAAAAGGCAGTGCCAGCCCTGCATTCACATGAAGAAGACATGGTGGGCCAGTCTTTGAGCATGTCGGTCTCTGCCAAAGTGCACGGCAGCGCCGACGTGTGGAGCTGTAACTATGGTCAGGGACAGTACATGTCATTTACGGCCCACTGGGTGAACGTGGTGCCGTCACAGCCGCACCAGCAACTTGGACAGGTCACGCCGCTTTTGCCTCCACGTTTGCACGTCCTTGGTCCGGCAAAGATGTCCGCCTCTACCACCTCTTCTTCCGCCGTGTCCTCAGCCGCCACCCCCGTGCCAAGTCCCATTACCCGACCGGCATATCACATGTGCAGGGCGCAACGGTGTCACGCTGTTCTGCACCTGGTATGCCTTGGCGAACGTAGTCACACAGGGGAGGAACTTCTGAGTGTAATGAACAGAGAAATCAACAGATGGCTGTCTCCGCGCAAACTGAAAATCGGAACCATGTTGACCGACAACGGAAAGAACATGGTGTCTGCTCTACGTCAAGGAAGGTTGTGCCATGCGCCATGCATGGCTCACGTGTTCAATCTGGTTGTCAAGCGGTTCTTAAAATCCACCATCCCACTGCAAGACATCCTTAAAATGTCACGTAAACTTTGCATGCATTTCAGCCATTCCTACACCGCAAAGCACACCCTCCTTGAGCTGCAGCGGCAGAACGGAATTCCACAGCATCGCCTGATCTGCGACGTTGCAACAAGGTGGAATTCAACCCTACACATGTTAGACCGCCTTTACGAACAGCGAAAGGCCATCACCGATTTCCTGATGTTACAAGCGGATAAAGGTACTCCCCTGTGTAACTTCGATGTCAGCCATTGGCAGCTCATGCGTGACACCTGCCGCTTGCTCAGGCCCTTTGAGGAGGCCACGCTATTCGTGAGTCGGCAGGACTATGGGATGAACGACGTCATTCCTCTGTTGCACGTCCTTGAACAAATGCTGTTAACAATGGCTGGTCAGGGTGCGGTAGACGTGGCGCACAGATCTCAACGCCACATGACCCCTGTGGGGGCAGGACAGGAAGAAGAGGAGGAGGTAGAGGAGGACATTTGTGCTCAGGAATTATTGAGTGAAATGGGTGGTTTTTCCACTCAGCGGACAGGAGTGGAGGAGCAGGAGCATCTGGTAGAGGAGGAGGAGGAGGAGACAGAGGACCCAGACGCACCGTGGCAGTATGCTGTGGAGATGGAGGCAGGGAGTCCCTCGCATTCCTTGGCACAAATGGCCCATAGCATGCTCGGTTGCTTGCGTAGCGACAGCCGAATAATAACCATCAGACAGAGGGATGACTTTTGGCTGTCCACCTTGTTGGACCCTCGCTACCGTTCCAAAATGGTGGCCTTTTTCACACCTGCTGAGAGGGAGGCCAAAATAACGTACTATAAAAACCACCTATGTAGTCAGTTGGTCTCTGCCTTTGTGCGCCAACGTCCATCCTCAGACACTGTGGGCCCTGTGCGCTCGCGTTCCGCTGCCATGGCAGCAGGGGAGGGGTGGGGTGGTAGGAGCAGTGGCAGCTCCACCAGCAGCGGCTGCCTCAGTCTGCAGTCGATGATGAGTAGCTTTCTTCACCAGCGCAGTGAGGAAACTACTAACCAGCCGCAGCAGCAGCATCAGGTGGACCTGGAGCAGGACCTCAAACAACAGGCTTGGGCCTACTTGGACAGCACCCTGCCAACCGAGGTAGACAATCCCCTTGACTACTGGGCAACGAAACTTGACCTTTGGCCCCAACTAGCTGAATTTGCCCTTGAAAGGCTGTCATGCCCGGCCAGTAGCGTGGCATCGGAGCGCGTGTTTAGTGCGGCAGGAGGTATTGTAACTCCGCGGAGGACACGACTGTCCACCCAAAGTGTGGAGAGACTCACGTTTGTGAAAATGAATCAGGCGTGGATTAGTCTGGATTTCAAACCACCAGTTCCTGACACAACTGACTAAATCCGCCATGAATCATGCCTCAAACATGTGCCACTTTGAGGTCTCCTCACACACTGCTGGTGTGTAGAATTTTTTGACATAGGGTGCTGGCAGATTACGGACCTCCCATAGCTGCTGCCAGGCCCCTAATCTGCCATAGGCCCCTATATACCGCCTCCTCATGCTGCTGCCAGGTCCAGAGTCTCTCATGGGTCCCTGTACGGCCTCCCATTGCTGCTGTCTCCATCGCCACACTCTGCCATGTGCCACTTTCAGGTCTCCTCACACACTGCTGGTGTGTAGAATTTTTTGACATAGGGTGTTGGCAGATTACGGGCCTCCCATTGCTGCTGCCAGGCCCCTAATCTGCCATGGGCCCCTATATACCGCCTCCTCATGCTGCTGCCAGGTCCAGAGTCTCTCATGGGTCCCTGTACGGCCTCCCATTGCTGCTGTCTCCATCGCCACACTCTGCCATGTGCCACTTTCAGGTCTCCTCACACACTGCTGGTGTGTAGAATTTTTTGACATAGGGTGCTGGCAGATTACGGGCCTCCCATAGCTGCTGCCAGGCCCCTAATCTGCCATAGGCCCCTATATACCGCCTCCTCATGCTGCTGCCAGGTCCACAGTGTCTCATGCCATGTGCCACTTTCAGGTCTCCTCACACTGCTGGTGTGTTGAATTTTTTGACATAGGGTGCTGGCAGATTATGGGCCTCCTATAGCTGCTGCCAGGCCCCTAATCTGCCATAGGCCCCTATATACCGCCTCCTCATGCTGCTGCCAGGTCCAGAGTCTCTCATGGGTCCCTGTACGGCCTCCCATTGCTGCTGTCTCCATCGCCACACTCTGCCATGTGCCACTTTCAGGTCTCCTCACACTGCTGGTGTGTAGAATTTTTTGACATAGGGTGCTGGCAGATTACGGGCCTCCCATAGCTGCTGCCAGGCCCCTAATCTGCCATAGGCCCCTATATACCGCCTCCTCATGCTGCTGCCAGGTCCAGAGTCTCTCATGGGTCCCTGTACGGCCTCCCATTGCTGCTGTCTCCATCGCCACACTCTGCCATGTGCCACTTTCAGGTCTCCTCACACTGCTGGTGTGTAGAATTTTTTGACATAGGGTGCTGGCAGATTACGGGCCTCCTATAGCTGCTGCCAGGCCCCTAATCTGCCATAGGCCCCAATATACCGCCTCCTCATGCTGCTGCCAGGTCCAGAGTCTCTCATGGGTCCCTGTACGGCCTCCCATTGCTGCTGTCTCCATCGCCACACTCTGAAATGTGCCACTTTCAGGTCTCCTCACACTGCTGGTGTGTAGAATTTTTTGACATAGGGTGCTGGCAGATTACGGGCCTCCCATAGCTGCTGCCAGGCCCCTAATCTGCCATAGGCCCCTATATACCGCCTCCTCATGCTGCTGCCAGGTCCAGAGTCTCTCATGGGTCCCTGTACGGCCTCCCATTGCTGCTGTCTCCATCGCCACACTCTGCCATGTGCCACTTTCAGGTCTCCTCACACACTGCTGGTGTGTTGAATTTTTTGACATAGGGTGCTGGCAGATTACGGGCCTCCTATAGCTGCTGCCAGGCCCCTAATCTGCCATGGGCCCCTATATACCGCCTCCTCATGCTGCTGCCAGGTCCACAGTGTCTCATGCCATGTGCCACTTTCAGGTCTCCTCACACTGCTGGTGTGTTGAATTTTTTGACATAGGGTGCTGGCAGATTATGGGCCTCCTATAGCTGCTGCCAGGCCCCTAATCTGCCATAGGCCCCTATATACCGCCTCCTCATGCTGCTGCCAGGTCCAGAGTCTCTCATGGGTCCCTGTACGGCCTCCCATTGCTGCTGTCTCCATCGCCACACTCTGCCATGTGCCACTTTCAGGTCTCCTCACACACTGCTGGTGTGTAGAATTTTTTGACATAGGGTGCTGGCAGATTACGGGCCTCCCATAGCTGCTGCCAGGCCCCTAATCTGCCATGGGCCCCTATATACCGCCTCCTCATGCTGCTGCCAGGTCCAGAGTCTCTCATGGTTTCCTGTACGGCCTCCCATTGCTGCTGTCTCCATCGCCACACTCTGCCATGTGCCACTTTCAGGTCTCCTCACACTGCTGGTGTGTAGAATTTTTTGACATAGGGTGCTGGCAGATTACGGGCCTCCCATTGCTGCTGCCAGGCACGTAATCTGCCATGGGCCCCCGTACCGACTCCTCATGCTGTGACGTTGCAACAAGGTGGAATTCAACCCTACATATGTTAGACCGCCTTTACGAACAGCGAAAGGCCATCACCGATTTCCTGATGTTAAAAGCGGATAAAGGTACTCCCTGTGTAACTTAGATGTCAGCCATTGGCAGCTCATGCGTGACACCTGCGCTTGCTCAGGCCCTTTGAGGAGGCCACGCTATTCGTGAGTCGCCAGGACTATGGGATGAACGACGTCATTCCTCTGTTGCACGTCCTGGAACAAATGCTGTTAACAATGGCTGGTCAGGGTGCGGTAGACGTGGCGCACAGATCTCAACGCCACATGACCCCTGTGGGGGCAGGACAGGAAGAAGAGGAGGAGGTAGAGGAGGACATTGGTGCTCAGGAATTATTGAGTGAAATGGGTGGTTTTTTCCACTCAGCGGACAGGAGTGGAGGAGCAGGAGCATCTGGTAGAGGAGGAGGAGGAGGAGACAGAGGACCCAGACGCACCGTGGCAGTATGCTGTGGAGATGGAGGCAGGGAGTCCCTCGCATTCCTTGGCACAAATGGCCCATAGCATGCTCGCTTGCTTGCGTAGCGACAGCCGAATAATAACCATCAGACAGAGGGATGACTTTTGGCTGTCCACCTTGTTGGACCCTCGCTACCGTTCAAAAATGGTGGCCTTTTTCACACCTGCTGAGAGGGAGGCCAAAATAACGTACTATAAAAACCACCTATGTAGTCAGCTGGTCTCTGCCTGTCTGCGCCAACGTCCATCCTCAGACACTGTGGGCCCTGTGCGCTCGCGTTCCGCTGCCATGGCAGCAGGGGAGGGGTGGGGTGGTAGGAGCAGTGGCAGCTCCACCAGCAGCGGCTGCCTCAGTCTGCAGTCGATGATGAGTAGCTTTCTTCACCAGCGCAGTGAGGAAACTACTAACCAGCCGCAGCAGCAGCAGCAGCAGCAGCATCAGGTGGACCTGGAGCAGGACCTCAAACAACAGGCTTAGGCCTACTTGGACAGCACCCTGCCAACCGAGGTAGACAATCCCCTTGACTACTGGGCAACGAAACTTGACCTTTGGCCCCAACTAGCTGAATTTGCCCTTGAAAGGCTGTCATGCCCGGCCAGTAGCGTGGCATCGGAGCGCGTGTTTAGTGCGGCAGGAGGTATTGCAACTCCGCGGAGGACACGACTGTCCACCCAAAGTGTGGAGAGACTGACGTTTGTGAAAATGAATCAGGCGTGGATTAGTCTGGATTTCAAACCACCAGTTCCTGACACAACTGACTAAATCCGCCATGAATCATGCCCCAAACATGTGCCACTTTCAGGTCTCCTCACACTGCTGGTGTGTTCCATTTTTTGTCATAGGGTGCTGGCAGATTACGGGCCTCCCATAGCTGCTGCCAGGCCCCTAATCTGCCATGGGCCCCTATACCGCCTCCTCATGCTGCTGCCAAGTCCAGAGTCTCTCATGGGTCCCTGTACGGCCTCCCATTGCTGCTGTCTCCATCGCCACACTCTGCCATGTGCCACTTTCAGGTCTCCTCACACTGCTGGTGTATTCCATTTTTTGTCATAGGGTGCTGGCAGATTACGGGCCTCCCATAGCTGCTGCCAGGCCCCTAATCTGCCATGGGCCCCTATACCGCCTCCTCATGCTGCTGCCAGGTCCAGAGTCTGTCATGGGTCCCTGTACGGCCTCCCATTGCTGCTGTCTCCATCGCCACACTCTGCCATGTGCCACTTTCAGGTCTCCTCACACTGCTGGTGGGTTCCATTTTTTGTCATAGGGTGCTGGCAGATTACGGGCCTCCCATAGCTGCTGCCAGGCCCCTAATCTGCCATGGGCCCCCGTACCGACTCCTCATGCTGCTGCCAGGCCCGTAATCTGTCATGGGCCCCTGTTGTCGCTTGTTGGCATATTCCGCTCGTTCAGATGCTCCTTCTCCTGCTACTCCTCTTCACGGATTCCGTCAGCAGTCTTTCTTGGAATCCGTTTCCAAGAGACAACAGTTTGCGAGCACGCACCAGACGGTGCAGAAACTGAACGTCCTCCTGTCCAAGTTGCTGCTGCCAGGCTCGTAATCTGTCATGCGCCCCTGTACCGCCTCCTCATGCTGCTGCCAGGTCCAGAGTGTGTCATGGGCCCCCGTACCGACTCCAAATGCTGCTGCCAGGCCCGTAATCTGTCATGGGCCCCTGTACCGCCTCCCCATGCTGCTGCCAGGTCCAGATTGTGTCATGGGTCCCTGTACGGCCTCCCATTGCTGCTGCCAGGCCTGTAATCTGCCATGGGCCCCCGTACCGACTCCTCATGCTGCTGCCAGGCCCGTAATCTGCCATGGGCCCCTGTACCGCCTCCTCATGCTGCTGCCAGGTCCAGAGTGTGTCATGGGTCCCTGTACGGCCTCCCATTGCTGCTGTCTCTATCGCCACACTCTGCCATGTGCCACTTTCAGGTCTCCTCACACTGCTGGTGGTTTCCATTTTTGTCATAGGGTGCTGTATGGCCTCCCATTGCTGCTGCCTCCACCGCCACACTGTGGCTCCACACTCTGGTTTTGGCCCCGTGACTGGCCAAATGAGTGAAGTGTGCGGTGATTCTAAGATCGACGGCACTCATCTGCATGTCATACTGCCTGACAGTATTATTTCTCTTCCCCAGCAGACTCCAAGGGCATTTAAATTAAAGGTACAGTGTTCAGCACTAATATTAAGTCTCTCTGAAGCCTAGAAACACCCTTTTTTAAGTTAAATTCACAGCGAATATATTCGACTCGAATCGAAATTTTTCCACGAATTCGCCGAATCAGTCGAATCGAATTTTTGAATACTTCGCTCATCTCTAGTTGTAATGGTCGAGGACCGATACTTTGTGTAGTTAGAGCAGCCTTTCTCAACCGGGGTGCCTTGAGGTTTCTTCAGGGGTGCCTTGGCAAAATGTCTAAAAATTGCCCAAAATTTGTATACAAGCCAGCGGGTGGAACACGTCTGCCTTTTAGTTACACAAAGCCACAGGTCTTCATTGTGCACCATTATGACCTTCTAGCAGCCGGCGTCCTGACAAACAATGGCAGCATCACTTAATAAGGACAATGTCAGCTGCCTGCACAGCATCCTAGTTTAACCCTCCCCCGCCCCTCTCCATCAGTGCTGGGGTCACACTAGCTCAGTGATGGGGAAAAACTGAGGGAGAAGAGAAACACTGGAATACTAGTCACTACCAATGTGCAAAAGTGTATTTACTTTGGAAGAATAAATCACCTCTAATGTTGGGTGCCCTACATGTGTGGATGTTGCTGCGTTATATAAAACTATTAGAAAAGTTTTTCACATTTTAGAATGGGGTGCGCTTTTAAAATTATGGTCAGTCTAGAGGCACCCCATTTTAGAATGGGGTGCCTCAAGACTGTCTATGATTTTAAAGGGTGCCTTGGGACTGTCCTTAATTTTAAAGGGTGCCTAGACTGTAAAAAGGTTGAGAAAAACTGAGTCAGAGGAGCAAGTGACGGGGATTATAACTCCCCTTTACTATATCCAAAATAAAAAAGAAACTTGGCCTTTAGTTCTACTTTAAAATTACTGGTCAGCTTAGATATAAAACATTGTTGACACACCCAGAATGCGTTACCACAACATATAAATGTTTTACAGCTAAATCAAAGACAGACATTTTGTTATCAGAGTTGTCATGTCTATCAAAAGAGTAATGTGTAAAAGTTGCTGTGTACTATAATAGTCGGCCAGAAAGCCAATGAAAGGCTTTTTTCCTTCCACACACTACAGTATGTTACTCTTGTATACTGTACAGTTTGTTACATAAAATTACCAACTAATAAGTCTTTACAAATTTAACAGAAAGAGGAATACTGATCATCTTACTGAGTTTGCTGCAGTTGAATTGATATTTTTTCTGCATGTACAGTAAGGCCCCTTGCACACAGGTTTGTCTATGTGCAGTGCGTCCCTTTAAGGATTTTTCTGTGCCCAAGAGGAACAGGTTCCCGCAGCCTGTCAAAGTCTATGGAAAGCTAAGGCTGGACAGGGCTGTGCACTGTACTAAGTGGTACCATGTCACCGGTAAAGAGTAAGTTCACACTTGTGCGAGTGGTTGCAGGTGCTGGACAGCATGTAATATCGCACATGTTCCCAAACCCGCAACCACCAGCGGCCAAAACAAGCTGTTCTTTTGCAGACATGCAGGGCTGCCATTCTTTCTTAATGGCACCCCCACGCATCTGAAAGTGCAGCTCGTTTTCGGTTGACAGAAATAGCATAGTGCAAAATCTTCTCTTTGGCCTCTTTTATAGATGTACAGTTCTCATATAGTATAGTAGTGCATAAGATGCTGCCTCTACACTACTACAAATTATTGCTACTTGCACACTGACGGACTGACCATTCGGGCACTGCCCAAGGGCCCGGGGTCAGTAGAGGGCCACATGAGATGCCCCTGTTACCTTTCATAGGCTTTTTTGAGTGTGGGCGAGGACACAGGGACCCCATGATCCCCTATTGCCCAAGGGCCCCATGAGTTGTCAGTCCGCCCCTGCTTGCACACTAGGCATTTAGCTGTGTACATCCAATCCCAGCATTTTAGTGTGCCCAGTAGGCACAGGGGGCGATGACCAGCCCTACTGTCTGCAGCCTGTAAAACTCTACAGCACGCTAAAATTCACTGAGACTGGACAGTGCCGAACAGGGTACCGAGTGATACTCGTGTTTACCCTTAAGGGTTGCTTAGTCATTTTTGGGTTCCCTGTCGATCTGGACCTCTTGTTGAACGCCCAGCCTCTGCTGACACCACTAAGTTCTGGTGACCAAAATAAATCACAACTGTAAAATGAACTCACACACAAATGAATATAAAAAAAATGATGTTTATATTGAAATTAAAGGTAACTTGGTCAAAAAGAACAAAATGACACTGATATATGCAGCAAATATAATCACTCTTTGTAATTGTGAGCAAAAGTAATGACATTCACAGTAAAGCAGCAATAACTTTTGGCAGGCCTGCTTTCAGAAATAATCCACTGCCTCCAATCTGAGGGAACTGCTGAATCCTCAGTGAGCAGGAAAAACTATCAAGAAACAGGTAAGCTCACTGTGGGTCCCCAGAACTAGATGACAAGGATTAGATGTGAAGGAAAGAGAATTCACATTTGAAATGGAACACTGTCCCTTTAACCACTTCAATACTGGGCACTTTTCCCCCTTCCTGCCCAGGCCAATTTTCAGGTTTCAGTGTTCTCACACTTTGACAATTGTGCAGTCATGCAGCACTGTACCCAAACTAATATTTTATCATTTTGTTCACACAACTAGAGCTTTCTTTTGGTGATATTTATTCACCACTGGGGTTTTTTTTTTTGCTAAATTATCAAAAAAAGACCGAAAAGTTTGAAAGAAAAAACACATTTCTTTGTTTGTGTTATAAAAGTTTGCAAATAAATAATAGTTCTTCATAAATTTAGGCCAAAATGAATTCTGCTACATTTATTTGGTGAAAATAACCCAAATCAGTATTTATTATTTAGCCTGTAGGAAAGTTATAGAGTTCACAAACTATGGGATATATCTGAAAATTGATCAATCCTGAAGTACTGACAGCCAATCTAAAGAGGAATGGTGAGTTTTTTGAAGTTGTAATTTTTTTATATCATTTTTCGAAAAATGAAGAAATTCAAAAAAATATTTTTGCATTTTTTCTTTTACATACTGTCACCAGTGCAGTACAGCATCATCATATAACTGGTGTGGTGCGATCAGGGACACTAACTGGTGACAGTACAAAAAAAAAAAAATTTATACTTTTTTAAAATTTTCTTTTTCTTTATTTTTTATTGCATTTTTTTCTTTTTTTAAGATTTTTTTTTCATATTTCACTATGACCAAAGTAGTATAATGTTACCATAGTAACATTGTACTACTTTGGGGAAGTGTTCAGTATTTTGTTTTTTTTAACACAATTTGATTGCTTATAGCAAAGAATTTCTTTGCTACAAGCAAGTATGTAACTGAATGAAATTGATTAATTCAGGTTTTTTTGTTGTGATTAGCTGTGATTGGCCACGGCAAATCACATGACACAGATGGGCTGTGATTGGCTCAGCCTGTGCATGTGATCACTGTGACCATTCACAGCTAGACACACTTGTATACAATGGATGTCATGACTGGGTGGTCAGTAGGCTTTTTCCACTCTTCCTGTCTCTCCATCCATGGTCTAGCCAAGCCTAGCCTAGTTCAGCACTTTACCTGTCAGCACACCTCCTTCTCCTTCAGTCTCTCCCAGCACTCTCCTGGCCAAACTCCTGGGCGTAGATATTTATATGCCCCCACCCACATGCTACCTTTCTTGGGAAATGTCGTTTCTGACCACCCTGCTCACCAGTCCAGAGTTCCAGAGTGCTGTTTTGTCCACGTGAGCGACCCTGAATGGCAGGCCACCGCCATCTAATGTCCATCCTAATGTTTTGCAAATAATAACATTTCAATGGGTTACATGTACATTAGCTTAGCTGTCTCTTGGCCATTCCGTAAGGGCAGCAAAGAGGCATTACATATACAGTTGTGTTCAAAATAATAGAAGTTGAAAAAAGTGAATAAAGCTCAAAATCCTTTTAATAGCTTTTATTTCCATACACACAAATGCATTGGGAACACTACACATTCTATTCCAAATCAAAACATGAAGAAAAATATATCAAATTTGTGTTGTTCCTCTAAAAAAAACTGAAGAAAAGTGAATATCAGACTGTTCAAAAAAATAGCAGTGTTTGTATTCTTCTTTACAAACTCAAACATTCACTATATAAACTGAAAAATGTTTGAAGATTTTGCTTTCCTTTGAATCACTTAATAAATATTTAGTTGTATAAGCACTGTTTCTGAGAACTGCTGTACATCTGTGTTGCATGGAGTCAACCAACTTCTGGCACCTGTGAACAGGTATTCCAGCCCAGGATGATTGGACTACATTCCACAGTTCTTCTCTATTTCTTGGTTTTGCCTCAGAAACTGCATTTTTGATGTCACCCCACAAGTTTTCTATTGGATTAAGATCCGGGGATTGGGCTGGCCACTCCATAACGTCAATCTTGTTGGTCTGGAACCAAGATGTTGCACGTTTACTGGTGTGTTTGGGGTCGTTGTCTGGTTGGAACACCCATTTCAAGGGCATTTCCTCTTCAGCATAAGGCAGCATGACCTCTTCAAGTATTCTGATGTAGTCGAACTGATCCATGATCCCTGGTATGCGATAAATAGGCCCAACACCGTAGTATGAGAAACATCCCCATATCATGATGCTTGCGCAACCATGCTTCACTGTCTTCACAGTGTACTGTGGCTTGAATTCAGTGTTTGGGGGTCGTCTGACAAACTGTCTACGGCCACTAGACCCAAAAAGAACAATCTTACTTTCATCAGTCCACAAAATGTTGCGCCATTTCTCTTTAGGCCAGTCAATGTGCTCTTTGGCATATTGTAACCTCTTCAGCACATGTCTTTTTTTCAACAGTAGGACTTTGCGGGGGCTTCTTGCAGATAGCTTGGCTTCACATAGGCATCTTCTAATTGTAACAGAACTCACAGGTAACTTTAGACCTTCTTTGATCTTCCTGGAGCTGATTGTTGGCTGAGTCCTTGCCATTTTGGCTATTCTTCTATCCATTCGAATGGTAGTTTTTCCACTTTCTTCCACGTCTTTCAGGTTTTGGTTGCCATTTTATAGCATTTGTGATCATTTTAGCTGAGCAGCCTATCATTTTCTGCACTTCTTTATATGTTTTCCCCTCTCCAATCAACTTTTTAATCAAGGTACACTGTTCTTCTGAACAATGTCTGGAACGACCCATTTTCCTCAGAATTTCAGAGAGAAATGCACTGTAACCAGCATGTACAGCATTTCCTGCCTTCCTTCCTTAAATAAGGGCAATAATTGCCACCTGTTTTTCAAAGAATGAATGACCTGACTAATAGAACTCCACACTGCTATTATTTTGAACATGCCCCTTTCAATTAGTGATTCAATTACACAGAATCAGCAGCATGCATGTCATGACTGTTGGGTCTGTTGGATTTCAATTACTCTACTACACCTGCTAGTAAATTATTTACCATGTAGAAATATCATTTCTACCAAAAACAGTGATTGATCAGGTTAGTGATGTCTGACTGCTATTATTTTGAACACAATTGTAGGTGGTTGATCTGTGATCCCGTCCAGCCCGTAGTAAGGTTAGGGTGGGGAGTAAAACCTCGACAGCAAATGAAAACAAGTACTTAGTTTTATGCCAATTATAAATTGACAGAAACCTGTGGTTTTATGGATACTGGACAAAGGAATGTTCTGAAAGATTGGGGTAAAAGAACATGGTGACTTTGTATGGTGATAAATTAGATGTCCACTTCCTAATGAATGGTGGTATTTACATCAGTGATCACGTAACTGAAAGTCACCCTGGGTATGAGATTCACAAGGAACTTTGTGGTCAGCACTCTGATTCTATCTGTTATCCTTTTTCAGAGAGAAGATTCTTTTGTCTGATGGAAGTTCAAACATGAGATTGCTAGCTTGAAAAACATCTGTGGTACTGACCTTTAACCGTGCCAGAAAAGAAGATTTAATTGGCTGTTATTAGCAAATAAAAGGTGAGAGCACATTCTTGCAGCATTTATGAACCAAGTAGCAAGAGTGTAGCTACTTTTAAGGAACCAAAGAATGTTCTACACCTGGCATCAACACATAAACTTCAGAAATGTGCCAGGTATCATTTTCCTGTGCCTTGGCTACCTGCCTCCTGGAACGTTACCAATCCTGCTGAAAAGTGCTTTCTATCAGTTTTCATGACTGCTAAATGGGCGCAGTTTTAACAGATTGGAAATTAGCACATCTTGCTCGATGTTGAAAGAGTTTGACTGCATGCATTGCCGATTGCTAGCTATAGAGTAATCACATTTGTACAGTGAATTTCCTGATAGCAGTGAGCCACAATTAATTACATGACTGTGCATTATTAATTAGCATTTGCTATCACTATGTTGTTCATGACTATACATTGAGCCACAGTTCCCAGCACTTGCTTACTGTATCTTGTTCTCTGCGCTACCAGGTGCTCTGGGATGAAAGGTATGAACCAGGTCATGGCACATCCTTCTTCCTCATTTGGAATTTCCACAAATTCAAATTGACTTCTGCTTAATTAAAAACACCTATTAGGATTATTTGTTCCCAAAACTGTTATTGCATCTGAGAAGCACAATTAACTTGTGTGCTAGCTTTAAATAGACTCCCATGTAAACTTTGTCAGTTAGTTCCCTAAACCCTATACATTCTAGGGTTTATTTATTAAAGCTGGAGAGTGCAAAATCTGGTGCAGCAGTGCCCGAGTTTCCAAATGGTCCGCCCCTGACCCTCCCCCTACATATTGCCAACCTGATCACACACCCCCACATACCGCCAACCTGATCACCCCCCCACATTCCGCCAACCTAATTGCACCCCCACACATACCACCAACCTGATTGCACCACCGCACATACCGCCAACCTGATCACCTCCCCGACATACCGCCAACCTGATCACTCCCCCCCCCCGACATACCGCCAACCTGATCGCTCCCCCGACATACCGCCAACCTGATCGCTCCCCCCACATACATCCAACCTGATCACACCCCCCACATACCGTTAACCTGATTGCACCCCCCCACATACTGCCAACCTGAAACCAGCCCCCACATACCGCCAACCTGATCACACACCCCCACACCACCAACCTGATCACATACCACCAACCTGATCTCACCCCTCCCCCCATATACCACCAATCTAATTGCACCCCCTCACATACCACCAACCTGATTGCACCCCAGCATTTACCATCAATCTGTTCACCCCCCCCCTCCACATACCTCCAACCTGATCACCCCCCCACATATCGCCAACCTGATCACACACCCCCACATGCCGCCAACCTGATCACCCCCCTACATATTGCCAACCTGATCACACACCCCCACATACCGTCAACCTGATCACACCCCCCCCACATACCACCAACATGATCACCAACCCATACATACTGCCAACCTAATTGCACCCCTGCACATACTACCAACCTGATCACACCCCCACACATACTATCAACCTGATCACCCCCCCCCACATACTGCCAACCTGATCACCCCCTCCCCACATACTGCCAACCTGGTGTCCCATCCGACATACCGCCAACCTGATCACCCCCCCCTTAAATATTGCCAACCTGATCACACCCCCCCACATACCGCCAACATGATCACCAACCCACACATACTGCCTACCTAATTGCACCCCTGCACATACTACCAACCTGATCACACCCCGCACATACTATCAACCTGATCACCCCCCCCCCCCACATACGTCCAACCTGATCACCCCCTCCCCACATACTGCCAACCTGGTCACCCGTCTCACATACCGCCAACCTGATCACCCCCCCCTTACTACCAACCTGATCACCCCCCCACACACATACCGCCAACATGATCACCAACCGGCACATACTGCCAACCTAATTGCACCCCTGCACATACCACCAACCTGATCGCACCCCCTGATTATACTGCCAACCTGATCACCCCCCACACACATACCGCCAACCTGATCGCACCCCCTTACATACCACCAAACTGATCACCCCCCCCCACATACCATCATCCTGATCGCACCCCCCCCCCACATACCGCCAACCTGAAAACAGCCCCCACATACCGCCAACCTGATCACACACCGCCAACCTGATCACACACCACCAACCTGATCTCACCCCTTCCCCCACATACCGTTAACCTGACCACACTCCCCTCTCTGATCACACCCCCATATCCCTCATTTCTGATCACCTCAATCCCCCCAGGTCTCTCCAGTCCTGCAGCTCTTCTACATGGGGCCAGGATGATTAGCCATGTATCAGGTAGTCAGGAGATCTTTACCAGGATCAAAGGTCACAGCAGCAGCTGCAGGAAAGAGCGGGGAACCTCCTCTTCCACCCCGCATGTCCAGGCACACACCGCCATTCCGCAGCTTGCCTGACAGCGGGACCCTGCTCCCTCCCTGCATGCACCTGGGATCTGCCCACCGCTCCGTCCTCCTCTGTATCCTCGGATCTGTTCTGACAGCGGGGTAAGCTCACCATCCTGCTGAGCCTCAGTGTGCCCTCCTGCTCTCCCAGCAGCTTGCTAAACAGCAGGCAAACTAAAACATCTACGCTGGACACTCTCTCCTACCGGGCACAGCATGGAAGTTTTAGTTTGCCTGCTGAGGGGACAGGTATTTTAAAAATTCTGAATCCCTAGCAAAGTGGCTGGAGTTCCGGAATTTACCGCATTTTGGCCAGGGGGTAGCGCTGCCCCCCTTAAAAATGCCACCCTAGGCAAACCCCTTGCCTCCCTTTAAATACACAAGCTAAAGTTAGAAGCTGATTGGCTACCATGTACAGATGCACACAATTCTGAGTGTTCCAGTTTTAGTAAATCTATCCTTATGTTCTTTCAAGGTAAAACACTGATAACATTTTACATTCCCAGGATATACCATTCAGACCTATTTTTAAAGATCCATGCTCAAGGTGGTTATTATCTTTGCCTATTTGGTGCATCATGGACCTGGAACATCCATGTATGTATAAGGTTTTGAGAACCTATATATTCATGAATAAGTCAAGGATTTCAGGTTCCTTTGAAAAATAATTATATAATTTCTACTATTTTAATTTACATTCACCGGCCACTTTATTAGGTACACCTGTTCAATTGTTTGGTGACACAAATTGCTAATCAGCCAGTCACATGGCAGCAGATCAATGCATTTAGGTATCTAGACGTGGTGAAGACAACTTGCTGAAGTTCAAACTGAGCATCAGAATGGGGAAGAAAGTGGATTTAAGTGGCTTTGATTAAGGCATAGTTGGTGGTGCCAGTGGGCTGGTCTGAGTATTTAAAAAACTGCTGGTTTACTGGGATTTTCACGCACAACCATCTCTAGGGTTTACAGAGAATGGTCCAAAAAAGAGAAAACATCCAGTGAATGGCAGTTGTGGGGACAAAAATGCCTTGTTGATGTCAGTGGAGAATGGGCAGACTGGTTTGACATGATAGATAGGCAACAGTAACTCATGTAAATATGGACTAGAATCTCTGAAGAATGTTTCCAACACCTTGCTGAATCTATGACACGAAGAAATAAGGAAGTTGTGAAGGCAAAAGGGGGTCCAACCCGGTACTAGCCTAACCGGTGTAACTAATAAAGTGACCGGGGAGGGTAGATGTACAAGCAAAGGAGATCGTAAATAAAAATGACCTTATCAATGATTGTGTGTGCCAAACCTTTTTTTTTTCTTTTGTGTTTATTTTGTAATTAGATGTGTATATGAGCGCAGCTCATTAAATTGATCCAAGCTTTGCTTTGTGCTTTGCATAGCATTCACACAATACTGATAGCCTACTGACTAATCCACAACTCTCTACATTTAAAGCTGAAGTTTAGGTATAGCAATAGTTACATTGGTCCAGCTTCGACCAATGTAAGTTGAATGTGTAATACCTATGGGATTCTTGTGCAAGCTACTACTATAACTACAGTGATCTCCACTAGCTTCCAGGTCCCTTGCTAAGCAACTGCCCTGCTTTATTGTGAACACAGGAGGCTTTGCTACAATAAATGCAAAGTGTTCTCTGATCGGATGAGGTGGAAAGACGAGGCAGTGAGGTCACAACCTCCACCTCATCCACCTTTGCAAATATTGAGAAAATGCAACATGTTCTCTGATTGATGCCTGTGCCGAACGGGCAACCCCCTGTGTTCAGGAAGTAGCAGGGCAGCTGTTCGGCATGGGATGCGATAGCTAGTGGAGATCGCTGAAGTAGCTGTGCCTACTGCGATGTCCTTTTCAGGAGATGACACAGGTATGGCACTTACATACTTACATTAGTCCAAGCTGGACCAAAGTCTATGTAAAAAATGTCAAGCCTAAACTTCAGCTTTAATAAAATAAAATAACAAAAAAATACAGGCAAGCAGAGCAAAATATGAATTCCATATGAAAACTTACTGAAAGGTAAACACTGCAATAATAACAAAAAAAATGCAAGTACAAAAATACATCATTCTTTCCCTTTAATTGTTCTTGATAGTATTAAATCAGGATACTTTGAATAGTGCATTTTCACAATAGATAACTCATTGGCACTAGAAACCAATATTATTAAAAGCTTCAAATACTCATTGAAGATAACGTTTTCCTTTCTACTGTCTGTGGCTGTGGGTTACCCTAAACTAAGGATAAGTTCACCTTTTAACATAAAATAATAAATGTACATTTTTTGCAGGTAAAATAATGTGCATTTACGATTTTTTTTTAGGAAACCAGAAAACATTTCACCAGTGACTAGCACATCGCTGGTGCCATGCAGGTCTCCTGCAGACTGTCAGTGTAATCTGTCTGCTTATACCTCATAAGAGCAGACAGCTGACAGGAAGAATCAATGAACTACCAAGGTGCTCAACAGCACTGTGGTAGTTCATTGAGAAGCCAACAGGGCTGTCGGGACTTGTAGTCTTCCCATTCACAGAACACTTTTTTTTCAGTTGTGACAGCTAGCAGGGGAGCGGGGATCTGGAGGGGGGGTGCAGGGGGCATTACAATTGTACCATGTTAGCCTCTGAATATAGGTGTAACATGTTACAAATGGTGAACTTATCCTTTAATGTTGTGAACCTCTATACTAATAGGCTAAGTTCACCTTTTGGAGTATGTTACATGTTTTCAAAAAGGTGAACTTAGCCTTTAAAAAACAGACAAGATAGCTGTTTGAGAGAACCCTAGCTGAAGAGGCCATTTTATACTCTTTATGTTATTATTACTTACATGTTGTTATTACTTACACATGTACTAATCTATATGTAATGTTGCATAAAATGTATTTTTGTACCTATTGGCCATCTACCATCACTTTTATTACTTTATGGGTTATGGGGACAGCAGGCCGAACAGGGCAATTTCCTGTACCTGGTCTAGGGATTCATTGTGACTTCTGTTTGTGTTCACCAAGGACCCTATTATGCTTTTTCTTAATGTCCTGTCAGCTTGGTGGGTTGGTAGCTGATCTCAGGCCTTTCACTGGGCTGGTTCCTTCCCTGCTGCTCAGGATGTCCTCCCTAGGAGACTTTGGGCAGTGGAGATCCTCCTGTCCAAGAACTAGCCTGTAGGTAGGCTCCCCTCCCAGGCTCCACACTTCAGCCTTCTCTCAGTCCATCTTCCACCCAACTTTCCTTTCTCCTTAGGCTCTGTCATATTTGAGGGTTGCCCTGATCACCATGCCCAGCCTCCTGCCAGGGAATTCGCCAAGGTACCTCAGACTTGCAGATCTTGGCCTCCTCTCCTCCTCCTCATCTGTTCCAGAAAGTTCTCTAGTTTCTGGAAAGATGGGAGGGCTCCAGAGGCCCTGACATGTAGAACCTCCCAGCCTGTCCTGAGGTGAACTCCTGCCTCACTCCCAGGCTGCTACTCAGTCTATCTACACTTTATTGCCGAAAGTATTGGGACACCGGTCTTTACATGCACGTGAACTTTAATGGCATCCCAGTCTTAGTTTGTAGGGTTCAATATAGAGTTGACCCACCCTTTGCAGCTATAACAGCTTCAACTCTTCCGGGATAGCTTTCCACAAGGTTTAGGAGTGTGTCTATAGGAATGTTTGACCATTATCCCAGATGCGCATTTGTGAGGTCAAGCACTGATGTCAGATGAGAAGGCCTAGCTCGCAGTCTCCACTCTAATTCATCCCAAAGGTATTCTGTCGGTTTGAGGTCAGGACTCTGTGAGGCCAGTCAAATTCCTCCACCCCAAACTCTCTCATCCATGTCTTTATGGACCTTGCTTTGTGCACTGGTGCGCAGTCATGATGGACCACGAAGGGGCCATCCCCAAATTGTTCCCTCCAAAGTTGGGAGCGTGAAATTGTCCAAAATGTCTTGGTATGCTGACGCCTTAAGAGTTCCCTTCACTGGAACTAAGGGGCCAAGCCCAATCCCTGAAAAAGAACCCGACACTATAATCCCACCTCCACCAAACTTTACACTTGGCACAATGCAGTCAGGCAAGTACTGTTGTCCTGGCAACCGCCAAATCCAGACATGGCCATTGGATTGCCAGACAGAGCAGCGTGATTTGTCACTCCAGAGAACACATCTCCACTGCTCTAGAGTCCAGTGTCGGTGTGCTTTACACCACTGCATCCGACGCTTTGCATTGCACTTGGTGATGTGATGTTTGGATGCAGCTGCTCAGCCATGGAAACCCATTCTATGAAGCTCTCTACGCACTGTTGTGCTAATCTGAAGGCCACACGAAGTTTGGAGGTCTTTATCTATTGACTCTTATGACAGTTAGCGACTTCTGCGTACTGTGCGCTTCAGTATGTGCTGACCCTCTCTGTC
The DNA here is from genome assembly GCF_062004578.1 of Staurois parvus. Classification (NCBI taxonomy): domain Eukaryota; kingdom Metazoa; phylum Chordata; class Amphibia; order Anura; family Ranidae; genus Staurois; species Staurois parvus. The sequence continues at coordinate 8,547,511 of NW_028317817.1, read as the reverse complement.
ATTTACATGACCTATCACTTTGTGGCTGAGTTGCTGTTGTTCCCAGTTGCTTTCATTTTGTTAAAATACCAATAACAGTTGACAGTATTTAGGAGCAAGGAAATTTCACGGATGGACTTATTGCACAGGTGGCAACCTATCATGGTATCGTGCTTGAATTCACTGAGCTCCTGAGAGCGACCCATTCTTTCACAAATGTTTGTAGAAGCAGTCTGCATGCCTAGGTGCTTGATTTATACACCTGTGGCCATGGAGATAATTGGAACACCTGAATCCAATGATTTGAAGGGGTGTCCCAAAATGTTTGGAAATATAGTGTATCTATCTATCTATCTATCTATCTAACAAAAAATCCTATCTAACTAACCTGGAGGGCATTAGATCAGTATAGTAATACTGTATTTCACTGATGTGGTTTCAATTTAGGAAAAACTGTAGGTTACTACACATTGCATATTATCATTGCAGTTTGTTGTACTTAACCCCTTCACGCTTAAGGGTAAAACAAATCTAAATGCCTAAGCACAATTCTTCAACATTGACATGTGTTAGTAAAACTGTACATATCATCACAACTACTTTGTACATCCAGGTGGATTATACCTTGGTTTTTTTCAGGACAAATTGGGCTTTCATTTGGTGGTAAATGGTAATGGATAGCTAATTTTGTTTTATTATCAAAGGAAAACTGGCCCAAAATAGTAAAAAAAAAAATTGTTTTTCTTGTTACGACCATAACCTACCTCCATAGAACAACCCGAAATAAATTATCCAGCTCTTGACAATCGCAGTGATACCATATATGTGTATGTTATTTGTTGTTTGTACCCGTAGTACAGCCCAGAAACAAGAGTGCGCATTTTGTTTTTGTCTGACACTGACATTACGCTAACTGACACCAAATTTTTTTTAAATCCTGACCTTTGACCCTGATCTTTGACCCTGACCTTGACCCAAACACTAATCCTGGTAATGAACTAGATCAAACCTTGATCCAGGTATTTTTCTTTATTTTTTATTTTATTTTGTAATATTTATCTTTTTTTTTTTTTTTTACAAACTTTTTTTATCTCTATGTCAGGAGTTAGAGATACAATGTATCTCTCTTCTCCATTCATAGAGAGAGAAAAAAACAAGGGGGCTGGGCTGCACAGTGACTGATCACTGTGATAGCCAATCAGAGGCTATCACAGCGATCACATGACCCGGAATCGGGAGTCCCGTCCCCTGAACGGGACCCGGGGCTCTCAGTGACACCGCGGTCTCTGTGCTGGGAGTGCTCTGAGCGGCGCGCTCCCAGCACAAGGACAGGTACGCAAATATGGGGCCCCACGAAAAAAAGCCCAGTCCCGTGAGGCCACAAATTTGTGTGCCGTCTGCGTCAAGGGGTTAATAATAATCGGTGCTTTTTCTATGCAGACCTATTCAATATTTTCACTTAATGCATGGCCCCAACAGCTGCTCATACTGACCTTCCCTTCACGTCTGCAATATTTGCCTAGGGAGGCAAAGGAAAATGCCTTATACTGTCAAATGTAGGGGAGCATGCCAATCACTACCCTTTATCACAGGTGACAGATTTGGTGTTTGCTAATTGGCTACAAAGGCATCAAAGACTGTCACATTTGGAGACCTCAGCCCTGTGTAATCTTCAGGTTGCTAGATGGTCTGCTCCTTTTAACTCCCGTGACCTAAAGGAGCAATAAGGGAGTGAACTGAAGGTAAGTATGTTGTATAAACAGACCCAAAAGTGCTCATTAATGTGAACCTGCATTGACAAAGCACAGGATTTGTTTTAAATAATCCCATATGTACATGGCAAAGAGTGTTATTACTGTGTTCAAATAGAGATCTTCAAAAGGCAAAGCTTGGAACTCTGTCCCTGATGAACGTCATCATACTCTCTCAAGGGAAAAAACACCACAGTAAACCAGCCTCATGCCATCTAGAGCCACAAAACATGAATAAATGAAATTAAAGAAGGAAATTCAATATATTGCTAATAGTTGTAATAATGTACAGAACAATATCTGAATATAATGTGTTATTTTGGCCTTGTTTCAAATCATGAGTAGTTGTGGTCAACTAGTCTTTTTATTCTCAGACTTGATAGATTTTGAATAATGGATTTCATCCTAAGAAAATGTATTGTCTTTTTTTATATCTTATCTACTTTGCTTTCTATGCATATAGTCAGATAACTATAATCTTATTAATATATGAAAAAATTGTCTCCCTTCATAGTTTGGGTCAAATCTGAACTTAACATATGAACAGTGGGCTACCTGCTTCCATACCTCAACTCCATAATCTCCTGCAGCATATTTCCAATCTCGAACCAAACCTGTATGATGTCTGGACATCTCCTGTAGCATACCCATTGTCACTGACCGTTAGCATTTATTGACTGAATAATACTTACAGTCTTTGGTGATGTTAGGTTACTTGTAGTCCCTATGTCAACTAAATTGACCACCACTGTTTTATAGACAAGGGCTGCTCGGTAATCCCTGTCTAGCTTTGCATATCAGGGAGAAGTTTTCTTTTTTTTTCTTTAAAGGGTACCTATGCTGTCAGAAAATATGTAGTCTGCCATTGATGACCTCACAAAGAGCTAACTGTCATGCTTATCCATAGCTTTCAATAGATCAAGTTGCTGAACCAAATAAAAATGTAGGTCAGGAGTACTGTTTTTAGTCCAATCATATTGCTGCTGCCTTGGGTTACCAACTAAAGTATTGAATTTAATGGCAGTGAACCAGCTGGCATTTTCAGAACAGCTGAGGCAGTCAACATTTTTCTCACAGGTCTACTTTAAAATGAAACTCAATTTTTAGGAAAAAAAAGCATTCCTTATTTACAGTTGTGACCAAAATTATTCAACCCCCAATGCTGTAAAGGGGTTTAGGGACTATAGTGTACATTTGGAATTGTATTCAGAATCAAATCCTACAAGGACGTTGTAACTACCCAAATGCAACTAAAATGACATCAATTGTTTATGTAATACAGTAGTAAATGGTTCTTATGTGGTTTCTTCATTGCCACAATTATTCAACCCCTTAAAGACTACCACTCTGAAGAACAGAGGTTCATACAGGTGCTTTCCATCAGGTATTGAAAACACCTGTGGATGTCACCGAGCAGCAATCAAGCATAATAAGCACCAATTAGGCAGCTTTAAAATGACTGTGATACTCAGCTCCTTCTAGACATTTACTGGTGTGGTTACAAACATGGTGAAGGCAAGAGAATGGTCCAGGAAGACAAGAGAAGAGGTGATTTCTCTTCACAGGAAGGGCAATGGCTATAAGAAGATTGCAAAGATGTTAAACATACCAAGAGACACCTTAGGAAGCATCATTCGCAAATTCAAGGCAAAGGGCACTGTTGAAACGCTACCTGGTCGTGGCAGAAAGAAGATGCTGACTTCGACTGCTGTGCGCTACCTGAAGCGTAGAGTGGAGAGAAGTCCCCGTGTGACTGCTGAGGAACTGAGAAAAGATTTGTCAGATGTGGGTACAGAAGTTTCAGCCCAGACAATAAGACGCACACTGCGTAATGAAGGCCTCCGTGCCAGAACTCCCAGGCGTACCCCCTTGCTGTCTCCAAAGAATAAGAAGAGTCGACTGCAGTATGCCAAAAGCCATGTGGACAAACCACAAAAGTTGTGGGATAGTGTTCTGTGGACTGATGAAACAAAATTAGAACTGTTTGGGCCCATGGATCAACGCTATGTTTGGAGGAGGAAGAACAAGGCCTATGATGAAAAGAACACCTTGCCTACTGTGAAGCATGGTGGAGGGTCAATCATGCTTTGGGGCTGTTTTGCTTCTGCAGGTACAGGGAAGCTTCAGCGTGTGCAAGGTACCATGAATTCTCTTCAGTACCAGGAGATATTGGATGGAAACGTGATGCAGTCCGTCACACACCTGAGGCTTGGGAGACGTTGGACCTTTCAACAGGACAATGATCCCAAGCATACCTCCAAGTCCACTAGAGCATGGTTGCAGAGGAAAGGCTGGAACATTTTGGAGTGGCCATCGCAGTCACCAGACTTAAATCCGATTGAGAACCTCTGGTGGGACTTAAAGAAAGCAGTTGCAGTGCGCAAGCCTAAGAATGTGACTGAACTGGAGGCCTTTGCCCATGAAGAATGGGCGAAGATACCCGTAGATCGCTGCAAGACACTTGTGTCAAGCTATGCTTCACGTTTAAAAGCTGTTATAACTGTAAAAGGATGCTGTACTAAGTACTAAGATTGAATGTCACTTGGGGGTTGAATAAAACTGATAATGCTGTGAGCACAGAAAAGACATTTGTGGTTATTTCATTATAACTGTTATGTTATATTTGTCTGACCTACAAGTGCCTCTTTAATGTAAATGTAAGCAAGATGACTGAATGATCAAAAGCAATGTCAAACTGGCCAAAACACTCAATTTCAGTGGGGGTTGAATAATTTTGGTCACAACTGTACATATTACATACATTGCAAGAATTGTAGAAAGGCTCCTTGCCTTCTACTGTTCTGTAGATAGAGAGTCCACTGTACAAACTACTTCATCCATCCTGTACTCAGTAATAGGTTCTGTTTGTTATACACATAACCAGTTTCAGTGGTAAAAGAAATCAGCCAAATACATGAACAGGAAATTATATTCCTGGCATTTTGTACTCCACTTTTGCCAGGGTCATAAGGAAACATTGTAATTTTTGCCAGTTTCAGAAAATTGTAGCTGGCTACAGATTTTATGGAAAGGTAATTTTATTAAAGTATAACTAAAGACAAAACTTTTTTTTTTAATGTTTTGAATAGAGCGAGAAGGATTAGAACACCTGTCAGCTTTTAATTGTTGTCCGTGCCCCTGACATTTTTACTACTGAATCTCACATAAGTACACGAATTTACCTAGTGAATAAACTGTGAGCAGGGGTGAAACCTCATCCCCAAACTCTCCATGCATCTGTTGGGCTAGTTAGCGACTGTAATTACCTCTTATTTCCATTCTCCAGGCTGTGAATGATGACACACATTGTACAAATTCCATCCTTTTGTCTTACTATTTCTGAAAAACTAGAACAAGAATGTGCTGGCATATTTATATGCAGAGTTATTCAACTGTGAAAAAAAGAAAGGAGAAATGGTTGATTTTTTTTTTTTGTGCCCTACAAAATCTTGTAAACCCTGCAGCAATAACCCCACTCCATTTAAATCTTTTGCTAGAGCTGCAAGAAGCAGTCCAGAGGTAGTGAGAAAAGAGGAATGGATAAACCAAAATGCTACCGCCATTTTTGTTTTTTGTTTTTCTATCCCCCTGTAATCCTGACAAGTACATTATGGTAAATACAACCATGCCCACCCTTTGTATTCTCATTTCATCCTAGGAAAACACCTGTTCATTGCAGCAGTTTGTTCACTGCCTTGCAGGTGTAAGCCTCTGAGAGTTGTAGAAAAGAATGACCTCTTTTGCAGAGATGTAATCCTATACTGATGCTGATACACAGGATCTTGCTAACAGAGACCAAAAGATCCTCAGAAAAACACAAGTTATGTTCCATAAGGATGAGAGAAGGAGAAGAAGTGCCTCTAAGTGCAGCATAACACTTTATTCAGGTTAAAAGGTAGAAACACTGACATACAGGGGTGGACTGACCAATTGGAAACTCGGGCACTGCCCGGGGTCAGTAGGGGGCCCCATGAGATGCCCCTGGTAACTTTTTCATAGGCTTTTTTGAGTTTAGGCAAGGACACAGGGGCCCCATGATCCCCTATTGCCTGGGGGCCCCATGAGTTGTCAGTCCGCCCCTACTCACATAGTTGAGGTTAATATAAGCATTAAAACCGTAGTATGGTGTAAACATCGGTCAGGTGGGTGTACAGGGTGAAGAGCTGTCATCAGAATGGAGGATAGTGTAGTCAGTGCCGCTGGAGCAGCGTGGTGGCTGGAGGGGAACAGCTGTGGAGCCAGCCGGGGTTCATGTCCTCACTCAGAGCCGGGTGGAACACACGCTGAAACGCAGCGGCGGCTTGGCTGTGATGACTTCAGATACCCAAGGTGCACTGCAATGCTGGCCGTGAGTGTTTCTACCTTTTAACCTGAATAAAGTGTTATGCTGCACTTAGAGGCGCTTCTTCTTCTCTCATCCTACAGAGTCTGCTACAGTACTTTTTGGAAGCATTGCCCTTAGTGCCATACGGGCCCACCCAAGTTTATCCACAACACCACCGTCACCCCACACCACACCAGGATAGCCCAGGACTTTGAACAGTTTTTGCGCTGATCAACCCCCCCTTCATATGTTCCATAAGGACCTCACATATAGACATGTACAGGCATGTACATATGTATAGGTACGTGCGAATGCATAAATGCATAAACACGCATAAAATTCCTTTTAATCCTTTTCTAGCTCCTAGGCTACGTTCACACTGGCTTTGTCAGCAGGCGTCAGACAGGTGTTTGGGAAGCGTTTTTAACACTTCTCAAACACCTATGAAAATTCTGCACATGGCAGCAAACAGTGCTGTTCACATGGAAGCATTAGCTTCGCGTTGCATTGTGGCAAAACTGATGCCTCGTGTCGCGTCAGGAGGAGTTGAAGCCTTCCATTCGAGTCTATGGTGCCGCTCCGCAAACGCCTGGCAGGCAGTTGCGGTGCAGTTGCGACGCGGTTGCAATGCGGCTTCAAGGCGGTTGCGGAGCGTTAATACCATTTAACTTCATTATAGGAGTTTGTGGTGCTGTTTTAACTCTTGGCAAACGCCTCAAAACTGCACATAGGGCGTTTTGGGAGTGTTTGGGGAGCATTTGAGGAGTGTTAAAAATGCTTCCCAAGCGCCTGTCAAACGCTATAGGAGCGTTTGGCAAGAGTTAGAAATAAAGTCAAGTGTTTCAATTGTATACACACATATATACTTGTGTATATAAGTAAGTTACTGCACTCTAGTGTAAAATTTTCCATTATTTATACAGCTCTGAATGTATCAGTGCATTGCAGATCTTTAGGCAACTGTGTGCATTATCCCACAAATGAACAATGCAACTACAGAATGTTTAGATTTGTAAAAAAAATGCTACATGACTACAAATGCAGCATTTCTTTCACCTATGTGCAAGAGGCCTAAGGGTAAATTACTGTATATGGGCAATTTTAATATCATGCTGCTAATCAATGAATATCTCATTAACAAAAACCACAGATATACTATAATAGTAAATAATATATAAAATATGATATATAATGCATTTATCTGTAGCCAAGTGCTTGGCTGAGTATAGAGAGCGATTTAAGACACTGTGTTGATGTGCTCTCTGTGCTCCCAAAGGACTTCAGCTGAATGGGTTAACCCTACCTTTCCTCCATTCACCAGGGGGAGTTGACAAGCAGAAAGAGCCCAAGAGACTTGATGGTTGTCAGCATTGAATCATGGGAGATTAATTTCGGGGAAAGGAACTACTATGTCAGTCTATGGACCCCTGGTCTGCAATTCCCAATGCAAGCCAGGTATAAGGGGAGATAGAGTTGTATTTTCTCAGGCTGAATACCAAGGAATCTTCTGTTTTGCTGTGCGGAGACCAGGGGCAGACTGACAACTTATGGGAACCCCCGGGCAATAGGGGATCATGGGGCCCCTGCATCCTTGCCCAAACTCAAAAAAGCCTATGAAAAAAGGTACCAGGGGCATCACATAGGGCCCCCTACTGACCCCCGGCCCTTGTGCAGTGCCCAAGTTTCCAAATGGTCAGTCCGCCCCTGGCAGAGACAGAAGTGTGCACATAGCTGTTCTTTTGTTCACATCAACCTGCCACAAGCCTTCGGCTGTGCGCTGAGGCCCAGTCACCTCAGGCAGATCCAGAAGTGAGCTTACATCTGAACAGCAGAACCCCAGTTGTTGTATCGCCGGTACTGGTGAGAGGACACTTGTCAGGGCTCAGTCCACAGCAGAGGTACTCGGAGACCTGGCATTCCTGCCAGTACCTTGCATGGCTGCAGAAATGCATGCTGATGAAAATCGATGCGCAGTGGTGCACGGACACGAGCCGGAACACACATGTGCACTGGCACATAGTTACGCACGCATTAGCTCAGTTTGGCGCCAGACAGCCTTTATAATGAAGCAAATCACTTCCTCAAATTGCTGGTTGATCTCTGGCTCCCCAGTACCTATGTCCATGTTCCCTTGCTACTGTGATCTGCTGTTACCGATTTGGCTTATTTCTGGACCTGTCTTCTCTGCCTGACTCCTGATCTGACCTCGGCTTGGCTAATAGATATTCTCACCTGCTCTCCTGATCTGACCTCGGCTTCGCTAATAGATATTCTCACTTGCTCTCCTGTGTATGACCCCAGCTATCCTATTGACTATGTCTGCTCCAATCTCCACCAGGCAACTGACCTTGGCTTTGAACTGCCTACTCTGTGGTCCTCTGGTACCCTGAAGGCCTGCGTACCTCTCACGGGCGCCACCTGTCTGCAGACACCATTCCAGTGCATCAGCTGTGCTCCTGGGTGTACCTCTGACAAGCACTTCTACAGGCGACCCGTGCAACTTTGGGCGTGACTCCTTCTGTTCCATATCCAGGGGAGTCTGAAACTTAGCCGCAAGGGAAGCCCTCTCTCGATTGGCCTCTAACACCAGGTACGTGATAACACTGCTACCATGAATCTATTGCTGCTAGAAGAGACTGAGCACATAGGGACTGGCCATCTAACTAGCAGCATCATTTACTGCATGCAGACTTTACTTTGTCTGTTATCATGTGCACCACTGTAAAGACTGGGCACCAATACGGCTGAAAAACTAGGGTTACAGACTGCTCACTCAGATAGCTGCTTCCACTGTCCATAGTAAGAGGTTCCTCTTTAGGTAGTCTTAAATGTCACTGCCAGTCTTATAGAATGCACTCTAAAGTGGTTATAGTCTACTGTTTACAGAGGCCTTAACACACTATTGATTGTCATTGCTGTTACTGTTTTCTAATGCCATTACTTATTACTGATTTTGGGGATTACCAGGTTTATTCTAATGTATCTACATGCTACTTCATTCTGTGCTGCTATAGCCTGGAGAACATATCTAGTGAACTTAGAAGCATAGTTGTGGTAGCTGCATTAAATTCCATTTCACAGGCATTTTTTTTTCACACGGTGATTCTCCAAATACACTTCCTGACCTGAGATAACAATACTCACTCTCTCACCATGAAGAAGCAATGTTGTCACCCTATGTTTCTTTCCTGATTTGGACTACAAACACTTCCCTCTCTGCTTATCTTCATTGCACAGAGGGGCTTTATAGTTGACAGAAGATAGTTGAGAAAGCTAATAAAATAGTTTAAGATTTTAGTCAGTCCCAAAAAGTTCAGGGGACACTGGATTTCTGACAGGATTAACAGGTAGTTTTCTGTATTTGAAGAAAATGTAATTGTAGGACTTTGACATCAAAGTAAAAAATATGAATTTTGTAGTAGGCGCCTGTAAAAAACAGTTATAGAAGTCATTGCACCAACAAATGTTTTCTGTTTGCCAATATCAGTCTGGAAAGCTAGAACTAATTTGCTAATGAGGTCAAAATGTAGGATCTTGAACAGCAGAACATGTTGCAGGACATGTGTAGATGAGCTCTGAATGTGAACACAACTATGTGCTGAAAGCAATGATTGTCAAAATCATGCCTATCTGGAAATGTGTGCAGTACATACATTCCACCTGTGTTTTGGTGAATTTGGAAAGCTTTCAAAGCGTCTATTGCATCTAAAGCATCTAGAAAGTAATAGTTTATGTTTCTTGAAGAATAACATAAAACAGATGAAAGTTGTACAAACATGGACTCCACACAGCAACCTCTCTGTGACTCAGGCAGGGTAATATGTGGTTACATAGCATAGTCTCTATGGGGGAGATTTACTAAAACTGGTGCATTCAGAATCTGGTGCAGCTGTACATGGTAGCCAATCATCTTCCAACTTCAGCTTGCTCAATTAAGCTTTGGCATTAAAATCTGGAAGCTGATTGGTTTCTATGCAGAGCTTCACCAGATTTTGCACTCCAGTTTTAATAAATAACCCCTGTTGAGACTATTTAAAAACAGACAGCCTAGCTGAGAATCACTATTTCAGTAAATCAGTTCAGAACATAAAGTTCTATGTCGTTTGAAGCTTGTCACTCAAAGCTCAAAAAGTAGCTGAGCTTCTTTACTTCACACATTTTTGTCCCCTATAAATGCCAGTGGAAGTGCTGGAAAGATGTTGCAAAACTGCACAAAAACATATGAAAACTTTTTTGCCTCTCCTCCTCCTAGTAAGTACATTTTTGTTGGATAAAACAGAAATGCTCTAAATGAAAAAAAAAAAACTCCAAAATCACCAAAAAATGCTCATTCATAAGTGTGATTGGGGCCTAAATGTTCCTTTTTTCCATACATTGTTCCCTATATTTAGCTCTGAAAGTCCAGAATTGGAAAGAAGAAGCAAAGAAAACATAATAGTTATGTTTTGTAAAGGTTGAGGCGTGGCACTGCCCCATCTAACCCTGCACCCTGCTTGATACAAAAATACTTTTTAATGACTTGATCCTTGCCCTGTTTTTAATATGAATGATTACACCTTTTACAATTTGCCAAGCAAACATTTTGATATCATATAATTACGAAAAATATTTGCATGAATGGCTATTAATGCTTATTAGGATAAGATTAGATTAATACCCATTAACAATCTGCCATTTGCAACAATCATATTATAATTTTCAGCTCCCTACAAGTGTAATTTAATAGATTATTAAGCAATGATGTATTTTATTCAGACATTTATATCAAAATTCCTTTTTGCTCAGGGTTGCCAACTCATCCCTTTCATTGCTGACGTGTATGAATTACATAGGTTCTGTAGAAGAATAAATGTAGCCAAGGCACTGACGGAATATAATTATCCACAGGATCTGTACAACTTGGCTGCCTCAGTAATAAAACAGATAACTTGGCATCTATTGCTTAGCTACTTTAATGTGAAACTCCAGGAAAACATCTAAATTCACATCTAAATTTGACATGCATATACATTATGCGAACTGTTATATGTCTGTCCATCTAAACCTGAAATTCACACAGTTCTGCAAGATAGTATAGCCAGGTTGGTGACCTGACATTGCAGTTATGCAATACCGCTAGGTCTGCTCCCAGGCCTGTGAGTGGACAATTAAGGCAGTAGCATAAGACAGATGATCCCATTTCCCTTCACTCTCCTCATGTCAGGATGTTCAAGATCAGCAAATAGCAAGCAAAGAATGTTGGTAGCTAGATTTTTAAATAGCCAAAATCCGTAAACAAACACATAATACAACATACATTTCCCATGGGACTTTAAAGACCATAATGTTTATAGGAAGATCATCAAGGTTAAATAGTACAACAATCTTTATTTACAATATTTGTTAAAAGAGTTACAAAATTGTACTAAACAATACGCTGCGTCATAAAATACCTAGAATGACCCTAATCGGGGAATGGTTATGGTGTTTCCATAGTGCTTGGCATGTCTGCACTGGTCCCCAAGCTAGGACAAACCCAACAAGTTTTGAAATATTCTTTTTTCTCTTCTTCAGGGGTACAAAGGGTATGACATATATCAAAAATTGCATAGGAAAGCAAAACAGCCAAATTAAAAACATTGCAGAGTATGAGGATGTCTTGCCACCTCCAACATGCTACTGACTTCAGAGAACCACCTAGCCTACAGCACCTGGTATTCCCAGGCAGTCTCCCATCCAAGCACTAACCAGGCCTGACACTGCTTAGCCTCCAAGATCAGACACAATTGGGCACATTCCTGGTAAACCATTGACCATGGTTCTTTGGAGTTAGGAGCATTTGGAGGAGATACAGTATATATGATACATCCAATCCCTCTAAGAAAGAATCTGTAGATCCCTTAGGCTGGAATCCAGTGGCCTTAATGGCTACGTGTCGTCCCTCGGGCTGATCCTGTTTTGGCTGGTGGTCAATGACAGGTGGCGAGGCATCCTCATACTCTGGAATGTTTTTAGTTTGTCCGGTTTGCATTTCTATAAACATTCTTTGATATACTGTCAGTCATACCCTTTATACTCCTGCAGAAAAAAAAAAAAGAAAATCTTGAAACACATTGGGTTTGTCCAAGCTGAGGAACCGGTTCAGACATGAAATCATTATAGCCATTTTCCAATTAAGGACTTTCTGGGTATTTTATGACATATTGTAATGCCATTATGTCATTTTATGTCTTTTGACAAATAATGTAAATACAGATTGTTGTACTTTTTAACCTTGAAGATTTTAGTTAATACATTATGGCCTTTAAAGTCCCATGGGAAAAGTATGTTGTATTACGTAAAGTCAGCAAAACAGTATGCAGCATGCCTGATTGGCTTCTAGTGCTGCCCCTCCCTTTCCCACTCTGCGTTACACCATATACTGGATAACTGAAGAGTGGGGGGGACTCTAATACAGGAGGTGTGTTATTGACCAGATCACCAGGTAAAACACGGAGGGGAAAAGCCTAAAATAAACTAATGCAGCCACCACATCTGTTGAGCTGCAATATAATATATTTTTGGTTTTGGGTTTAATACCACTTTAAAATAATGTTTATTTTTTTTTTCATTAACACAGTACTGAGAATTGCATTCATTGGTATTTTTTAAAGCAGCTGTGCATAGTAGCCAATCAGCTTCTAACTTCAGCTTGTTCAAATAAGCGTTGACAAAAAACCTGGAAGCTGATTGGTTTCTATGCAGAGCTGCACCAGATTTTGCACTCTGTAGTTTTAGTACATCAATTCCACAGCATTTTCCCATGCCAGGGGAACTGGAAGTGTGGTGTACAGCTGGTCATAGAAGTGAATGTTTGTACATCCCCATCCCGGAAAGTACGTTGTACGCGCATGTGCAGGTTAATGCCAATGCTTCTGTGCATCGGCGTTTACATGAATACAGTGGCACATAGCCATTCACTTCTATGGCTGACTGTACTCCCTACCTGTGGCTCTCTTGGTCTAGGACGGGTGTCGGCAACCTGCGGCTCCAGAGCCGCATGCGGCTCTTTTTCACCTTTGCTGCGGCTCCGGAGCACACTGCCCACCAGGTGACAGGCAGCCGCGGCTCGCGAGCCACATGCGGCCTCTTTACACACTTCAATGCGGCTCTTCTGTGTGCCGGGCGCCCGCTCCCCTCCCTCCTCTCGGGCGGCCGCCCCAAAAGTCAGGACTCTGCAGCTAGCCCAGCAATGGGCAAACTACGGCCCGGCGGACCTTTTAATCCGGCCCGTGGAGCGTGGCAAACATTGGCTGTCAGGATGTAGGCGGGGCAGCCAGGATGTAGGCGGGGCAGCGTGACGAACTCCTCTCCTCTCACAGTCCGCCCTGAAGACCGGAACGGTGCGGGAACACGGCGAGAGGAACGCGCGGAGCAAAGGTAAGTGAATTGACACAATATGGGGAATGAATTACTATAGGGGGGATGAATTACTATATGGGGGATGAATTACTATGGGGGATGAATTACTATATGGGGGATGAATTACTATGGGGGATGAATTACTATATGGGGGATGAATTAATATGGGGGGATGAATAACTATAGGGGGGATGAATTACTATAGGGGGGATGAATTACTATATGGGGGATGAATTACTATGGGGGATGAATTACTATATGGGGGATGAATTACTATAAGGGGGATGAATTACTATAGGGGGGATGAATTACTATAGGGGGGATGAATTACTATATGGGGGAGGTATTTTCAGTTTTAAAAATGTGGCTCTCAAAATAAATTTCAATCGTGGTTTTGGCGAGATTTGGCTCAGTTGAAAAAAAAGGTTGCCCACCACTGCATTAAGGTAAGAAACAATATATGCAGTGTCGGATTTGTTTTAAATGTTGCAATGGTTTTGCGGCTCCCAGTCTTTTTTTTCCCTTCGGGAAACGGGTCCAAGTGGCTCTTTATGTCTTAAAGGTTGCAGACCCCTAGTCTAGGAAGAAGCTGTTTTATTATGCTAGGCATATTTTTTGCTTGCAAATGTTTGTGTGCAAGTAGCCTAAGTGCGGTTCAAATATAAGGAATGTAGTGTGGCCAATGTTTGCTCTCTTATCTCAATGAACGCTTTTAGTCATCCCTGATAGGTAAGGTGTTGAAATGTAACATGCATAAGATAAATGCAAATCATTCCTCACTACTTAACTACTGATTCATGTAAAAGCTCCCTTTTTAACTTGCAGTGACAAATATAGTTAACTGATGCAACATTGCCTAAAGCTGTATTCTCAAACAAGCAGCTAAATATCTGTACGAAAATTATTTCTCCAGGTAAAGTATCTGTAACACTCTCCAACCTCTGCCCAGATAACATTCATATAGCTATAGTAGCAGTATTTTAAAGCTGAACAACAGAAAAGCAGCTGAGTACACATTTGTATATGGTAACTGTATTTGTAATTCTGTTTATCCAGTTTTAGGATCCAGGCAGCTATAGCTATTATGCAGTTAGATCCTTAATCCAGCATGCAGATGTGATTATCTTTTTGCTTATCCTGCTCTTTCCTTCTATTAACATGTTCACTTTCATTACATGTGCACTAAGTGGCTCTTAGTGCTGGCCCTCCCCCTCCTTCGGGAGGAAAGAAAATCACTCAGTCTATGACCTGCCTAACACAAGCAATGTTGGTGGAGCGATCTCCCCTGCTGACTACACCCCCATCCCAGAACACACTTATCAACGATCGCAGTGCAGGGGATTATAGGAAGAAAATAGAAAGACTATGGAAATTACACTAGCTGGATTAAAAAAATTTAAATTTTTGCTTTTAGTTTTTGCATCTGCCTGATGTTCAGTTTTAAGAGACATTTGGTAATTTAGTTAATACTTAACTGGGCTGAAATAGTTTTTGACTATTTGCACCAATGTAACTTGGCAATTCTGCATTGATCACGAATGTAATGGGGCACTTCTCTAAAGAACATAAACGTAAGGGGTCAGTATTCCACTTAATACCTGCGTAGAGGGCCCTTCTCCGTTGACCACCAAAGTAAGGAGGCACTTCCACTGACCAGCAGTGAAAGTAGGCACATCTTCACTGACTGCGTATGTAAGTGGATCCTTCTCCCACTGACCACCTATCTAATGGTGCCTTCTCCATTGACCACCTATGTATGGTGGCACTATCCACTGCCCAGCCATGAAAGGCACTTTTCCCTGACTCCATTGTAAGTTAATCCTTCGCCTACTTACAACCAATCAAAATATGCCTTATCCACTAACCATCAATTAAAGGTGCCTTCTTCACTGACCAACAATTTAAAGGTGACTTCCCTACTAGCCAAGAATGTAAGGGTACCTTCTCCGCTGACCAACAATATAAGGGTCAACATAAAATTTTGTACAGCATTAAAATGAACATAACCACATGTGTAAAATATATATAAATAAATGACAATAAAAACATCTGTTAAAGTGACCAGTGACAAAGTGCTAGCAAATCAAAAGAATAAAGTGATTTAGTGATAACATCACCGCTCTGCACACCATGGTGTTCCTCAAGCTGTGGGAGCAGGGGAAGATAATCCTGCTGGGTGTTTAGACTGGCTGTAAAGGACATGATCCTGACCCAATCCAGTAGTTCACTGCAATACTTGGAGCTACATGAGATGAGAGGCAGAGCCATTGCTGACAGCGGAGTTGAGCAGTGAGGGACATCAGACCAGACCATATTCACCTTAAAGGGGCCTCCAGTTTACCACTGAAAGTGTTATCTCTAAATGCGCACATTGATTGCGCATCTGCTGAGTGCGCAGTTTTTATACTTTTGGCCATATCACCACCTTATTGGATAGACCACCAGTTATTGGAAATCTTCGTGATCTTCTGTGCACCTATTTTGGACATTTGCTGATTATCATTTCCAGCACTATATTGTATGCACTGCTGGTCACTACATAATGACAAAACTTTATATTACCACTGAGTCACTTTATTTATTTGATTTGCTAGCACCTTGTCACTGGTCACTTTAACATATCTTCTTATTGATATTCAATTACATATGTGGTTATGCTTATAGTGACAAAGTTTTTATGTCATCACTGAGTCACTTTATTCATTTGATTTGCTAGCACCTTGTCACTGGTCACTTTAACATATAACGCATTTAGCCGCGTTTACCCGCATAACCTGACCATTGAAATTAATTAACTCTCAAGTGCTAAACATACTTAGTGTTAATGTGCGTCAATGCGTGTCAAGCATTTTTTTCTGCCAAAGCACTGCTGCTCCTGGGAGGACTGACAGTGTCTTAACTTTCCTGCCACTAAATGCCTCTAAACATTTATGTGTATATGGACACATAGGCTAACATGCAGGGGAATTTGGATGCAGGAAAAAAAAAACACCAGACACCCCTAGGAGCAGCTGTAAAAATGTCCAGTGTGCATGAGGCCTAAAAAATCAGTTTGTTTTTATGTAGCATGATGTAACCTTGATACATGTAAAATAAAATCCTTTACAGTGTATATGTTTGCTTTGCCTGGGGATTGCCAAGAGGGCTCACCTATATTGAAAAATATACACAGACGTATGTGAACAAAGTTGAACAAAAGAAAACAGAACTAACTCTTGATTCCCTTCAGCTTTTACATAACTTCTCTATTTGTTTTCCCATGCTAGTGAGAAGTGCACAAGAATTCATTGGAGAACTTTAATGATTAGGCTAGGTTCACAGCTATGCAGTTTGCTTTTGATGCATTTCTGCAGTGCTTTTTGCGGTGTGTGCTGTTTTTTTTCCACGTTCTTCATGCATTTTTTGACACATTTTGCATTTTTAATGTTTTTTTGGCCAATTTGTTGTTGGGCAGATTAAAAAATACAAAACACATAAAAAAAACATGTCAAAAACGCACTACATGCTTTTCTGTAGCATCTCCATTGAAGTCTATTGAACCAAAAATTCACAGTTTTGCATTTAAAAAAGTCCCTGACCATTTACAAGAATGCAGCAGTTGAAAAAAAGCTTAGATGTGAACGTGTCCCTTAAGAAACCATGTTAAATGCACTATAGTGCATTTATGCAAAAAGTACCCAAAAACGCATAGGTGTGAACCAGGCCTAAAGCAGAGCAATAGTACATTTCAATGAAGCAACTGCCAAATTCCAACCAGGGAGTGAAACTGATGATGTCCATGTGGGTACCCAAGTTAAGAAAATGTCTTGAGTAGGGAAACATTCTTTTTAGGTAGGACAAATGATGTGGGTCAGCTTGTATCTCAGAACAACTTTGGGGTTTAAGAACTTTCCTGGACTCTAAACAAATGGTTTGAAACTTTCCTCCTTGTACATTAGGGGGTTGATTTACTAAAATTGGAGAGTGCAAAATCTGGTGCAGCTCTGCATAAAAACCAATCAGCTTCCATTTTTTTACTTTGTCAAAGCTTAATTAAACAAGCTGAAATAAGAAGCTGATTGGCTACCGTGCACAGAACAGAACCAGAACAATTTGTATAGAGTCCAGAAAAGTTTTTAATAACTGAACACAATTTATAATAAAAATCTGTTCAATCTGCTTGGCACTTATCGCCTTGTGTTTGAAATGATGTCTGTACATCAGAAACTCTCTTTTTTCCTGAAGTCATCCCCACCACCTTTCTATCCTTTCTATCTAACCTCTACTTCCAAGCTGGCCATAGATTTTCTGAATGAACATTCATAAGAATATTCCTAAGAAAATTCTCAGTACATTCTAAAACTTGACTAACAGGGACGCATGCGTGGCGCGATAAAGGACACACACCTCCAGCGGTAGCTCTGTCAGACCCAGAGACAAACAGCACTATTCCCAGGGCAATAATACCTCATTTTATGCCAATTTTTACCAGCACCCCTGTGGAACATCCTTGTGCATGCTGTCAGGCAAGAAGGTGTGTGGTTGCCCTTCTCAGCACTCATTAACCACATACTTACTCTGCACTAAAGAGAGGGAGAGGATGTCCCAAAATGGTGCCTAGACAGAGCAAGCTCCTGTTGCTCCCAGCGGTTCCTTGGCTGAGACTCCTACCACCCAAAGGGGCAGTGAGTACTCCGGTCAGCTAACTAAAGCGGATTTAGATGTTAGTTTTTCTGCCATTTATGAAAAATTAGCTGAAAAATACAAACGGAGCTATATAAAACCACCAGAACTCTTACTCAAGAAATTGCAGCATTGGACAGCCACACAGATATTTTGGAAACTAAACATGATGAGCTTTCTTTAGCACACAATGATCTTAGGAAGGAACATTAACTGCTGGCTGAGAACTTTTCCTATTTACAATCTCAGGTAGAGGACTTGGATAACCAAAATCGCTGCAACAATTTGTAGGTCTGAATTATTCCAGAGTCTGTTACTGAGCTGATGCCTGCAGTATCCAAGTTATTTCATACACTCCTCCCTGAGACGCCACTGTCCTCCTTTGCATGTGATAGAATCCACAAGGCCTTACACCCTAAACCACCTGCAGATAAACCACCTTCTGATATTATTCTATGCATGAAAGATTACCTAACTAAAGAAGAAATTCTATGTGCATCCAGGAAAACCTCCAATATAGAATTAGAAGGCACTAAAATACAATATTTCCAGATATCTCTCCGGCCACTTTAGAAAGAAGACAAAAAATGAAAGAAATAACCTCAGTGCTTCAATCAGCTTGCATAAGATATCGTTGGGATTTCCCTTTTAAATTATCAGTACCTCATAAAGGCACTAATTATACAATTTCCACAAGGAAAGGAACTCCTGATTAAACTGGGACTATTGAAGCCTGAACCAGCACTTCCTGCAAAACCTCGTCCATCACCTATGTGGTCTACCCCTTCCTCACGTCGTGATCAAAGAAGATGGCGGCAATCCTTCAGAGATCTGGCGGCTTGAAGGGATTGTCTTCCCTCCTTCCCAACTGAACATATCTCACTCGTCAAGAAATTATGTGATGATCAATCAAGCTCAACTACTTATGTTGCATGGGCCAGGATGTGGTTGGGCAGCGCAGAAGGAAGAAGAGAACTCTCCCTCTTTTTTTTTTTTTTACTTTTCTCCCTTTCCCTCTTGTTTACTGAATCTTGTCCTTTCCTATTTGATATATACAGTACATTATATTGCCCGTCAGGTTTATATGCACTATAATCTATATTAGATATTCTAGTTAGCTGTGCCTCTCCACTGCTGTTTGTTAGTCCCCCATGCTTACCATCGGTGCCAGGGACGGACCATTGATGGTCTCTATTGGCTTTGTCTTTATGGTCCCGATAGTGAGTATTGGACATTTCAGTACATTTAGAACTGTTCGTTGGTCAGGATATCAGTTATCTTTTGACCCCCTTGTTATTTTTTCACACATTTTTGCTCTTAAGTTCATATATAGTTCCTTTAAACAATTTGGAAGGTCTAGGTCAACTATCATATCATCTCTGATCATTCAGGGACATCCGCCTATAGTTTTAAGTCAGAATTTCACAGGTATTATTGTTTTGGTTGCTTACATTGTTGTGCTTGTTATAGCCCGCGCACATGGATTTGAACATAGTAAAGCTGCCTGTCATAATGTGATAATTGCTCCTAGCCTTTACTCTATCGTATTTTGCATATTTTTTCAATATAAAATAAGATCTAGCTTACATCCAATAAGTTACAATGGGACGTAAGGTGTTATCTCATAATGTACAAAAATTTCACTTTCCTCAAAAACATGAAAAGGCTTTCCGTCACTATAAAAGATTGGGCGCAGATATAATTTTATTACAAGAAATTAATTTTTCATCATTTAATCACCTGCAATAGTTTGATAAATCTTAAGGTCAGTTTCACTATACCTCTTATTCATCTAAATCTAGTGGAGTGGCTATTTTTATTCGTAATTCACTAGTTTTTGAAACCCAAAATGTATATAAGGATCCTGAGAGCCGCTTTTTGATACTGAGGGGTTCACTCAGAGGTTGGTTTGTTACAGTGGCCTCTGTTTATGGCCCTAATGAATCTCAGACTTCTTTCCTTAAAAAATTATTCAAAATTTTAGATCGCTACCATTCTCCACATCATATTATAGTGAGATTTTAATTTGACTGCCCATCCTATATTAGACAGAAGTAGAGTTATACCCTCCACTAAAGCATTTGCTAAATCTCTATCTTATTCATAGAATAATTTTCAATTGATATATACTTGGAAAGCACATAACATAGGAGTAAAAGCTTACACATTCTATTCCCGCCCACATTATAGTTACTCTTTCAAACAAATTATCCACCACTTTTTATACATATTAAATCATTGTTATCAGTGTGGTCTTCTTATCATATTTAATTTCTTGGTAGAGTGGTTGCGATCAAGATGGTATTTTACCAAAATTATTTTACTTTAGAGCTTTACCGACACTGGTCTCTAAAACCGCTTTAGACTCTCCTCAGAGAGAAATTAATAAATTCATTTGGCTAGATTACAAGCCCAGATGTGGCAGACTCCTCCTGCATAGATTCCAGCTCAGGGGTGGAATAGGTCTTCCCTATTTATAGTTATATTAGTTATCGGCAAGATTTATTCAATTAGCCCAATGGTTTTTGCAAATGGGTAATATTCCAATAGTAATATTCCTTGGCTCTCTTTTAAAATATATTCAATTTTTCCTTTTCACGTGCAAGCGTTGCTATGGTCCAAATTGATCACTTCTCAAGAGCTCTACTCTCTAGTAGTTGCCAACTCATACCACCTGCGGCATCGTCATAAAAACAAATTTAACTTGATATCTATCACTCCTCCTTTAGCTTCATTTCTTGGAGACCACCATTTTTCTCTTGCTTTTAGAGACAGAAACTCTTTTACGTTATGGCAAAAGCACAATCTCACTAACCTAAAATCTCTTACAAGACACAATACGTTTAGTTCCTTTGTTTTGTTGCAAACAGAATATAATCTGCCTATAACAGACTTCCCAAGATATATACAAATTAAAGAATTTTTTTCAAAACACTACTCCCTAACTCTTCAAACCCCTTATACATTATATGAACAAATTTGTATATCATCACAAAGGACTGATTTCTCACATATACTGCTATCTAACTGAATTCTCTGTCTCTGAAAAATCAAATTCTATGTTGGAATGGGAATTGGAATTAGATTGCTCCTTTTCTATAGCTGAATGGGAATCCATGATTGAAAACTTAGACAAATGCACTAGTTCAGTATCTATCAGAGAAACAGCACTTAAAGTACATACTATGTGACCCCTTCTAAGATACATTCTTTCTTTCCCTCAGTCTCCCCTTGCTGTTTCAGGGGTTGTTCTGAACAAAGGAACCTTGATCCATATATTCTGGAATTGTAAGTTCTTGTGACCTCTGTAGTTACAAGCTACAGCTAAAATATCCCAAATAGCAGGCAAATCGATTTTGTTAATATATGCATATATAGGCATATAATAGACACAAATATGTCTATTATATGCCTTCATACCTGATATACCTATTTCTTGTGCCCGATTAATACACACACTCTGTTGCTCCATTCAATAGATGATAGCATGCAATTGGCGCTCCTCTTCTGTCCCATGGTCGCAGGTGCTTGCAAGGATGGAAACAATTAAATTATCTGAATACATCTACCATACACTATGTGATAACTTACATATATTTTAGGAAAAATGGATCACTTGGAATACACCATAATTTTTTATATTCTTTCGTATAATCACTTCAAAATTTTTTTCCTTTATCATCCACTTTTGTTTATAATTTGTAAACTATCAGTGTAATCTATACTAGGCTCATTCAATATTTATTTAATAAGCTCATGCTACATTTCTGTCTTGCATGTGGTTATGCCTTAGCCCATAAGTGATGTTGTTCAGCTCTGACCTCTTTGTAATCGGTACCTTATGACATTTTTGTACATGTTTCTGTCTGATTGTACTTGAGTTTGACCTTCCTAATAAAATAGTTTGTAAAATAAAAAATAAAACTTGCCAAACATCGTTCAAAAGATCTTTAAAATTTAATTTGTTTTTAACATTTAATTTTGGAATGAATGTAATTTCCTAAATGAAAAGCACATTCACTTTTAGAAATTTGTTCATTTGAGAAAAATTTTCCATCCCACTCCTTTGAATTTTGTTGTCACTTTGGTCGAAAATCACCAATTAGAATTACCAATTAGAAAATTGACTGAATCTTGGTAAAACAAAAAATTTTTAACCTAAATTTTACTTGTATATAACCAGTATTACTCCCAACCTGGGCTCATTCAGACCTCCTATCTACACCCTTCTTTACATTTTCACTTCACATGGATTCTTCCTGGTGGATCTTGCAGCTGGCTGTGTGTACATAAACTGGAGTTGGCCTCAAACAAACTAAGAAGAAGCACTTCTGGTGCCTGAGGTGGGTTAGGAAATTTTTTTCATAATACCCTAAGTATATGTTTTTTTCTAAAGTGCAACGTCATGGGGGTTATTTACTAAAACTGGAGAGTGCAAAATGTGGTGCAGTTCTGCATAGAAACCAATCAGCTTCCAGGTTGTATTGTCAAAGCTTAATTGAACAAGCTGAAATTAGAAGCTGATTGGCTACTATGCACAGAAGCACTAGATTCTGAGTGCTCCAGTTTTAGTAAATCTCCTAAATAGCGTCTAGTATATTGTTTGCCCCCTTTATTCCTGGTTTGAGAAAACTTTAGTTGTGTATGAATCAAGGTATAATCTGTAGTCCACCCATGTAGGCACCTTGTAATGCATTCTATTGAAGGAGAAATCCAAAGCTGTACATCTGAGGATCACAGGATTGCAGTTTGTTCTGCACTCCTGTGACCAGTTTTTAGTTGACAACGGCCTAAAGTCAGCTGTCGGTAGACATCACTCAGCCAGAGCAGGCTTAGGAACGATCCACCCAGATGTCTGGACCAGCACCTGGCTCAGCCTCTCAGTGATCCACTGAGAGCCAGCTGCTCCTACCCTCTTCCAGAGGCCAGTGCTCCAGTGAGCTTGCGGTGGGGGGGCAAAGCAGAGAGTGGTGACTGACAGTCACCAGCTCTCTGCTCACAAAACACTGAGAACTGAGCGATCAGTGGTCTTTGATTGCTCAGTTCTCAGTCTTAGAGCTGGGGGTGGAAGGATGCAGCATTGAACTGATGCTGCATCCACCTAGGTGTGTATGATTTCTAAAAGAAAAAAAAACTCAACTTCTCTTTTAAGAGTGTAAATGTGTGAGTACTGTTGCGATCTTTATTGACTACAGTATATCCCTTTTCATCACATACCTCTGTATACCTTCACCTGTATGATTGTTAATATTTTGGAATGTTTTAAAAAATAAAGCAAGGTCCAAAAAAAAGCTGTCTGTATCTGTAAGGCTTCACGTTAAAAAACGCTGCTTCTACTGGAGTTTTGTATTTTGCCTGTAGAAGCGGGTAATGTTATCCTATGTGTCCATGCACATTAAGACGATTAGAGGCATATTTTAAATGATAAGTTCACCTTTGGGAACATTTTACATGTTCCACTCATTTTAGGGTGGAACATGTTTCCATAGCTGCAGCCACGGAGTGTAATAAATGAATATGCATTTTTATACTTACAAATTTGATAGATAAGTTTTGAAATTTTCTTGCAATATAAACACTTGCAACTATAATCTATTTATTTTGCAGGTTCCCTGCTTACAACAGCATGAAAATAGAACAACATGAGAATTAATAGATAATATTTTGTTTGTATTGTGGGAACACAATTGATGTTGGCAGTATCATTCACGGGAATTGGCTATTATATTTATTATTTTGTATATTATTTAGTAGGCGCAGAAGTTCACTTATTGATTAACCTGAGAATATATCATGTTTTTTTGCCTTGCTGTAAGATGGCCATAGATGTGTAGAATTTCCAATGAAAATTCTTAGAAAAAGCTTTAGGAAAATTTGTACAAAAATTCTCAGAACATTTTTTTCATTTGTCATTCGAAAGATTTGGTTTGCTTTAATTATATGATTTTAGAATAAACAAAAACCACGTACACTGTTAGAAATTTGATTGATTTAACCTGCTAATGATCAAAAGAGCAGACAAATGATATTAGAACCTTCTTTTCATTCAAAATTCTACTATTTATAGCTAGCTTTAGTGTAGCAATAAGCACGTATAGAATCAACAAATCGATTCTCCATACATTTCATCCTTGAGGCAGTATAGGCATTCTGCCTCCTCAGTATGTGCATTAACACAGTGATGTTACATCCGCTTGTGCTACTAATAAAAATAGTAACGATGGATCAATACTTAAATGTCTTTCAACTTACAGTAATGTCATTACAATAGTCACCAAGGATTCTAACACATAATAAATTTTGCAGCAGATTAGGGAAAAAGAACTTGAGAAACATATGCTGTCTGCATTATAATTGTCTTCCAAAAGCTCACTTTTTGCTCAGCTGTAAAAATATTCTTGAATACTTGAATAAACTACGATAAGCCCTATACCTACCAAGGAACAGAAATGTTACAGAATCCCAAGCCTGACCTCCAGTGGTCATATAACACTATGACACGTGAGGTCTAGTTCTAGAAACTTTAGATTGTACACTTTTTTAATGAGATATACAAATGTTCATGTTTGTGTTTGATATTTTTTCACCAGTTTATAAATCTGCTCTGGGAAATCTTTCCAGTCATTTTTGTATAATTTTGCGGAGGTAAAAATGTTCAAGTAAAATCTCTTCTTATGACGGCTTTGCCATTTCATAAAGATTAGGCTCTTTGTGGATCCATGACAATTTCCATCTCATGACATTTGACATTTTTTTGTTTTAAATAATGCATTGTATAAAGACAACATTTGCTATTCTTTATGTCTTATGTCTTTTTTTAACCACTTCCTGACCATGCTATAGCTGAATGGCGGCTACAGTGTGGTCATCCAGTTCTAGGAGGGCATTATATGACGACCTCACAGAACAGCGCCCCTCTGCGCGCCCCTAGTGGCGTGCACCTGGCTCACTCTGTGATCGCTTGTCCCTTGGACACAGCTGATCACATGACATGGTAAAGGGCCAATCACAGCGGCCTTTTACCACGTGATCAGCTGTGTCCAATCACAACTGATCACCATGTAAACACAGTTTCTGGTTATTGGCAGTACTTTCCTCACACTGTCAAAGCATGAGGAAAGTACTGCTGATAGCCGGTAAGTCTGAAAGGAGACCTCTACACTGATAATCAGGGCAGCCCCAAAGACGTCAATCAGTAACCATCAGTGCTGCCAATCTGTGCCGCCAGGCAATGCCGCCTATCAGTGCCACCAGTCAGTGCCACCTATCAGTGCCCTTCAGTGCTGCCTATTGGTGCCCATCAGTGCTGCCTATCAGTTCCCATCATTGTTGCCTATCAGTGCCCATCAGTGTCACATATCAGTGCAGCCTCATTAGTGCCTCTTCATGAATGCCCACCAGTGCTACCTCATCAGTGCAGCCTATCAGTACGTGTTGGTGCTGTCTATCAGTGCCACCTCATCAGGGCCCATCAGTGCAGCCTCATCAATGCACATCAGTGAAGGAGGAAAATTACCCATTTGCAAAAATATTTAATAGAAACAAAGAAAACATTTTTAATTTTTGGTCTTTTTTTGTTTGTTTAGCAAAAAATAAAACACCCAGTGCTGATTAAATACCATAAAAAAGCTCTATTTGTGTGAAAAAAATGATAAAAATTTAATGTGGGTACAGTGTTGCATGACTGCACAATTGTCATTCAAAGTGCGACAGCACTGAAAACTGAAAATTGGCCCGGGCAGGAAAGGGGTAAAAGTGCCCAATAGGCAAGTGGTTGATTACTAAGTGCTGCAGTAGGGGTTAACATATCCTGTGCCAGCAACACACTGGACAGTCATGGTCCAACATGCTCCCTTCACTGGTCCAACATGCTCCCTTCACTGGTCCAACATGCTCCCTGCATAACAGCGCTGTTTAGGAAACTGCTCCATATGTACAATATTGTCCATAGAAACCAAGGAAGAGAATGGGAGCTACTATCACCTTAAAAAAAACAATATCTCTGTTTAATAAAAGGTCCAGTATAAAAGCTGTACCTTCCGGCACTAGGCGTCTAACGCGTTTCACTCCCTCTTGCAGCTTGACAGTAGTACTGCTAGCACCAGGCGGTACAGTTTTTGCACTGGATCTTTTAATAAATGGCCATATTGTTTTTAATGGCGAGTAGCTCCCCTTCCTTGGTTTCTAAGGTCAATATTATACAAATAGAGTTGCTTATGACTGCAGAGAGTCTGTACCTGATGCAGGGAGAATTCAGAGCTGATGGCAGAATTTCTTTTTATCCAACACTGCTTTCCAGCAATGGGATGGAAACATCCCTTGCTGACAGCTGGCATCTTCTCCTCAAGACTAAACATAACAAAGAGCTGCCTGCTCTTAATTGTGGATATTATGAGATTATTTCTGCACCTTTGATGCAGTGATGAGGGCTAAGGTGCCTGAAACAACTCTTTGCACATAGAAATAACTGATTGTACATTTAGTCTACAGTATATTTGTGTTATATACATGCGGTTCTGGATTTACTGTTCACCACAGGGTCGTACAGAAATAATTTACAAGGCTTCAGCCACTTTCCTAGCCATAGGAAACCTCTCTTTTTTTGGAGTTGTGTTTGCAAGTGAATATTTATTTCTTTCAGGTACTTATATAGCACTGTCAATTTATACAGTGCTTTACATATATTTACAGTTGTGTTCAAAATAGCAGTCAGACATCACTAACCTGATCAATCACTGTTTTGGGTAGAAATGATATTTCTACATGGTAAATAATTTACTAGCAGGTGTAGTAGAGTAATAGAAATCCTACAGACCCAACAGTCATGACATGCATGCTGCTGATTCTGTGTAATTGAATCACTAATTGAAAGGGGCATGTTCAAAATAATAGCAGTGTGGAGTTCTATTAGTGAGGTCATTCATTCTTTCAAAAACAGGTGGCAATTATTGCTCTTATTTAAGGAAGGAAGGCAGCAAATGTTGTACATGCTGGTTACAGTGCATTTCTCTCTGAAATTCTGAGGAAAATGGGTCGTTCTAGACATTGTTCAGAAGAACAGTGTACCTTGATTAAAAAGTTGATTGGAGAGGGGAAAACATATAAAGAAGTGCAGAAAATGATAGGCTGCTCAGCTAAAATGATCGCAAATGCTTTAAAATGGCAACCAAAACTGGAAAGACGTGGAAGAAAGTGAAAAACTATAATTCGAATGGATAGAAGAATAGCCAAAATGGCAAGGACTCAGCCAACAATCAGCTCCAGGAAGATCAAAGAAGGTGTAAAGTTACCTGTGAGTACTGTTACAATTAGAAGACGCCTATGTGAAGCCAAGCTATCTGCAAGAAGCCCCCGCAAAGTCCCACTGTTGAAAAAAAGACGCGCTGAAGAGGTTACAATTTGCCAAAGAGCACATTGACTGGCCTAAAGAGAAATGGCACAACATTTTGTGGACTGATGAAAGTAAGATTGTTCTTTTTGGGTCTAGTGGCCGGAGACAGTTTGTCAGACGACCCCCAAACACTGAATTCAAGCCACAGTACACTGTGAAGACAGTGAAGCATGGTTGCGCAAGCATCATGATATGGGGATGTTTCTCATACTATGGTGTTGGGCCTATTTATCGCATGCCAGGGATCATGGATCAGTTTGAATACATCAGAATACTTGAAGAGGTCATGCTGCCTTATGCTGAAGAGGAAATGCCCTTGAAATGGGTGTTCCAACAAGACAACGACCCCAAACACATGTACAGCAGTTCTCAGAAACAGTGCTTATACAACGAAATATTAATTAAGTGATTCAAAGGAAAGCAAAATCTTCAAACATTTTTCAGTTTATATAGTGAATGTTTGAGTTTGTAAAGAAGAATACAAACACTGCTATTTTTTTGAACAGTCTAATATTCACTTTTCTTCAATTTTCTTAGAGGAACAACACAAATTTGATATATTTTTCTTCATGTTTTGATATGGAATAGAATGTGTAGTGTTCCCAATGCCTTTGTGTTTATGGAAATAAAAGCTATTAGAAGGATTTTGAGCTTTATTCACTTTTTTCAACACACTGCTATTATTTTGAACACAACTGTGTATATATATATATATATATATATATATATATATATTGCATTCACATCAGTCCCTACCCCTCAAGGGGTGTACAATCTAAGGTCCCTAACTTACATTCATATACTAATGCCAATTTAGACAGGATCCAAATAACCTACCAGCATGTCTTTGTATGTGGGAGGAAACACACACAGGCACAGGGAGAACATGCAAACTCCAGGCAAGAGGTGCTGTGGCTGGGATTTGAACCAACAACCCTAGTACAGCCAGGTGGATGCGCTAACCAAGTGCTAACCATTTAGCCACTGTGCTGCCCCATTCTTAAAACAGAATATCTTCTGTTTTAAGAAGGCATATTGTATTTTCATATTCACATACAGTAATACACCTGTTTAGGGCCACATTCACACCGTGCATGCAGAAAAACAGATGGAAACTGACACGCAGATTTCACTTGTAGAGACATCAGTTTACATCAGTTTTCATGCACCCATCAATGTGGTTTATACACAAAACAAATCTGCACCTGATACCAGTTTTGTGGTGTGAACAGGGCACATAGAGAACAATTGATTTTGTGGTGCCTTTGCAGAACGTGTGCAGAAAACTGGCATCTCTGCACCATGGTGTGAACGAGCCCTAAATGTTTGCTTATGTGGGTAGTTGCTCTGCATCACCACCTGATGGTTAGCATGTTCAGAACGTTTTCCTCCTAATTGTGTTCTGAGAGCTAATAACCTGAAGAGCTGGAGAAAACAAAAATATTAATCTCCTTAGAAACTCTATACTGGATGAGTGTTTGTTCCCTGACCATCCAGTAGTAAGGTTACATGAGGACATTTTGGAAACGTCCTACAGGCATATAATGTAAGTTATTTTCATTATTTTACAGGATTTATATAGCGCAAACAGTTTGCGCAGTGCTATACAAAATGAAGGTCGACATTACAGTTACAATACAATTTGGAACAAGAGGAAACAGAAGACCCTGTTAAATATTCCCACATCAGACTGTAAAAGGTTGGATTTTTCATAATTTCATAATGTGATTAGGCACCACTAACTAGCATTCTTTGGCCCATCTTAAGGATCAACTCTAGGGGGAAAGTCCAAATGCCCTCCCCCCTGGACAGCAAACCAATCATTCTTCTAATACCCTTTTACACATTATGATTCCAAAACCCCTGCTAGCAATTGACGGTAGGGATTGAAATTTGCCCACCAGTCTAGTAGAATGCAGTTTCCACAATTCATGTTGTTATGTCATGTGTGGGGTTAGCTCAGGTGGGGGATCTCCTTCCCTGGGACAAAGGTAGACCGCACAGCAGGCTTTCGTCAAAATCTGACTGGTTGTCAGTTTTATTAAAAAGGTTTGCAAGAAATATCAAAATAAACAAAACATCAAAATAAACCCTTGCCATCCAGGCACTAACTAAACAGAAGATGATTCCTCTCTCAGAGGTGAAGGGCTTCTCCCTGTCACCAAAACAAAATAACAGCAAACCTTTTCTTGTAGGTATAGTCCATACACACAGCTCTCTCAGAATACCTCTCTGAGTCCCAGGCCATGAGCGACTCCTTGCTCCAGCCCTGCCCTTTTTGTATCACCTGTTGGTGGTCATTAGTGGAGTTCAAACTCTGGTTCGGAACCACCTCTGCCATTGTGGCCCCGAAAACCCGGAGTGGACTCCACCTTACACCTCACAGTATGACCTCATGCGAGGTGACACATATCTTCCATCCATCACTTTGCCGTTCATACTGTCACATATCCCCCCCCTCTGCTCAAGCCCCTGCGGCTGAGCAACTGTCCCAACCAGACAATGGACCCGGGAAAGGGCATCTACATTGCTTTGCAGTTTCCCCGCTCTGTGTTCCACTGTGAATTTGAACACTTGTAGCGCGAGAAACCACCTTGTCACTCGACTGTTTTTCTCCTTATTATCACACATCCATTTGAGCGGGGCATGATCAGTAACCAACTTGAACGGTCTTCCTAACAGGTAATATTTCAGGGCCTCCAAGGCCCATTTGATGGCCAAACATTCCTTCTCCACAATGGCATAGTTTCTCTCATGTTTGTTGAGTTTTCTACTTAGGTAGACCACAGGGTGCTCCTCCCCATCTCTGATTTGGGACAGTACCGCACCTAGTCCCACGTCAGAGGCATCAGTCTGTACCACAAACTCTGTTGTGAAATCTGGAGTCACAAGCACAGGTTGGGCACAGAGAGCTTGTTTCAGCCTTTGAAATGCGGTCTCCGCCTCGGGATTCCACTTAATCATGACCGACCCCCTACCTTTCGTCAGATCTGTCAGTGGGGCTGCAATGGTGGCAAAATTGGGGATAAACCGCCTGTAGTATCCTGTGATCCCAAGAAATGCCCGGACTTGCTTTTTATTTACAGGTTGGGGCCACTTTTGAATCGCCTCAATTTTATTGATCTGAGGTCTAATGAGACCTCGACCAATGATGTAGCCAAGATATTTGGCCTCCTCTAAGCCTATGGCACACTTTCTGGGGTTGGCGGTAAGACCCGCTTCCCTCAGCAAATCTACTACCGCTTGCAGGCAGGACAAATGAGACTCCCAGTCTGGACTGTGGATGACGACATCGTCCAAATAGGCAGCTGCATATTGGCGATGTGGTCTTAACGTTTTGTCCATCATTCGTTGGAATGAGGCCGGAGCACCATGTAGACCAAACGGCATCCGCTTATACTGAAAGGACCCCTCGGGGGTAGAGAATGCCGTCTTTTCTTTTGCAGCTTCCGTTAAAGGAATCTGCCAATAGCCTTTGGTTAAATCTAAGGTGGTTATGTACCGAGCCGTTCCCAACCTGTCAATGAGCTCATCCACCCGAGGCATCGGGTACACATCAAATTTAGACACACTGTTCAGTTTTCTGAAATCATTACAGAAGCGAGTAGTTCCATCGGGTTTTGGGACCAACACTATGGGACTCGACCACTCACTGTGAGATTCCTCAATCACTCCCAACTCTAACATGTCCTTTATTTCCTTTGCCACCGCTTCCCGCCTGGCCTCGGGTATTCTATAGGGATTGACATTTATGCGGACCCCGGGCTGGGTAACTATGTCATGCTGTATGACCGTCGTCAGTCCAGGTAGGTGGGAGAAGAAATCTCCATTTTTCCTCACAAACTCCTTAACATCATTTTGTTGAGCTACTGACAAGGTTTCCGTTATAGGTACCTGAGGGGCCGCGGGAACCACGTCCTTTTGGGGGCTTGGTGCTGCCAACAAACTTTCCCTGTCTTTCCAAGGTTTTAAGAGATTAACATGATAGATTTGTTCGGGTTTCCTTTTTCCTGGCTGGTAAACTTTATAATTTACTTCCCCCACTTTCTCCCTAATTTCAAAGGGACCTTGCCACTTTGCGAGGAATTTACTTTCCACGGTGGGGACTAGCACCAGCACTCTATCGCCAGGGTTGAAGGTACGGATCCTGGCATCCCGGTTATAAACCCTTCTCTGGACCTCCTGGGCTTGCTCCATGTGTTCCCGAACAAGTGGCATGACAGCTGCGATTCTATCCTGCATCTGTGAGATATGCTCGATGACACTTCTATAGGGCGTGGACTCTGTCTCCCAGGTTTCTTTTGCAACATCTAGCAATCCCCTGGGATGTCTACCATACAGTAATTCAAAAGGTGAATATCCTGTAGATGCCTGAGGTACTTCCCGTATAGCAAACATGAGATATGGTAGCAAAAAATCCCAATTTCTCCCATCTTTGTCCACCACCTTTTTTAACATATTCTTAAGGGTCTTGTTAAACCTTTCCACAAGCCCATCGGTTTGGGGGTGGTAGACCGAGGTACGGAGATGGGAGATTTTGAACAATTTGCATAACTCTTTCATAACTCTAGACATAAATGGCGTGCCCTGATCCGTTAATATCTCCTTTGGAATACCTACACGACTAAACACCCGGACAAGCTCTTTGGCGATATTTTTAGCAGAGGTATTACGCAAGGGGATAGCTTCAGGATACCGGGTGGCATAGTCAAGTATAACCAGTATGTGCTGATGGCCCCGGGCAGACTTTACTACTGGACCCACTAGGTCCATGCCCACTCTTTTAAACGGTACTTCAATTATGGGTAGAGGTACTAGCGGACTGCGAAAATGGGGTGAGGGCGCAGAATATTGACATTCCGGGCATGACTCACAATGCGCTTTGATGTCTCCATGTAAGCCTGGCCAGAAGAATCTCTGGGTTATTCTCTCCTTTGTTTTCTCTACACCCAGGTGTCCACCCATTATATGCCCATTGGCTAAATCCAGTACCATCCGGCGAAAGGGTTTGGGGACCACTAACTGTTCTACCACCTCCTCCCCTTGCTTTACCACTTGATAGAGCAAGTTATTGTTAAGAGCCATGTAGGGAAAAGACACCGCTACATCATTTTCCACTGGTTCCCCATCAATCATTTTAATGTTTTCACGGGCTCTATTAAGTGTGGAATCTTTCAGTTGTTCCGCACAAAAATCCTCTTTTCTGACCTCTAGGTCAGGCACCACATTCTGTCCACTCTCACTAGAGCCAGCGATCATCTCTTGTTCTATATCCTCAATGTCTGGGGTTGGATCCAACTCCTCCTGCTTCCCAGCCATTACAGAGAAAGGCAAAAGATCTACGCCTTCCTCGGACACACCCACAGTTTCCACTTCCACTCGGCAGTCAAAGGGGTCAGGAGTGAGTTCAGGAGTTTCCAGCGTTTCCCCAGCAGGGGGAGCTCGGTCTTCCTGACTCCCCTCCTTATCCCATAACTTCCAGAAATGGGGAAAATCTCTCCCCACTATGGCTTCATGAAGCAGAGAGGGCACCACCCCCACTGAATGGGTCACAGGGCCCCAGGGGGTATCAATCTCCACCATAGCAGTCTGGTAATTACGTGTATCACCATGAATACAAATAACTTCAATCATGCTAGGGTGTAGGCTGGCAGGGTTTACCAAATCACTTTTAACTAAGATCACAACACTACCCGAGTCTAGCAGAGCAGTTACTGGCTTTTCATCAATGGCAATCACACACATTTGCTTTTCCATGCATTTCTGACATGCTGCAGTACATACCACCTGTGCAAAAAGAGACATGCGTTTTCCTAAATAAGCATTTTCACATTGCATAGGTTCATCATTTAAAGGACAGTTTGCAGCAATATGACCCAACGCATGACACCGATAACATTTGATATGTTCAGTACCTAAACCTCTAAATGGCTTTGGGGACCTTCCTGACCTATTTGGCCAGTCCCTAGGTCCTAAGCCTATAGTCTCATTATCTGACACAATAGTCTTATCGTTTTTTTCTGAGCCTTTGGCCCATGGAACAGTCTTACCGGATCTTCCGGATAGTTTTCCACCCCTAGTGACATTGGGGTACGGCCCAGGTGAATGAAAAAAATCCTCAGCGGCTGCATATCTCTCCACCAGGTCCACCAGCTCGTTTGCAGATTTAGGGTCTCCACGGCCGACCCACTTCCTCAAAGTGGCAGGGAGTGCACGCAAATATTGGTCCATGACCACACGCTCCACAATCTGAGGGCCTGACAATACCTCTGGCTGGAGCCACTTTTTGGAGAGATGTATCAAATCGAACATCTGAGATCTGGGTGGTTTGTCAGCCCTGTAATGCCACTGATGCACCCGCTGAGCCCGGACTGCAATGGTGACACCCAGGCGTGCAAGGACCTCAGCCTTCAGTTTCTCATAGTCCTGGGCATCCCCTGGTTCCAGGTCATAATAGGCTTTTTGGGATTCACCTGTCAAAAATGGTGCAAGCAGTCCTGCCCATTGCTCCTTTTTCCATCCTTCCCGAACAGCAACCCTTTCAAAAGTTGAGAGGTAGGCCTCCACATCATCCGCAGGTGTCATCTTCTGCAAAACATAGCTGGCCCGCACCATTTTCTGCTCCACTGGCAGCGGATCTGCAGATTCCTTCTTTAATTCTAATAGGTGTTGGGCCACCTGCTTAAGGAGCTCTCGGTCTGCTTCTTGGGCCTCCGCAAACTGGCAATTTGTCTCCCATTGTGCTGCATTGGCCTGCAGTAAGGCTCTTATTATTTCCTCCATCTTCCCACTGGCTCAGGAAGTGCCCGCATCCTCCACCATATGTGGGGTTAGCTCAGGTGGGGGATCTCCTTCCCTGGGACAAAGGTAGACCGCACAGCAGGCTTTCGTCAAAATCTGACTGGTTGTCAGTTTTATTAAAAAGGTTTGCAAGAAATATCAAAATAAACAAAACATCAAAATAAACCCTTGCTATCCAGGCACTAACTAAACTGAAGATGATTCCTCTCTCAGAGGTGAAGGGCTTCTCCCTGTCACCAAAACAAAATAACAGCAAACCTTTTCTTGTAGGTATAGTCCATACACACAGCTCTCTCAGAATACCTCTCTGAGTCCCAGGCCATGAGTGACTCCTTGCTCCAGCCCTGCCCTTTTTGTATCACCTGTTGGTGGTCATTAGTGGAGTTCAAACTCTGGTTCGGAACCACCTCTGCCATTGTGGCCCCGAAAACCCGGAGTGGACTCCACCTTACACCTCACAGTATGACCTCATGCGAGGTGACACATATCTTCCATCCATCACTTTGCCGTTCATACTGTCACACATGATACTTTAGGACTCTGTGAGGACATCTTGAGGACTCTTTGAGGTCCTACGATGGACAATTCTGGCAGTCACTGGACAGTGTCCCTGTCAATGTGAATAGTCACGTTGGTAATCTCTGGCTGGGCAGACAGCCTCAGATGTCAACCTGCCATTGAAGTGTACAGGGTTTGATAGTGACAGCTAGCCACTTACAGGTCAGATGTAGGAATCAGAAGATTCCTACCACTCTCATTTGCATTGGCACTAGTCGCCTGTGTGAATGTAGCCTAGGTTTTGTAAAAAAAATGTTTTTAAAAATCAGCACAAGGGACAATAATTTATCTACAAAAAATTTGATTTATGCATTGTGCTGCTGGCTGCAGGTTTAGTTGATATCTTCCATCCTTTGATTCCTTAACCTCTGCCACCGTATTCTTCCAGTGCTGCGGTGGTTAATAGAACCGAAGGACCTGTCATATGCTTTCATTAAGAGTGCCAACTATGCTCTTTCTGCCCCCTTCTTTATTCATAGAAGCTGTACTATATTCTTCGAGTGTCAAGATGCTTTAAGTGGCTAAAGAGTTAAACAGCTGACAGATGATATAATGTTCTTTCCTTCCACCACAGGTGAATGAATAGTGCTCAGTTACTCTATCAACACAATCAGTGTTGATGGGGGAATCCCTCCTGTAGTGCTATTGTGTTCTGCCACCTGGTGGGGAACCTTCCCTGCAAGCAGAACACAATGCTCACTGGTAGTGGCTATAGCCGCTGCCCATGATTGCATGTAAAAAAAATCTGACAGGCTGGTTATAATGAAGTCCATCAATGGATTGATGAAAGAAAACTCTTCCTGTACACACTGCTCCCTCTTGTGCACATTACCCCCCAACCTGTATGTGCTGCCCTCTCCTGTGCACACTGCCCTCCTAACTGTACACACTTCTCCCCTGCACACATCACCCCTCTCCCTGTACATATTATCCGCTCCCTGTACACAATGCCCCCCCATGCATTGCCCCCTCCATGTACACACTGATCCCCCCACCCCCTATACATTGCCTTCTTGCACTTGCACACTGTCCCCAAATATATGGCTGAGATGTTGCACTAATTACTACTCAGGCTGCAAGGGTAGAAGCTCATGCTGTCTCAGTGGCCTGTCTCTGGGCTCTGGGCTGCACACTGAAGATCTCTGCATTCCAAAAGGAAGCTGTGAGTCTGGATCTCTGCAGACATTCCTGAGATCCTGGACGAATGTACCAACTTGTCAGCTCCCCGAGGTACACAGCAAGGAGGGCAGAGCAATGCTACCAAGTCTCACAAGAAGCCCTGACAGAGTAGTAGAAAGTGCTGATTGGAGGCTCCTCAGAAAGACGTCTGTTGCTTACCTGGGGCAGTCATAGCATTAGTGATCCGACTATCTGATACACAGAGTGGCTGCAAGATCAGTGCAGAATCACTGTATTGGACCTGCAGCTGCCACCTGGGCTCCCTGGAGCTTGGGCGGGGTTGCAGGTATGACCCCTGCGACCCCTGCAACCCCTATGCAGGTACACACATATCGATATGTGGGCATACACAAACATGTGCTGCTGCTGTTGGTGAAGCGTAAGGTAATTACACATGGGCTGTTCTGACCTGTCTTTAGCAGCACCTTGTAAATTGTGTCCAGAATTTCTTTTGACTTCCTGATACCAGCTTGGCTTGTCTCAACCTAATTCTGCTTATCTGTCTGTACTGACTTTGGCCTGCACCATGACCACACTTTTGTCTGCTCCTCCAGCTCTCAATCTGCTCAACTGATACAGACTCTGGCATGGAACCTAACTTCATACTGCTGTTGACATATCATCTGGAGGTGTTTCTAATAATAACTATGTATACATCTATGTACTGTATATGTGCACAATTCCATCAGGACTCTTGTTGGGCCCTTTGCTGATAATACCAGTTTGTACATTTGATGTATGTACTATTATGAATCTTTTCTTATATAAAGCTTGTATTATGTTCATACTGGTGTGCATCTATATAATTATGTTTAATGTTATACGCTGGTTGCAGTAGTCCCTCTACTCCCAATTACTTTTATTACATTGCTGCACTGGTGTAGCAGGAGGGCAGCCGGAGCAGTCGCCCTGGATGCAATATTAATAAGGGGTGCATAAATTATAGGAAGTCTCGGTTGGTGACGATGGGAGCGAGGCAGCAAACAGCAGCATCCTTGGGTTGCAGGCATCTGTCTCCGCATGGTGAGTGGGCGGCCTGGAGATGAAGGCTGCGGGAAGGTGAACAGTGAGGGCAGATAGACATGAGAGCCCGGGGGGGAGAAGACCTCCACTGCTTCCCTGAAAAGGTGAGCAATAGTGGATACAGGCTGAGCAGCGGCTCTTCCCAGACCTTGGATTCCTTCCAACAGCGACAGCGCCCCGGAGGATGAAGACAGTTGAGAAGCGCAGGCGCCTACTGCTGGCATGTAAGGTAGGCATCATACACACCTACCCACAGAGAATGGGAAAGGGGGAAGAGGAGGTACTGCAGACATGGACAGGGCTAGGGGTCTCTCTCTCATCTCCCCCCTCACCCCCCTTTCTCTCTCACCCCCTTTCTCTCTCTCATCTCCCTCACTCTGTCTCTCACCCCCTCTCATCTTTCACCCACCCTCTCTCTCACACCCATTTCTCTCACTCCCCTCTCTCTCACCCCTCCTCTCTCTCAATCCCTCCCTCTTACTTCCCTCTTTGTCTCCCTCACCCCCTCTCTCTCATCCCCCTTTCTCCCCCCCTCCCCCTGCACTCTCACCCCCTTTTTCTCTCTCTCACTCTCCTCCCCTCTCTTTCCCAGCCTCTCTCACCCCCTTTTTCTCTCTCACCCCCCTTTTCTCTCTTACCCCCTCTCGCTCACTCCCCCTTCTCTCTCACCCCCCCTTTCTCTCTCACCCCCTCTCTCTTTCATCTCCCCGTTCTCTCACCCCTCTCTCTCTTTCACCCCCTCTCTCTCACCACCCTTTCTCGCTCTTACCCCCTCCCTCTCCCTCGCCCCTCTTCTTCTTTCTCACCCCTATTCCTCTTTCTCACCCCCCTCTCATCCCCCCTTTCTCTCTCTCAACCCCCTATTTTTCTCTCACACCCCACCCCCTTTCTCACTCTCACCCTTTTCCCTCTCTCCCACCCCTCTCCCTCTTGCTCTTACCCTCTTCCCCTCTCTCTCTTTCACCCTCTCGATCTCTTCCTGGGGGGGGGGGGTGGATGAAGGGGTTAATTCATTAACAATGTCAATAGTCAGTAAAGTGCAGCAGGAAGGGGTTAATGTTCTGCCACTGGTCACTGATGCATTGGTGACCAGTGACAGCGTTGTGCTACCCTAGTGCCACCAGTGTTAATTAACCCCTTTATGAATCGGTTAAAAACACTGCCAGTAGCCACTAATGCAGCACAAAGGGGTTATTACCTCCACCAATACCCATCAATGGGGAGGTATTAAAGTAAAATTTCCAGTTTAAGCCAAATAGCTTTACAAATTCTCCCATCCCCCTTCCTAAGGCCTGTTGGCTAACCTGTGTAGAAAAGATGTAACACCTTTTATTTATGTAGTGATGATAATTTCTTTGCCCATTTTCCAGTGTATACTTCTATTATGCAGTGTTTGTTTTGCCCTTTTCCAATATGGCTGCTATGCTCTCTGGGCACTAAGGATGAGGTCATCAGAGAGAGCACTTGTGGAAAAGAAAGGATTGTGTGGATTTTTCCTGAGAGAGAGAGCTCAGACTGTAAGTGTTGCAGCCTCCCCTCACTGAGACATGCAAAAAAGACTGTTAATGCTTTAATGTTCCTGTTTGGAAGATACTTTATGTTGGATGGGTCACTGAATGTGAATTCTTCAGTACATGGAATTTCATATACAATGCTGTGTGGATTACTGTCAATGTGGACGATACATTTCTCAGTTGGGATTTCACTTGTTATCCACAAACCCCAATTGGTTGGAGGTACTAGTGCTTGTTAGAGATCTTGTCTTGATCACACAGATTATAAGGACTCTGCTCCTATTTACTATACAGGTGGCGCCATCATACCCCAGTAGCTGCAAAGTGTGTACAAATAGCGCTACATTTGGAGGCACGGCTGAGATAATATATCTTGGACCAGGACATTAAGGAACTACCATGTCATTGTTATCAACAGAAGCTGTGAGGCAGTGGGCTCTAGAAGAGGGACTGCCACCTGAAAGGACATTTGCTATTTCATATGTGCCTATCGCTGTGAGTTCCCACAGACTGCAGGAGGCACTAAAAGCAAATGAAACCTTGCAGTATGCCACTCTTGTGGATAAAAGAGAAGAAGATGAGAGTTTTGAACTGTATATCCATTATCTCTGTCTCAGTGAGGTGGATTTAAATCCAGTTAAAGGGCCCTTTTGCATAAATCCAAAGGGCGCTGAAGCAATTGGTTGTGCTGTAGTATTTCCAGTGATTTCACCTCTAGTAAGGTGAAAGTTACCAGCCCTGCCTGTAAAGTGTGAACCATTGAATACAACGGCTTCATCGGGAGAGACTGTAATGTTGCCTGCTACAGCCACTATGCAGGAAACAAATATTGAGCATCTGCTGCTAAAAGTCACTGAAGTCATTGTTCAGCATTTACATGCTGATTCTTACCGCAAATTAAAGGCTTTTTCAGGAGTGCTACCTGTCCCTGCTGGTGAAGAAAGTTTTGAAGTGTGGAAAGATTTTGCAAAAGTGATAGAGGAATGGACCTGCTCAGAGGAAAAGAAAAAACAGCGCATCATGGAAAGCTTAAGACCACCAGCATCCATTATTGTTAGAGCTTACAAGTACACACATGTGAGTACCAGTGCCCAAGAATATATTGATATTTTTACAGATGCTTATGGACTGCACTGTGACCCGGATCAGATGCTTGCTGATTTTAGCATAAAGAGGTAGAGGATTCTGTGTTTGTGATAAGGCTAGAAGTGTTTCTAGGAAGATTGCTCACTGAAAAGGTCATCTCTCCTAGAGATGTTGATAAATTAAGGACTGCTCAAATCATAAAGGAGTTACTGCCGCATCACCCAATATCTCCGGTCCTGAGAGTTTTTTTGAGAGAGAGAAACTTTACATTTACTGAAACTATGACTGAAGTAAAGAAACAGGAGGCTAATATCCTTTTTAGTACCCCTTCTAAAAGCAAAGTTCATCAGAGTTCTGCGGGTGAGCACAAAAATGAGACTGTTGCTAAAAACAAAGAAGTTGGTAGACTTCCACAGCCTAGAGCTCTGTCTGCTGATAAAACCTCCAGTGATAAGCCTCTTTTCCATATTAAGTGTTTCTGCTGTGGACAAACAGGCCACACAGTTCGTCAGTGTCCACAGCTTGCTGATAGTTCTGAAATTCATAGTAAAGCTGGACAAATGTAGAAAAGAAAACAGGGAAAATCAAGAAAACAAATGTTCATTAAACTGCTTGGAGTAGGCCGCAGATGTACTTTCAATTTGTTTGTTAATGATATACCCACTACTGCTCTGTTTGACACTGGCTCTCAGCTATTATCTACAGACCCTTCTATCAGCAACACTTAAGCCACCTCCCTTTGAAACCTATGGACACTATGCCTGTTTATGGTGTGGGAGAAAATCCTGTTTTTATGGATGGTTGTCTAGAAGTTGAGCTTTGCATTCCCGGTGTGACAGCTGATGAGGATCCCCCACTTAAAGTCATTACCTATGTGAGCCCTCCACCCGGGGGTAATGTGTATGCTCCTATGATTGTGGGTTTCAATGTTGAAGCCGTTGAGGCTGCTTTCATAAGGTTTCTTCAGCCACAACAGGGTACTCCTCTACCTTCACTGCCTGTTGCTCCAGAACTTAAAAATATCTGCCAAACCTTTGCTCCTGATCTTCCTGGAGGATGTGTGGGGAATCCACGGCATCCCGTAGAGCTTCCAGCCAAGGGAGTGAGAGTGTTGCGGGTTTACAGTCAGGTCCATAAATATTGGGACATTGACACAATTCTAAAATTTTTGGCTCTATACACCACCACAATGAATTTGAAATGAAACAAACAAGATGTGCTTTAACTGCAGACTGTCAGCTTTAATTTGAGGGTATTTACATCCAAATCAGGTGAACGGTGTAGGAATTACAACAGTTGCATATGTGCCTCCCACTTGTTAAGGGACCAAAAGTAATGGGACAATTAGCTTCTCAGCTGTTCCATGGCCAGGTGTGTGTTATTCCCTCATTATCCCAATTACAATGTGCAGATAAAAGGTCCAGAGTTCATTTCAAGTGTGCTATTTGCAATTGGAATCTGTTGCTGTCAACTCTCAAGATGGGATCCAAAGAGCTGTCACTATCAGTGAAGCAAGCCATCATTAGGCTGAAAAAACAAAACAAACCCATCAGAGAGATAGCAAAAACATTAGGCATGGACAAAACAACTGTTTAGAACATTCTTAAAAAGAAGAAACGCACCGGTGATCTCAGCAACACCAAAAGACCCGGAAGACCACGGAAAACAACTGTGGTGGATGACCAAAGCATTCTTTCCCTGGTGAAGAAAACACCCTTCACAACAGTTGGCCAGATCAAGAACAGGAGGTAGGTGTATGTGTGTCAAAGTCAACAATCAAGAGAAGACTTCAACAGAGTGAATACAGAGGGTTCACCACAAGATGTAAACCATTGGTGAGCCTCAAAAACAGGAAGGCCAGATTAGAGTTTGCCAAAAGACATCTAAAAAAGCCTTCACAGTTCTGGAACAACATCCTATGGACAGATGAGACCAAGATCAACTTGTATGAGAGTGATGGGAATAGAAGAGTATGAAGAAGGAAAGGAACTGCTCATGATCCTAAGCATATCACCTCATCAGTGAAGAATGGTGGTGGTAGTGTCATGACATGGGCATGTATGGCATGTATGGCTGCCAATGGAACTGGTTCTCTTGTATTTATTGATGACGTGACTTCTGACAAAAGCAGCAGGATTATTTCTGAAGTGTTTTGGGCAATATTATCTGCTCATATTTAGCCAAATGCTTCAGAACTCATTGGACGCCGCTTCACAGTGCAGATGGACAATGACCCAAAGCATACTGCAAAAGCAACTGTAGCCCTGTTTTGGGGGGGGTTATGTGAAATGGCCCACACCAAACAAGCTATGGCGCTAACCTGTATATGAGTAGGCAATCCTAAGCCTTCGCTATATGGAAGAGGGGGTTGTGATAATACAAATGGCAGTGCCTCCACCTAGAATAGGGATCCTGCAATTGAGGAGACTCACTCCTTTCTAGGAATGTAACAGGTAGACAACTTAAAGTAACTATACATAGCAGTATTAATGCACCCAGCTTATATTTCTAACATGAAAACATGTCACCACACCTGTATGAGATTAATGCAAAGTTTATATAAAGCAGCCACATAAAACAGGATGCATAAGAATAACATTCAGGAATTACAATTTACCATAAATTGGGAGGTTGCAATTATACCCGGGTATATGTGCATGTGGTATACAGAATACCTCCAACCATGGGTTATAGCGCAGTCCGGTTGCAGGGGCCCCTGGAGAGGTGAGAGTCAATAAGATGCACGCTTCCACTTTAGATGCTGCAATGGCGTCCAAGTAACACGTTCTTTGCGGATGATTGCACTGCTTGTCTGAAGATCAGCGATGCATCACCTAAAAGGATAAAATGCTCTATCTCTCCTTACTCTTAGTCCCTATCCCTAAACTGGGCTGTCAGTGCAACCGGGCCTCTATCTGTCTAAGTGGCCGTCGGATGCCTAACCTACCTGTAGCCTAATCTATCCAACGCTCCCTGCAATTAACAGAAATTAACAGAAAGTTCACCTGACAGTCTTATGCAGGTGAAAACACTGATCTATATATATATATATATATATATAGACAACTATAAGGATTCTGCAGTGTGTAAATTGAATAATGATAATGAACCACAAATCTCTCTCTTACAGAGATATTAGGGTTCTAATACAGAAGTTGAAATATAACAGAGGCAGACTTAATCTGCTTCAGTAACAACTAGATAGATAGCAGCCTTGTTAATCTGGATCATTACTCACAGTTCTCCCCAGATACATGGCAGGTTGGCACCCTCTGCCTGATACTTCCTGGAAAAACAAACTATATAACATCCTGGGGTTTCTTGATCTCCTTGTAGGGGCAGGAAGCACACCTAGGGACTTGTCTGTAATGGGACCTCTATGGTAGTGGCTGTATATGAATGTAAACAAACCACAACTAGTGTATAAAATAACAGTTCCCTACACAACTAAAGAGTTTTTTAAGGGAAAGAAGTGGAATGTTACGCAATGGCCAAGTCAAGCACCTGACCTAAATCCAACTGAGCATGCATTTCACTTACTGAAGACAAAACTGAAGGGAAAATGCCCCAAAAACAAGCAGGAGCTGAAGACAGTTGCAGTAGAGGCCTGGCAGAGCATCACCAGGGATGAAACCCAGCGTCTGGTGATGTCTATGCGTTCCAGACTTCAGGCTGTAATTAACTGCAAAGGATTTGCAACCAAGTATTAAAAAGTGAAAGTTTGATTTATGATTATTATTCTGTCCCATTACTTTTGGTCCCTTAACAAGTGGGAGGCACATATGCAAACTGTTGTAATTCCTACACCGTTCACCTGATTTGGATGTAAATACCCTCAAATTAAAGCTGACAGTCTGCAGTAAAAGCACATCTTGTTTGTTTCATTTCAAATCCATTGTGGTGGTGTATAGAGCCAAAAATGTTAGAATTGTGTCGATGTCCCAATATTTATGGACCTGACTGTATGTGGAAATTTTACCAGGTGCAAATGGTAGCTTTTTCCTGCTAGAGACTGATCCAAAAGAGGCTGCAAAGAATGGCTGGGAGATAGTACCAGAAAGGAAAGACTATCATTTAAAATGTCCAAGAATGGATGTTGTTACTGTTTGGAATGTTACCACATACCCAATTATAATACCAGCCTGGCAGTAGCCTATTGTTACCCAGTGGAAACCATTAGTTCTTACCCTGCCAAGGTCGAGGAGAAAGAAACCAAATTAGACTTTCACCTTAATGATGCTGATAGTCCTGCAGAGCACAAACAAGCACTAGAAGAGCAACTAATGGAATACAATGATGTTTTCTCTACTGATGACATGGATGTCGGGTGTGCTAAAAGTATTCAACACAGTATTCGCCTAACAGATAGCACCCCCTTTAGAGAAAGAGCCAGGCGCATACCTCCTAAAGATGTGGATGATGTTCGAGAGTGCTTGCACAAAATGAAATATCAAAACATCATTGTTGAGTCTAAAAGCCCGTATGCATCCCCAATAGTGGAGGTCAGAAAGAAAAATGGTGGAGTGCGAATGTGTTGATTACAGGACTCTAAATCGGCAAATGGTCCCAGATCAATATACGCTACCTCGCATTGAGGAAGCTCTTGATGCCCTGCAAAGCAGCAAACGGTTCACAGTAATGGACTTAAGATCCAGGTATTACCAAGTACCAATGAGTGAGGAAGATCAAGAAAAGACAGTTTTTATTTGCCCCCTGGGGTTTTTCCAGTTTGCTCGAATGCCTCAGGGAATTAGTGGTTCACCTGCAACCTTCCAGCATCTAATGGATCAGACACTGGGAGAGCTTTGTCCCACTCAATGTATTGTCTACCTAGATGACATAATTCTTTTTGGCTCCACTCTGGAGGAGCATGATCAGAGACTGTTTAAAGTGCTTGATCATTTGAGGAGAGAAGATCTGAAACTCTCCCTGGACAAATGTAAGTTTGGTCGTTCTTCAGTAAACTTTGTGGACCACATCGTATCTGCAGATGGGGTAGCAACTGATCCTGCTAAAGTGGAGGCTGATGTAACCTGGTCCTGTCCCACAAATCTGACAGAACTGAGGTCCTTCTTGAGCTTTGTGGCTATTATCGCCGCTTCATTAGAGACTATTCCAAGACTGCTCGGCTTCTTAATGGCTTGCTTAAAGAAACACCTGGCATTGACACAACCAGCAAATCTCCTTTCAGTGAGAGGTGGACTTCTGCTTGTGAGGAAGCTTTTCTACAGCTTCAGAAAAGCCTTACAGAAGCACCAGTGTTAGCTTATGTAGACGCACAAAAGCCATACATTCTACATGTAGATGCCAGCTACGATGAGTTA
Organism: Staurois parvus; assembly: GCF_062004578.1. Lineage (NCBI taxonomy): Eukaryota > Metazoa > Chordata > Amphibia > Anura > Ranidae > Staurois > Staurois parvus. The sequence goes on along the minus strand of NW_028317817.1, from coordinate 8,502,539 downwards.
GGAGGACTCCTCCATCAGGAGTACCCAGGAGGACTAAGGCCTGTTGCTTATATCAGTCACAGTCTAACAAACTGGAATTTCTTGCCCTGAAGTGAGCTATTGTTGAAAAGCTGCATGATTACTTGTATGGGGCTCAGTTTGAGGTGAGAACTGACAATAACCCCCTCACTTATGTTTTAACTACAGCCAAGCTGGATGCCACTGGTCATAGGTGGCTTAGTGCCTTGTCTAATTACCAATTCACTCTCAAGTACAAGCCAGGACCCAAAAATATCGGGGCTGGTGCTCTTTCCCGGCGTCCTGGATTGCCAATGAACTTAGAAGAAAGTGAATGGGAGGAACTACCTGGGCCTGCTGTGGCTGCCTACTGTACTACAGCTGCTGTACAAGGAGACAATATTGTTTTCTCAGACTTATGAGTTGTTGACTCATTGGGAGCTGGTGATGCGTGTATCCCAAACTTGTATTGCTGCCCCACTCCTCTAGGGGTACAAGAAAACATCCAGCTGCAAAAGAAAGATATGATGAACTCAAAATAATCGATGGACTTTTGTATAGGGTACATTTGTGCCATGATCATCCTGAAAGGAGACAGCTAGTGCTTCCTCAAATCTATAGAAAATCTGCTTTGAGAAGTTTGCATGACCAACATGCGCATCTAGGAGTTGAAAAAACATATGGATTAATCCAAGACCGTTTCTTTTGGCCACGAATGAGGGAAGCTGTTGTGGACTATTGCCGCCATTGTGTGAGATGTCTGCAACGGAAAACTCTGCCTACTCGAGCTGCTCCTATGGAACACTTGAAAAGTTCTGGTCCAATGGATTTAGTGTGCATGGACTTTTTGTGTATTGATAATGCCAGCAGTGGTGTGGGAACTGTTTTGATTGTGACGGATCACTACACTTGATATGCTCAAGCCTATCCCACCAAAGATCAAAAAGCAGTAACTGTGGTCAAAGTGTTGTGGGAGAAATTTTTTGTTTATTATGGACTGCCAAGTCGACTTCACTCTGGCCAGGGACGGGACTTTGAAAGTCGCCTAATTAAAGAGCTGTTAACATTGCTTAACATTGACAAGAGCCGAACCACATATTATCATCCAGAGGGTGATGCTCTCCCTGAGCGTTTCAATCGTACCTTGTTGAATATGTTGGATACCCTCCCTAATGGTGCTAAACAAACCTGGAGCCGACATGTTGGAGCTATGGTACATCCCTATAATTGTACCAGACATGAGTCAACTGGTTTCTCTCCTTATTTTCTCATGTTTGGGAGAGAAGCCCGTCTGCCTATTGACATTCAGTTGCATTTGTCTACTGATGGAGTGGAACATAGAAATCACTACCAGTATGTGGCACGACTCAAACATAGTTTACAAGAGGCCTATCGAATGGCTGAGGAAAATGCTGCAAAAATCAATGCTGCCAATAAAAGACGCTTTGATGCCAAAGTTCGTTACAAAGACTTGCAACCTGGTGATAAAGTGCTTCGCAATTTGGGACCCTCAGCCAAACATAAGTTAGCTGATCGCTGGAAAAATGAGTTGTTTGACGTTATAGGAAAACTGCCTAGAATTCCAGTCTATCGGATTCGAGGACCTGAGGGTCGGATCAAAGCCTGGCATAGGAATTACTTGCTTCCAGTACCACAAGTTGCTACTGCGGATGAGGAGCCACAACCTGATATTGCTACAGATTCTAATGATGTGCCTTGTGCAGACAGTGGAGAACAGTGTGATGACAATGACTGATTTACACCTCCACCAGAGTTTCCTGTACAGGCTTCTTCACCTATTACTAATGGGAGCTTTCCTCAGAGGGGAAGTCTGAACCCAACTACTCCTGCTTTTGAACCAACAGCCCAAAGCTTTGTGCCTACAGTTCCAGGCAAGATTGGAGCACCAAGTTTTCCCACTAGTACAGTGCCAGATTTATCTGGACTAATGTCTGAGGGCTTGAGGAGAGGAGATCATGTTGGATGACCTCCACCAATGTTTACTTATGACACCTTGGGAAGATCCTGCTATGCTGTACAACCTCATGTTCTGATGGAAATGATTACAGCCCATTCTAGCCTGGTTAGCATGATGCCTATTTGTTACTAACCATGTTTTCTTTTAGCTAATCTCTGTAATAGATTGCTTCTGGAGATGTTAACTTGCTGTGTTTTGTTGTTGTTTTATGTGTATATCCTTGTCAGGTCGGAAGGATTTTCAGCAGGAGGAGAATGTAGTGATGTGATAATTTCTTTGCCCATTTTCCAGTGTATACTTCTATTATGCAGTGTTTGTTTTGCCCTTTTCCAATATGGCTGCTATGCTCTCTGGGCACTGAGGATGAGGTCATCAGAGAGAGCACTTTTTCCTAAGAGAGAGCTCAGACTGTAAGTGTTCCAGCCTCCCCTCACTGAGACATGCAAAAAAGACTGTTAATGCTTTAATGTTCCTGTTTGGAAGATACTTTATGTTGGATGGGTCACTGAATGTTATTTCTTCAATACATGGACTTTCATATACAATGCTGTGTGTATTACTGTCTATGTGGACGATACATTTCTCAGTTGGGATTTCACTTGTTATCCACAAGCCCCAATTGAGTGGAGGCACTAGCGCTTGTTAGAGATCTTGTCCTGATCACACAGATTATAAGGACTCTGCTCCTAAATGCTATACAGGTGGCACCATCATACCCCAGTAGCCGCAAAGAGTGTACAAATAGAGCTACATTTACATACATGCTTAGCTCAATATCCTGTTGGGGAGGGCCATTTCTTATAACCAATCTAAAAAAAATGACTACTGGAGAAAAAAACTGCAACCAGTAGTGAAATAGAACAGAAGTAATAGATAAAGTGGGAACCACTTTCAGAAGGTAAAGCATTAAGAACATAGCCACTTGCGTAAATCTTCTTTGTTTCAGCAAAAACTATTGGAATTTGTATGGGAGAAAAAGAGACCCGGGGTGAATAAGCTAACACTACATACGTCCAAATTGGGAGGGGACTGGGGCAAGATTTAATGAAATACTACCAACAGGGACGGACTGACCATTTGGAAACTCGGGCACTGCCCGAGGGCCCTGGGTCAGTAGGGGGCCCCATGAAATGCCCCTGGTACCTTTTTCATAGGCTTTTTTGAGTTTGGGCAAGGAAACAGGGGTCCCATGATCCCCTATTGCCCGGGGGCCCCATTAGTTGTCAGTCCGCCCCTGACTACCAAGCAGCGCAGTTAGTGCAGCAGATCTACTTTCACACGCGGCACCATCACCCGCTTTGAACGTCTTTAAAATATTTTCTCTACCCCACTAAGGCAATCAGCCATTTGATGCAGTTGCGAGAAAAGGACAGACTAGTAATACTGGCTCCAACCTTCTCCTTCTCACTGTGCTCAGTGGATGGGGTACCAGGACATACAAGGAAGCACATTACATTTGTATTTGCAGCAGCTAGAATGGTCATTGCTAGATCTTGGAAATCACTTGTGATTCCCTTCCACCTACTGAAATCCAAGTTGTCTTGGATCATGGTCAATGAATGCCTCTCTGCAATATTGAAAGGCAAACAGGATTTCTTTGGAAAAATTTGGGACCCCTGGATCAAATATCTCTTCGATGCCTCATAAGATATAATTGCGTCTGTTACTTCAGCCTGGATTGGGTACATTTCTCTTCTTTCTCTCTCCTTTCTCCTTTTTAATAACTTCTCTTTATTCTTTTTTTTTTCTATTAAGGCTTTGATAGTGCCCTCTGGCCACCTGTTGTGAGGACTAATCGAATATGAGTCAACCGTAGACTTATATTTTTAGGGGAGTAGAGTAGGCTTTCAGTACTCGGAAGAGTTTCATGATGTTCCCTCCCCATCATACACTGAGCCTACAAAGGACAACATGACCTCTTACGGTACCAGTGTGGCACCCCCCATTGCTCCTTCCCTCTGTAGGAGGGAGTCAAGGATGGAGGTGGGGGGATACCTGGGTCTAAGCTCTTATATCCTCATAGTTTAAGGTTCCAGATTTTTGGACTATGTTTGTAGAAAATAACTACTCTTGATGACATGTCACCTTTTAATTAATTGCTGATGTACACTTCAAAAATGATGTATACAGTTGCAAGAAAAAGTATGTGAACCCCATGGGATTACGTGGAGTTTTGCATGAATTGGGCATAAAATGTGCTCTGAATGTCATCTAAGTCACAACAATAGAAGAACACAGTCTGCTGAACATAATACTACACAAACATTAGATGTTGCCATGGTTTAATTGCACATAACATGTAAACATTCACAGTGCAGGGAGGAAAAAGTATGTGAGGCCCTAGCTTAATGACTTCTCCCAGAGCTAATTGGAGCCAGGAGTGAGCCAACCTTGACTCCAATCAGTGTGATGATATTGGATGTGTTGCTGACAGCTGTCCTGCCCTTAAAAAACACACACCTGTTTTGGGTTTACTGGTTTCAAGAAGCACTGTCTGATGTGAACCATGCCTCGCAGAAAAGAGCTCTCAGAAGACCTACGATCAAGAATTGTTGACTTGCATAAAGCTGGAAAGGGTTACAAAAGTATCTCCAAAAGCCTTGATGTTCATGTGTCCACGGTAAGACAGACTGTCTACAAATGGAGAAAGTTTAGCACTGTTGCTACTCTCCCTAGGCGTGGTCGTCCTGTAAAAATGACTGCAAGAGCACAGCGCAGAATGCTGCATGAGGTAAAGAAGAATCCCAGAGTGTCAGCTAAAGACCTACAGAAATCTCTGGCATATGCTAACATTTTTGTTGACACATCTACAATAAGGAACACATTAAACAAGAATGGAGTAGATGGGAGGACACCACGGAGGAAGCCATTGCTGTCCAAAAAGAATATTGCAGCACGTTTGAAGTTTGCAAAAGAGCACCTGGATGTTCCACAGCACTACTGGCAAAATATACTGTGGACAGATGAAACCAAGATTGAGTTGTTTGGGAAGAACACACAACACTATGTGTGGAGAAAAAAAGGCACAGCACACCAACATCAAAACCTCATCCCCACTGTAAAACATGGCGGAGGGAGCATCATGGTTTGGAGCTGCTTTGCTGCCTCAGGGCCTGGACGGATTGTTGTCATTGATGGGAAAATGAATTCCAGAGTTTATCAAGACATTTTGCAGGAAACCGTACGACCATCTGTCCGCCACCTGAAGCTCCGCAGAGGATGGGTGATGCAACAGGACAATGACCCAAAGCATACAAGTAATTCAACAAAACAATGGCTGCAACAGCACAGAATACGCCTTCTGGACAGTCAGAGTCCTGACCTCAACCCGATTGAAATGCTGTGGCATGACCTTAAGAGAGCGATTCACACCAGACATCCCAAGAATATTGCTACACTGAAAAAGTTTTGTGAAGAGGAGTAGTCCAAAATTACTCCAGATCATTGTGCAGGTCTGATCTGCAACTACAGGAAACGTTTGGTTGAGGTTATTGCTGCCAAAGGAGGGTCAACCAGTTATTAACTCCAAAGGTTCACATACTTTTTCCTCCCTGCACTGTGAATGTTTACATGTTATGTGCAATTAAACCATGGCAACATCTAATGTTTGTGTAGTATTATGTTCAGCAGACTGTGTTCTTCTATTGTTGTGACTTAGATGACGTTCAGAGCACATTTTATGCCCAATTCATGCAAAACTCCACGTAATCCCAAGGGGTTCACATACTTTTTCTTGCAACTGTATATATGCTATTTTCTAAATGTGTATTTATTGGATTTTTCATATTTCTATTGAAAATCTAATAAAAAATATTGGAAAAGAAAGACAAACCATGTGTGTGTAGATATAAAAAATCATTATAATTATTCTGTTCTCAGCAGCACAGAAAGGTGAGGAAGGAGAAACAGCAGTGCACTGAGCTTCCCAGTGATAGGTTATGCAGGGAGGGTGCGTTAGCAGAAGTCTGATCATTGGAAGAGAGCACACTGTGTTCCCAGCACAGCTAGAAACCTGACCATGGTGTGTTCTTTTGCTTAGTGTGCTCAGTTCTTGATAGGAAAGCAGAGCGACTGGCAGGAACAAATATTACAGGGTTTTTTTTAGCATTGCTTTGCCACAAAATAACAGTTTATCAGCCTCCTAGCTTACACTTACAGCCCTGCTGCTCTGGCTTCAAGTGTATGCAAACCCTCCCCTTGTAAAACAACTCATTCAGCTTAAAAAAGAAATGAAAGACAAACCATAGACTTCAATAGATGGACTGCCACTCCCCCTTCATGGTTTGGTCGATTGTACTCGATTAAAATGAAAATATTAAAGAGAATACTATACTTGTTTAGAACTCTACCAGTTTCCATCAATATGTCGAATTAAAAATAGTTTCAGCAAAAACTACTGAAATTTGTATGGGAGAACAAGAGATCCAGGGTGAATAGGCTTAAGCTACATACACCCAAATTGGGAGGGGGCTGGGACCAGATTTATTCAAATACTACCAAGCAGCGCAGTAAACGCAGCTGATCTGCTGTCACTCGAGGCAGTGCCACCTGCTTTGGGTGTCTTCTCTCTACCCCACTAAGACAATCAGCCATTTAATATGGTTGCAAACGAAGGACAGACCAGTAATATTGGCTCCAACCTTCTGGTTCTCATTGAGCCTGTGGTATGAAATTAACTTTTAATGACTATAATGTATTTAATCTCATAATGCTTTCTGATGAACTGCATGAGTTCAACAGGGCTAAAAGCGTTTTGATGCTTATTTTTGTTTGTTCTCAGTGTCTGGTGCATCTCACTGCAGTGTTCAACAATAGTCAGCCAGCATTGATGGATTCCAAATACCCTGATATTGTTTTTCCCATTGTTGCAATGCCCTGGTTAAACATATTCAGGAAAGTACAAGTGTGATAGCAGATAAGGAATCTTCAGTGTACTTCATAGTCTTGTATGCTGTAGGAAGTTTGTCAAGCAGCTGAATGTAGTTTTGTGCTCTGTAGTTGCCAAGAATATTCTCAATGACACCCCTGAATGAATGCTTTCCAGGCAATTTTGTCCGCCCTCTCTAACAGATCTTCGAACAGCTTGTCATTGATGACATATCTGATTTATGGACCAGCAAAAATGTCTTCCTTAACCACCTCAAGCCTGGACACTTTCAGTCTTCCAGTCCAGACCAATTACTCAAGCATGCAGCTCTGTACCCAAATTAAATTTTTAGCATTTTTTTATATTGATAGAGATTTATTTTGGTGGTTTTTAATCACCACTGAGTTTTTTTTTTCCATATAAACAAAAAATTTTTTTTAAAAAACAACGTTTTTCTTAGCGTTTGTTGAAAAAATTTTGAAAATAAATATTCTTTTTCATAAATTTAAAAACGTGTTCTGTTGCATTTTTTGTAAAAATAACCCATAACAGTGTCTATTATTTGACCAATCAGAAACAGACTTTATAAGGGTGGCCTGAGGGCCTGACGTCCTCTAGTGGGCCCTGTGCTCACTACCCGAAACCAGAGAGCTCGAATGGCATTTACCATTGAACACTATAATTGGCAGGTCCGCCACTGGCGCCCTGTGCTTTTCACAGATGAGAGCAGGTTCACCCTGAGCACATGTGACAGACGTGAAAGTGTCTGGAGAAGCCATGGAGAATGTTATGCTGCCTGTAACATCGTTCAGCATGACCGTTTTGGTGGTGGGTCAGTGATGGTCTGGGGAGGCATATCCATGGAGGGACACACAGACCTCTACAGGCTAGACAAAGGCACCCTGACTGCCATTAGGTATTGGGATAAAATCCTTGGACCCATTGTAGGACCCTACGCTGGTGCAGTGTGTCCTGGGTTCCTCCTGCTGCATGACAATGCCAGGCTTCATATGGTGGGAGTATGCAGGCAGTTCCTGGAGGATGACGGAATTGATACCATTGAATGGCCCCCACATTCAACTGACCTAAATCCAATAGAACACCTCTGGGATATCATGTTTCGGTCCATCCGATGCCACCAGGTTGCACCTCACACTGTCCAGGAGCTCAGTGATGCCCTGGTCCACATCTGGGAGGAAATACCCAAAAACACCAACCGTCATCTCATTAGGAGCATGCCCCGACATTGTCAGGCATGCACGCACATGGGGGCCATACAAACTACTGAGTATCATTTTGAGTTGCTGCAATGAAATTTCAACAAAATGGACTAGCCTGCTGCATCATTTTTCCACTTTGATTTTCGAGGTGTCTTTGACTTCAGTCTTCTGTGGGTTGATAATTTTCATCTCCATCAAACGATGGGGCATCATTACGTTCCTAACATATTACCCAGTCCATATCAGTATACTGTAGATATCTAGCATGATATTTTTCCCCGTTGAGATCTGATGTGTTTTCAAAGTTTCTTTAATTTGTTTGAGCAGTGTATCTATAAGATATACCCAGAAGTGTTTAAAAGAGAAAAACCTTTGTTGTCCAGTGTAACTTAAGAATCGAGTGGAAGAAGAAACCACCTGAGAAAGTTTGTAAGGACAACAAAAGATAGCTTGGGAAAGGTATTTGCCAAAACGGTGTTTGGAATTTCCACATGCTCTTGTATATGTATATAGTCATGGATCTTCTAAGTATATCCAGTGCTAGAAAAACTGTTATATTTACTAAGCCACACAGGCAAGAACTGCTTTTCAGCATTTTAAATTAAGTCTTCAAATATGCACATGTTAGGTGCGCTGCATGACATGTACATTGCACGCATTAACAATGTTTTTAATATATGTTACCATTTAACATTTTGAAACACACATAAACAGGACTTTTTCTAACACATGGTGCCCACAATGCACATGTAGCACCCCTCTAGATAGCCGGGGGGTGCTAGTGTTCAATTTTTAGTTAGGAGGGCTGAGTAGCAGCCTGGGTGTAATAGTTAGCAGGGTTAAGGGCTCAGAGGCTCTGCAGGTCAGTTCCCTGACACCTGCTCCTGCTCTAGAATCTTGGAGAAATTCTAGAAGCAGTGGGTGGGGTGAGGAGGCACTGGCCTGCACGCTTAGGGGATCCTGGCCAATCCCAAGCAGAAGGCTTGGCATGGGGCCCGGCTGTCTCCTGGATGCAAGTCTGTGAGTTGCCTGACTGTGCAGGACTATAGGGGGACCCACATTTTTACCGACTCCTAAGGGAGTAGTGCTACACACATAAGATATACAGAAGTGAATAGTGTCCTATCATTTGTACAAGTACAGTATTATATTAAAGAAAAAATGCAACAAAAACTTAAATTTTTTTTTTATTATTTTGATCAGTGTTATGCTCACTATACATGTATAGATATCTCCATCCACACTAAGCAATATGGATGGAGAACTCTGTCCTATTGACTGTTGTAGTCAGACAGCTGCATTGTTCATGGATGTCTGAATAGCTGAATAGTTACTGCATCCTTAAAGGACAATTTTCCACCTGAAAAGTTTGTTGAGCCAGGTTGTACTGACAGGACCACCCACGCTCAAATTTCATTGATTCAGCAGGAACCGGCAGCAACTAGCATTACTGTAGAAAAGAAATATACAAGTTATCAAAAGCTTGTATCTCTTATATTTTGATGATGGTACAAAACACTGCAAAACTATTCACAAATGAAAGGTGTTTTTTTCAATTTTGAAAATTTTTAAAGCTTGAATATCAATTGCTAAAAAGTAGAAATGATGTAAAAAAAATCAGAAAATTATAGCTAAGAACAGAAAGGGAGAAGGAGTTCATTAGGGATGATTAGAGTTAACTAGGGGTTAATAGAGGGTCAAATACAATTTTGTTTTTTAACTTGTAGGGTTGCTTTAAAATACATCATATGAAGATCAAAGGCCACCCTTTTTGATCTGGAGATGAATGAAACAAAGTAACAGAGTAAATAAAATGTAACAATGGTGTTACATTGTATTTCTCAGTAATGCTCTTGACCAGAGTTACAATTCTGAAGCTTTGTTTTTTTCACAGAAGATGCTTTTCCAAAGCATTTGGTTTTATAAATCACTGTGTATCATAAACAACAAGTTCTGCTTTACACTCATCAAGGTGGTTGTCAGTGGCTCAGGTTTCCCATTGAAAAGTAACACTTACAATTTTTGCATTTTAGACTGGGGCGCCTTGAGATTTTGTATACTTTTAAAGGGTGTTGAGACTGAAAAAAGGTTGAAAAACATTAATAAACAACTGTACTATTTATTTAAAAATACAGGCAGTTCCTGAGTTACAAACATCAGACTTACATAAGACTCGTACTTAAGAACGGAGGAAGCATGATGTCACGCTGCTCCCTGAAACTGCTGCTCACCCATATGCTGCCACCTACTGTCTGGCAGACCTGTCAGCAATCCCACATCACTGCTTGGCCAGTTAACCCTTCCCTATGCTATCCAAAACTTAAAAATAATTTTTTGCCTTGAGTTGCACGTAAAAAACGTACCTGTTCCAACTTACATACAAATGTATCTTGCAGTCTGGGGACTGCCTGTACATAGCAACTTGAAAACAGAGAATGTACATCTCCGGGTCAGTCCACCACTTAGTGCCCAATCACAATACAGGATGCAGGTCCGGTTCATGCTGGAGATACTGCAAATGATAAGAATGGATGACCACGCACCTCAAATCATAACTAAAAATCTGTCTTCTTTACTTCCATCCATTAAAAAGAGGACATCGGCAGGATATCAGCACACACAGCAAGGCCGACACATTTCACGTTTCACTGATGCTTAATCATACTGTAAGTTAAATAAATGTAAGTGATTTGGATTTGAGCAATATACATTGTATTAGTTGTAAAATGTGAGAGTTGGGGTAAATATAATAATTCTGCATGTTTTCCAGCACAGAGATAGGTGGAAAGTTCATACTAAATGCCCTAATTTTTCTGAAATTGAAAAATGTAATTCATAAAAAATTAGATCCTTCACTGTATAAATCCCTAAAGGGCTTCAAAAGCTGCAGAGACAAATCTGATCTAAGCAGACAAAACAGGCAGTTTTAAGAGCTAAATCTGAAATTTTTAGGTGAATGTATAAAGCCACAGGGCAGAAGACTGCTTCCGAATGATTATCTGTGACATAAAGAAGTGCTGTCTGATATTCCTGCAGGATGAAGGAAATTTGTCAAGCCTGTGGGCACCACCAAAATCTAAGGTGTTAATGTACCCGCTTGACTTATAACATCAAGTCATATGTGCAGCACCAACTAACGCCTTTTTATGTCTATTTTTTCCATGTGCACATTTCTTGAGGGTGAAAATGGGTAGGAGATTATATGGAATGTTACTATAAAAAACTGTATAAACTTAAACATATACTTGGAATTAAAATGGAATTCTGAAATCCTGTAAAAACTAAAAAGGTTTAAAGGGTTCCTGTGTTTTTGGAGAAAACAAATTGCTATACTTCTTTCAGGTAGCTACATTTTTCTGGAGAAATGATTATGTATATATATTGAGGCACTGAATTATGCAGCTAAACCTTAGGTGAACAGATAAATATCTGGCATATATAGAAAAACTGATTTACCTTCATAAAGGTTATCAATTCTGTTCAGCTAATCATATGATCCAGCTACACCTGGGACCAGGGGCAGACTGACAACTCATGGGGGCCCCCGGGCAATAGGGGATCATGGGGCCCATGTGTCCTTGCCCAAACTCAAAAAAGCCTATGAAAAAAGTACCAGGGGCATCTCATGGGGCCCCCTACTGACCCCAGGCCCTCGGGCAGTGCCCGAGTTTCCAAATGGTCAGTCTACCCCTTCCTGGGAGACAACCTAGCCAGGTCCTGTACCCTCTGAGACAACAGTGTAGACTATACTGCAACTGAGCAGTACTTCAAGGTTTTCAGATATTAGATGTATGCATAATTAGTGGAATAAGATGAAACAGGAAGGTGCTCCTAAGTGCAGTATTCCAAGGTCAACTTGTAATAAAAGCATATAGAGCTCCATTCTCACGTCACTTCTGGTCCATGGACAGCATGCAATCCAGCGTACGCTCCAGCGGTCCGGATAGAGCTGCGGCCATCTTTAACACCTCTTCTCAAGCTCCCCCTGCAGCTGCTGGTTGGCACAGCAGCTCCATCGCTTAGAGAACAGAGCCCTGCTATTGACAGATTACATTAGAGCCTTTTTAAACTACCACATTGTAAGTGTTTTTAACCGCTTTTATTAAAAGTTGACCTTGGAATACTGCGCTTAGAAGCGCCTTCCTGTTTCATCTTCTTCTGCACAGTTTGCTTCCACTCTTTACAAGTACAGCTCAGTACCGGTTTTCCTATACAAGATCCATCATTGGCTGCCATAATTCCACAGCGTCGTCCACTGATGTGCCCTGCTACATACTTTACTAATAATTAGTGGAATTCAGCCTTTCTTTTTTTATTACACATTGAATCAAAATGTAAATTTTGATACAGGTCCAGAATACAGGAAGAAAAACAGAATCTATAACCTTACATGTCGATAATTTTTTTGTTTAGAAGATGCGACCCTTCTAGCTTCTCGGATATCAAATTAATCAACAAAGCTACATTGTGGCACTTGTACTAGGATTACTGCTGTTTTGACCTTCACACTATATGTATATGAAGCTATCTGATTTACAGTTGTGTCCAAAATTATTCAACCCCCACTGAAATTGAGTGTTTTGGCCAGTTTGACATTGCTTTTGATCATTCAGTCATCTTGCTTACATTTACATTAAAGAGGCACTTGTAGGTCAGACAAATATAACATAACAGTTATAATGAAATAACCACAAATGTCTTTTCTGTGCTCACAGCATTATCAGTTTTATTCAACCCCCAAGTGACATTCAATCTTAGTACTTAGTACAGCATCCTTTTACAGTTATAACAGCTTTTAAACGTGAAGCATAGCTTGACACAAGTGTCTTGCAGCGATCTACGGGTATCTTCGCCCATTCTTCATGGGCAAAGGCCTCCAGTTCAGTCACATTCTTAGGCTTGCGCACTGCAACTGCTTTCTTTAAGTCCCACCAGAGGTTCTCAATCGGATTTAAGTCTGGTGACTGCGATGGCCACTCCAAAATGTTCCAGCCTTTCCTCTGCAACCATGCTCTAGTGGACTTGGAGGTATGCTTGGGATCATTGTCCTGTTGAAAGGTCCAACGTCTCCCAAGCCTCAGGTGTGTGACGGACTGCATCACGTTTCCATCCAATATCTCCTGGTACTGAAGAGAATTCATGGTACCTTGCACACGCTGAAGCTTCCCTGTACCTGCAGAAGCAAAACAGCCCCAAAGCATGATTGACCCTCCACCATGCTTCACAGTAGGCAAGGTGTTCTTTTCATCATAGGCCTTGTTCTTCCTCCTCCAAACATAGCGTTGATCCATGGGCCCAAACAGTTCTAATTTTGTTTCATCAGTCCACAGAACACTATCCCACAACTTTTGTGGTTTGTCCACATGGCTTTTGGCATACTGCAGTCGACTCTTCTTATTCTTTGGAGACAGCAAGGGGGTACGCCTGGGAGTTCTGGCACGGAGGCCTTCATTACGCAGTGTGCGTCTTATTGTCTGGGCTGAAACTTCTGTACCCACATCTGACAAATCTTTTCTCAGTTCCTCAGCAGTCACACGGGGACTTCTCTCCACTCTACGCTTCAGGTAGCGCACAGCAGTCGAAGTCAGCATCTTCTTTCTGCCACGACCAGGTAGCGTTTCAACAGTGCCCTTTGCCTTGAATTTGCGAATGATGCTTCCTAAGGTGTCTCTTGGTATGTTTAACATCTTTGCAATCTTCTTATAGCCATTGCCCTTCCTGTGAAGAGAAATCACCTCTTCTCTTGTCTTCCTGGACCATTCTCTTGCCTTCACCATGTTTGTAACCACACCAGTAAATGTCTAGAAGGAGCTGAGTATCACAGTCATTTTAAAGCTGCCTAATTGGTGCTTATTATGCTTGATTGCTGCTCGGTGACATCCACAGGTGTTTTCAATACCTGATGGAAAGCACCTGTATGAACCTCTGTTCTTCAGAGTGGTAGTCTTTAAGGGGTTGAATAATTGTGGCAATGAAGAAACCACATAAGAACCATTTACTACTGTATTACATAAACAATTGATGTCATTTTAGTTGCATTTGGGTAGTTACAACGTCCTTGTAGGATTTGATTCTGAATACAATTCCAAATGTACACTATAGTCCCTAAACCCCTTTACAGCATTGGGGGTTGAATAATTTTGGACACAACTGTAGCTATATCCTGTATATGGCCAAGTCTACTACTGATTGGACTCTAACCACTTAAAACCAAGATTTTTATAGGCTGCATGATTTTGAAATTACTGTTTAGCCTTTCTTAACTTAATAGCAAACATTAAAGATTTGTGGTCCAATATTGTAAAATTATAAAGTAAATTTATTCTTTACAATACTAGCAACGGAAAAAAAAAAACAGAACATCTGTCAAGCTGGCATTGAGACACAGGACATGGGAGTGATTGGGTGACAATTTTTTCTTCCACTCCAGCAGCTGGGAAGAAACACCTTCCTAGCCAAGAATGCTGCTAGAGATAGTAGGATGATCTTTTGCTGAGGTTGATGTCTATGCTTGACCTCACTTTGAGTGGCTTCATGCTGATGTTCTTCCCTGCTTAATATGCCCTAAATGAGACCTCTCATACCTCTTTTCAGATTTTCTTCATTATAACCTTACAGCTGTATATGTTGCAGCAAATACATATTATTATGCATATATATTTCCCAGCATTAGATGCCTGGAGCAGACACTCTTGAAATGTTTTAAAGCATGATTCCCTGATGGAGAGGTATACCCTATCTACCCTTTTTTTAGATACTGTTATCAATGGGCTCCTATGCCTCAGTAATGGGTGCAAGTGTGCTTGTTGTGCCCCTATGTAGAATTATCATATTGCGTCTGATGGTGGTCCTACCTTACATATATATTTCTTACATTTAGGTTTTACCACTGACGTGACAACAATACTCTGTTTTGACGGTTACGTCCCCAGACCACCCTATAGGTATTTATTTGAGCATAATGGCTGTGGTATATGTGAAGCTATGCCTATGCAGTGCTCAAAAGTGTTTTGATGGTGTCTACCTTTTTCAGGAAGTTACAGGCTTCTTTAACT
This sequence comes from Staurois parvus, assembly GCF_062004578.1. Taxonomy (NCBI): domain Eukaryota; kingdom Metazoa; phylum Chordata; class Amphibia; order Anura; family Ranidae; genus Staurois; species Staurois parvus. Next base: position 8,487,422 of record NW_028317817.1, on the reverse strand, counting down.
ATTAGGGAGCCATGTTTTCCCCTATCTCCCCCTGTGTATTACCTCTGGAGCTACAGGATGGTTCCTGAATATTCTCTCCATTGTGGTACCATCTTATGCCTTTCTGCTCCTACTGACATGTGTGAGAGTGTACCATTGAACTTAATCTTCATTTCTTCTATTTGAATCTGTAAGTGCATTAACATTGATGTGTTATTATGCATGCTATATCTGTAAATTATAGAGTTTGTATATTATACTACATGGTAGTTTTCTGTGTCTTTAGCAGCTACTTACAACCACACCCCTTGAACCCCTGAAGAAGCTACAGTAAGAAACGCATCAAGATTTGGCACCCCCTCCTACAGATCAATATACTGTCTTATTTTCTGTGTTTACTACATTAATATTGTGTGAGTCTATTCAAGAGGTGTAGTGCATTATGGGGGTTGTGATGCTAATGACAAATATGAGGGTTTGTTCTTTTAGTCCTTTTTAGTCTTACTATTTTTAGGGGAATGCTTTATCCCATTCATTTTTAATTGATTGTCTAATAAAAGTTGATTATTTTATTTTAGAGTGGTTGTCTTTGTTCTGAGAGAAGGTGTAAGCTCCGTGAAAATCCAAATCTTTTCTAGTTCCTTTTTTGACCATTTTTTCATACATGGGGATGTGGTGGCTGAATTTACCAACTGGACCTGATCCTATTTTTTATTTATAGCACACATTAAAGATTGTGGTCCAATATTGTTCACCTGGCAGTGAATTTATTCTTTATAATTCTAGCAATGGAAAAAAAAAAGAAAATCTGTCAAGCTGGCATGGGACACACAGGACATGGGAGTGATTGGGTGACAATTTTTTCTTCCACTCCAACAGCTGGGAAAAAAACACTTGCCTAGTCAATGATGTCTGTGCATGACCCCACTTTGAGTGACTTCATGCTGACACTCGTCCCTGCTTAAAGTACTCTAAACTATACCTCTTATATGTCTTTTCAGAGTTTCTTCCTTATCCCTTAAGGCTGCATATGTTGCAGCAAATGCATATTAAAATTCTTGTAGAGTGGGGGAGAGGTGGAAAGGGAGGAGTGAGGAAGAGGAGTAGAAATAGGGGCCTATTGCTGTCAACTGGTATCATTCATGTGCTGCTCCCACCAAGTTTTGTGGTGAAGAATCATATGTCTGATGATGCGCTTTGGGCAGAGTCTGGAGCTGTCAGAAGCCAATCAATTAAAGTTTATCTAAACCTAAAACCAAAATTGTAAAAAATTGTAGCTTTCTAGTCCTTGGTGTAGTGGCTGCATTAATCTTCTTTTTTTCAAGTTATCCTGCAGATAACACGCTTACTGTCAATGAGTGGATACATTACTCCTCCACTGTATCCTATAGAGGAAGCCATATTTGTCACGCAAGAATGCTTTACTGATATGGTCTGCAAACATGCCTATATCTCTTCATCATCATTACATAAGAGGTACGGCAATTGGTAGTTTTCAGACGATAGCTAGGGAACAAGATAGGCTTTGGTACAGCTCTCGAGAAGGACACAAGAACACTTACTTTTTGGCAAGATCGGCAGGTATTTTCTGTATTTGCGGAAAATGTTCTTAGCTTGAAAAAAAATAAAATAAAACATATGCAGCCATCTAAGGACTGAACACTGCAACAGACTGCATTTGTGTTCTTGGGCCTAGCTAAAAGGCCCAGACTGCTGAGCTATGTGTAGCAGCCAGAGGATAGCAGTGCCCGGCACCAATAGGACAGTGCCATCTGATGGACTAGCATGACTATACCTTCCACTTTTCAAGCTGCCCCTGAATGAAATCCTGCCTTCAGGTTGTTTTGTCTCTTCCTCACCTTCAGCCTCCACAACCACTGGCACCCAGGCATGGTCTGCCACCTCGTCCACCTTACCCTCCTCATTGCTCAAGCCTACTTTTCAGTATGCTTCATCTACAGTTGTTCCTCCCTGCCTGTTGTCTCTTCCCTCTTTGCTCCTGGTGCTCTCTTCCTCAACATTTTATTACTGAAATTCTCCTCCTGCATCAAATGACTCAAGCTGTGCTCAAATAATTCCACCGACTCCTCCATGCCAGTTTGCATGGCAGGATTAGCTGTAGAGGTGGGAGGAGAGGGTGTATTAGCAACTACAAGGGAAAATGTACTGCTATGTGGAGAAGGATGGTTTTGTGAGCAACTCTACTTCTTTGCATGCTTTGAGAGTATTGTATGCTCAGTGCCAGAAAGAAAAAGCAGATATCCCTGCTTCTCAAATGTGTGGTCTGACCACTACTTTTTCCGGTATATGTAGAACCCAGGGGTGGACTGACCATTTGGAAACTCTGGCGCTGCCCGAGGGCCCGGGCTCAGTAGGGGGCCCCATGAGATGCCCCTGGTACCTTTTTCATAGGCTTTTTTGAGTTTGGTAAAGGACACAGGGGTCCCATGATCCCCTATTGCCTGGGGTCCCCATGAGTTGTCAGTCCGCCCCTGGTAGAACCTGCTTGCTCCTTATCAGCTGTGATTGAAGAACCTCTGCCTCCCCTTTAGGTCTTCCAGACATGATTAATGCAGGTGGTTGTCTAACTTCATTAATAGCTATGGTGAGAGGGGATTGAGGATGTGGTGATTTGGTACACCTAACAATGTGGGTATTTGGTGCACTAAGCTGTACCACACTAGCAGGAGTGTAGTTAATTGCTATAGTACTGACAAGTGAAACATGTAATTTCCTGCAAGCAACCCCTCTGATTCAAGTATATCTTCATATGGTTTTGTGGTTAGCACTTCTGCTTGCAGCGTTGGGGTCCTTGGTTTGAATCTTGGCCAGGATCCTATCTGCATGGAATTTGCATGTTCTCCCTGTGTTTGTGTGGGTTTCTTCCAGGCACTAGTTTCCCCCCACACTCCAAAGACATGCTGGTAGGATAAATGCTCCTGTCTAAATCGCCTGTGGTATGTGTGTGGGCAGGGCTTAAGTTGCCCCAGTGTGGATACTATGTAACTGCACTCGCTAATGTGTAAACCACCAGCAGGAGTAGCGGTCATGTGAAATCCACATTAATGGCAGTAATCTGAACATATAAGCGAGCAGGCAAATCAGGGCCGTACTTTTCACACTGTTGACACTTATGCAGTTTGGACACAATGTCTGTTAGAAAACATCTCTCCCTAGGTGTGCAGTACTTCTGAGCTGGTACTGAGGAGCTTACACTGGTCTCCACCAACTCAGCTGTCCTGTCACTTCACCCCCAGTGACAATGTTCAGTATGTTACTAATGGATACAGGAAACGCACTTCTTCATAACCCCATGCTTGTTCTCCTCCTGGAGCCTCCTCTACATCTCTCTCTCCCTGTGACCTCAGGCTAGGTCTCTAGGTACTCTGGAACTCTGTGCTGCGAAATCAGCCCCAGTATGTGGGGAACCGTTTGCTAGTGAATAACACCTCTTCACTACCAGAGCATCCGTCACCCTTGTCATGCCACCAGTTTCCGGGCTGATTGGCTGCTTTAGCAGCTGATACATATACAGTAGTCATAAGCAATGGCAATAAAGCCTCTTCAGGACAACTTCTCTGATCGTTAGACTTCTGGACTGTATCTTCTCGAACCTTTCTAGCCCTCTGTTGTAAGCCCTGCTCTTCTGATATGGCTTACATGCACCCCTTTAGAGATTTCAGACCTGATAGATGAGATGCACAACAAAGATATTTTTCTTAAAGCAGAGTTCCACCCAAAAGGGGAAGTTCCGCTTTAAAGATTGGTCCCCCACTCCCCATTAAGGATTGGCACCTTTGGGGAGCGGGGAGGGGAAGGGGTACCCGAATTTGACAGGTACCCGCTCCCACTTTCGCTGTGATCGCCTAGCCAATCGGAAATGGAAGTTGTCCTCCTACTCTCCCTCCCTGAAGTCTTGTGGGACACATTACAGGTCCTAGAAGACGATGGGGCCATTCAGGAAGCATAGCACTACTCGCGCATGCACAGTGGGCACCCTACTGTGAAGCTGCAAGCTGTCACAGCCGGGTGCCCACACTGAAGATGTCAGCGCCTGGAATACAGAACGGACGGTGAAACAGGCTGCGGCAGGGGCACCACGGGATCGTGGGACAGGTGAGTGGCTGTTTTTTAAAAGTCAGCAGCTACAGTTTTGTAGCGGCTGACTTTTATTTTTTTACAAAGTGAGTGGAACTTCGCTTTAAGTAGTTAATGGTAACAAATAAACAGTTCTCAAAGACTTCATACACTTTTCTGTACAAAGTTCTCTAACTGTCCCAAAGTAGTGCTGCATGAGGTAGTCATACCTGAATTAGGCAGTAAGTCCATAGAAAGAGTCCTTTTCAATGCAATAGTCCATAACTGGCAGAAATCCACAGGAAGTGGTAATAATCCATAAACAGGGTCCACTTAGAATAGCATAAGTCCATATAGATCCACAGGCTCCAAGCCCACTGGTACCCCCTACCGGGCTCCTCCCCAACAGCATATCAGCTACATATTGCCATACTTTCCCTTTTGCCCTCTCAGGGCACTAATTGGTCCTTATTAATATGGTATGACCTGTAGGGGGAAATATCATTCCTGAAAAAGAATGGGAAAACCTGAACAGCAGCGTTAACCCTTCCATCTCAGGACCCACTAGCTCAACAGGTCAACAAAGAACACAGCGCAATGAGCCTACATTGTACCAATTGGCTTTCTCATATAAACACAGTTGAAATAATCAGACCCAGGGCATACAACACAGCAAAAGAAAAACATTTAACATACAAGACCTTTTAGAAGCACATGCCTACATGTGTGTGCTTGTATGCATGTGTGATAAGGATCTCAGATTGCAAGCTCTTTGAGGGTAAAGTATGTAAATAAATTGTTGGCGCTATATAAATGCCTGTCATAAATAAGTAATAATAAATACAATGTTGTATGACCGCGCAATTGTCATTCAAAGTGTGAGAGCGCTGAAACCTGAAAATTGGCCTGGGCAGGAAGGGGGTAAAAGTGCCCTGTATGGAAGTGGTTAAATATCAACTTTTTCTGTGCAAGCCATCTCAGTGCTACTACACTACTACTCATGAGGTACTCTTCTCTCCTCTGGTACCATTTTCCACCTTTTTGGAGTAATTTAAAAGCATGAGCAAAAACAGTAGTACAAAAAAACAATAATACCGAACACTTAATTTGCATTACTTTGCTTACATAGTCACATAGTTAGTTAGTCTGGCTGAAAAAAGACAAAAGTCCATCCAGTTCAAACAATAAAAAAAAAGTTATAATCCTATACCCACAGTTGATCCGGAGGAAGGCAAAAAAAAAAAAACAGCTAATCGTGATCCAATTTGCTCCTGTAGGGAAAAATATTCCTTCCTGATCCCCGGAGAGGCAATCGGATATTCCCTGGATCAACTTTACCTATAAATGTAAGTATCCAGTTATATTCTGTGTATCTAAGAAAGAATCCAGGCCTGGTTGTAGTTAAATATGCGGAAGCACAGTGTTATGGCTTTCTTTTTTATTACAATAATTTTTACTTTTTCACTGATAATATATGGATGTTTTTACTGCTTTTACTTTTTTAAATTTTAATTATTTTTCACTGTGCAGTTTACTTGTGATTTGTCCTTGACCTGGTTCCTATAAATATAAAGTTGTGCTACATACTATAATTCCCTTCAGACAATGGGGTACTGCATTAGCCCCTGAACCATGCTGTCACCAATCCTGTTATTTCGATAAATCTTTTCACTGCATGTTAGAATTCCAGTATGCATCATTTAATGGCATATAAATCCCTTTGCTAGTCTTACCCTTCTTTAGGAGCCTAGTTTTAAACCGGTAAAAGCAAAACATGCATCTTATACATTATTCACCTATTTTCAACTTTTCACCTGTTTTCAAATCATAAACATTTATTTTCAGCAGGAGAATAAAGATTATAAGATGGCATCCTTGTTTTTTTTTCTGCAGCTCTTTCCGAGTTTTTAGCACTTTTCTTCTTTTTTTGTTACAGCATTTTTGCACTGAAAATGGTAAAATCCTGTAAAATCTGACAAAGGTAATGCCACATCACATCTGCTTTTATATATAAATAAAAGACTCTGCTGCCAGGATTTTCTTTTTAAAAAGGGGTCCCTGTAAGAGAAAAGAGTTAAAGTTAATGTATGCCCCAGTGGGAACTGACTTGGCTAATCTGATAAAGATCTACAGCTGCAGAAATCTCATTCACTTCCAGATCTGTCGGATGCCTGTGCTCCCACTGTGTGATTCATTAAGAGACTGTGCCACTCAAGCTGGAGTAGAAAGTTCAGGACCTACCTTTCTGTACAGCATTAGGAAATTTGTCCTCAGAGGTATTACTGCAAGTCAAGTTGGGCATCCCATATACCCCTAAACCCAATCCAAGTTGTTTATCCTCTAAAAAACACAAAAACTATTTCTGGAACTGGTTACTGACTCTGAGTGGAAGTCTAAAAATGCGTGTTGCCTGGCTGTGCAGGATATACTCAGCGGCTTCTTCGAGGGTGAGCGCTACATGTTGGGACTTGTCCAGGATCCCTTTGTAACAACCTGTGTGGAAGTACTGAAGCATGAGACGTTGTGGCTTTTTTGGAGATTTTTGGAGTCTTTTCATTATTTTCCTAAGACTTCCGTTACTCTGTTGGTGCTAATATTGCTTGTTTTTCTCCTAGTCCTATATGATGTCCCTTACCTGGGCACCGCATAATAGGTTTGCATCTACATATCATTTTTTTTCATTTTGTAGATTGAATAATTTTTTATTTGTATTTTTTTATTTTTGTTTTCATTGTTCATTTTTTTTTTCCTTTTTTTATTTTCAAATTTTTTGACTTTTATTTTTAAATTTTATGTTCTATTTTTCTACTTTTTCACGTTTGTATTTTTTCACAATTTTAAGCATTCACGTTGCACTTACTTGTACACATTCACATACACTTTTATTTTTTTGTATTCTTTTTCTTTCCTTTTTCCCCCTTTTGCCTTTTTCTTTTTTTATGGACTTGCTAATAAAGTTTTATTTTATCCCTTGCCTTATTCTTTTTCTCTCCTTTTTTCCATAAATTAGTCTATTTCTTTTTTTGTTTTTTCAGTATTTTAGTTAATTTATTTAGACATACAACCTTTTTTGTATACTCTTTATATTTTCTTATTATTTATTTTTTGTTATTCATTGTTTTTACTTTTCTTTTTTCCCCTTCTTTCATCTTTTGTTCTTCATTATTCATTTGTTTATTTTTATTTTTCTTCCTATTTCCATCATCACATCCTTTTATCACACACCTGTTCTCATTTGTGGCCAATGATGTATATAAACTCTTAAAGCGCCTGTTGTCCTGCACTCCTCTATGATCAAGCCCCCAGTGGGAGGGGTGAAACGCATCACAGGGCGTGGCCGGCATGACGGCTGAGGCCATCCTCTACACACGGGACTGCACAGGTGGTGAGAGCGGTGCCTCTTCTCCAATCTGCATGGAAGTCTGAAAATGAGTGTTGCCTGGCTCCTTCGGGGGTGAGTGCTACAGCAGTACACCAGAAACAGCTTGTCCTTAGTGTGAATGAATTGTGATGGCACTAATGACTAGACGTGCATGCCAGGAATTTACACTTAATTTCAGATGCATTTATTCATTGAAGAATTTTGTTTCATCATATTCATTATGTTGAATTGATTCATTTTCAGAATTCGTTTTGCATCTTTGGCATTCATTTTGTATATTGGTCCAAGTGGATTCAAAAAATTTTGCAGTTTTTTTTTGAAGATTATCATATGTCAGTTTTCGGTTTCGATATTTCAGGTGGATTCGTTATTCTTATATTAAAAGTGTTCAATATTTTCAGATGCAACAGAATAAATATAATGAAAAATTTGGCAGCCCCAAATTTTTCAAACCTGAATTACATTAGACTGTGGAACTGACTGATTGTGACAATTACAAATTCAAATTAAATAACAAATTTTCTTAAATCCAAATTATCAAACAAATTTCAAAATTGAATTAATTTCCTCATTGACCCGAACTACTTTTGCATCACGTGATGTCAATGAATGAATCAAATAGTTTTTTCGGACTCGATGACGTTCGTTACTATGTCCTTTCGGAGATACGTATAAATCCGAATCTCGGAAAATCACATTTTCATCCGAAAATTGATTCTAAAAGAAAAACACATGTTTACTAATGACTGACTTATAGGCCTATCAGCCACGTCACCCAGTGAAATAAGTCAGTTCATGTAAAATTTGCTTCAAATCTACACCGAGACTACACATCTACATTTCTCCTTGTTGCCTTAAAAATGTCTCAAAAGTCAAGCAGTTCTGAATAAAGACTTGGGACAAACAATCTCCACTGCCATGCAGCATCTTGGATGACATCTAGAAGAATCATTTAGATGTTACCTTTGCAGCTAAAGTTGGATTACCAGTCAGTATTGACTGTGAAGGGGCAATTACCTTTTCAGATAAGCGATTGTCAATTTCATTGTCTTCCGTACCAAGTTAATGAAATGAAAACAATACTGGTGTAATTTTTGAAGCAAAAAAAATAGCAATAATAATAAAAAAACAAGAACATAGGAGCATATACTTTTTCATGTCCCTGTGGAACTAAATGAATAGTGGCATCTATTGTCATATTGCACGTTATGTTGTTACATTCCGTGCTGATATATACATCGAAATGCCTGACATGCAACTGTCTTTTGAGAAGCAAAATATCTTTTTTAAAGTAATTTCTCCTATGAACTGCGCACAAAATACAATCAAATTTCTAATTCCATGGGATTTGTGATGGATATGGATTTTCAGAATGGTTATCACAGCGAATGTCCCAGAACAGTTAAGGTTTATTTTTTTTTCCTTTCCTTTCACTGAACAGAATTTTTCTTTTGTGTATCCTTAGCTCGTGATTGCAAAAAAGAAATATGGTATGTATGAAGAACTCTGGGGATTTGTACAGTAACAACATCATTTCATATTGCTTATACACTTCTGAATTTAGCATTAGACTTTGTATTGTAGCTTCCATTGATGCTGTTAGAGTGATGTGTTACTGCTGTGTTTATTTTTTCTCCAAAGATTTCTGATTAATGGTTGGAACTAAAAATGTAGAGTTTGTGTTTCTATGTAGTTTACTGGAATGCTACAAGAAAATAAAGTACAGCTTATATTTTTGTTTGTACAGTCATATGACGATTTTTTATTATTGTGGTTGTACTGTATTCATGGATATAATTGCATTTATGTATTTTAGTATGTGGTGGGTATGTGGAGTGTGGGCTGTTTGCAGACTGGGCGCCAAGCAAAGATACATGGCCCATGCTACTATACAGCAGTACCAATAGTTCATTTAGAGCAACAAAGGACTTTGGGATTTTGCTTGAACCCTTTGCTGGTTTAAATATGGAACTAGTGCTGCTATAATGTGAGTTTTTGTAGTTCTGAGTGTCATTCTGCCCTAATCATTGTTGTTCTTTCTTTCTTTCTTTCTTTCTTTCCCTCTTTCTTTCCTTCTTTCCTTCTTTCCTTCTTTCCTTCCTTCTTTCCTTCTTTCCTTCTTTCCTTCCTTCTTTCCTTCCTTCTTTCCTTCTTTCCTTCTTTCTTTCCTTCTTTCCTTCTTTCCTTCTTTCCTTCTTTCCTTCTTTCCTTCTTTCCTTCTTTCCTTCTTTCCTTCTTTCCTTCTTTCCTTCCTTCCTTCCTTCCTTCCTTCCTTCCTTCCTTCCTTCCTTTCCTTCCTTTCCTTCCTTTCCTTCCTTTCCTTCCTTCCTTCTTTCATTTCCTTCCTTCCTTTCCTTCTTTCCTTTCCTTCTTTCCTTTCCTTCTTTCCTTTCCTTCTTTCCTTTCCTTCTTTCCTTTCCTTCTTTCCTTTCCTTCTTTCCTTTCCTTCTTTCCTTTCCTTCTTTCCTTTCCTTCTTTCCTTTCCTTCCTTTCATTTCCTTCCTTTCATTTCCTTCTTTCCTTCCTTCCTTCCTTTCCTTCTTTCCTTCTTTCTTTCATTTCCTTCTTCCCTCCCTTCCTTCCTTCCTTCCTTCCTTCCTTTCCTTCTTGTTAAATATACCTCTCAGTTGAATCACAAGGTGACCGATTTGATTACAGGCAAATGTCTCACTGCCTATTAGTTCTGATAAGACTACTGCTTGGAACGCATTACATCTTAATGGGGTGGATTTACTAAAGTCGGTGCTCTTTGCAAGTGCAATTGCACTCATTTTTCTTAGTAAATGTCAGTGTTGTAAAGCTTCAAGCGGTATTAAACCCAAAACCAAAAATGTATTAAATTGCAGCTTACCAGTTATTAGATGTGGTAGCTGCATCAGTTTTCTTGTGTATATAGTCAGCGCTGAAACAAAATTGTGATAACAAAACAAATAAACAAGCAGCTGTATGCAGTGTGAGTAGATATAACACCGTTAGTAAAAAAAAACATAAAATCACATAATAGCGCTGCGTATTATGTGATCAGTTTTTCTTTTGTTTGGCTTTTTTCCTTTTCACTTGGTGATCTAGCCAGTAACACACCTCATGTATTGGTGAGACAACACTCTGGAGGAATGAGCCAGGACACAGCAGACACCAGCATTGTCAGTCTGGGGGAGGGGGGTATATTAAATGTATTGAAAACCAATATCAAATATGCCCACACAAGGGATATACTTGAAACCCTGCGTTCTTATATTGTAGGCTCCAAGGAGCAGGGAAAAAAAATATATAGCAAAAGGAGTAGTAGTTGCCATGAGCCGACTACCGAAGTAGGTAATAAACACCCAAGCAATTTAGCTTATATGTAAAATCATATATTTGTATTATTCCCTTTTAGGGATAAAAGGTAATATCTATGGATGGTGACATGTACAATCACTGAATACAGATTAAAAACAAGAAAGACAAGCAATCCGGATTGCAACATTTAAATATTTCTAGTGGTATTCACTTTGACTGGTTTTCCAGGGCGCAGGGCCCTCCTAACCCCTTTGTATTGAACTGTATTGTCTCCCTTTGTTTTGTAAAGCGCTGAGCAAACTGTTGGCGCTATATAAATCCTGTATAATAATAATAAAAGGAGCAAGACCAGTATACAAGCCTCAGAGGTAGAGGGACAATTGGCAATAAATCTCAAGGTAATGTTCATGAAAAATAAATGTAATGACTCCAATTGAGGAAACACACAGTTACAATGTCAGCAGTCTGTTCTTTAAGCGAGTTCTGGAGTTTTCCTGCCAATGGTTATGTAAACACAGAAAATAGGGAGGGGGAGAGAGAGCGCCACTGTCTAAGCGTAGTAGTGACAGGAAAAATTATAAAAAAAACTGGATGATAAGTATTGCACTTACATAAACATGGATAAAACACAAACTTTCTATATGCCCAGTGGAGACATCAACGGATGGCAGCTTATTAACCTTCCTGGCGGTATTCCCAAGTGTAGCTTGGGGTTAACTATTAGTGCCAAAAGTGGTAACCCCAAGCTACACTCGGGATTACCCTGCAGCGTTGCTCTGGGATCCCTCGATCACTTACCTTGTCCTGCGCTCCCGCGATGTGTCCCCTGCAGTGTCCCCGGCCATCTCCTCCAGCCAATGCCGGCATCCGTCTTCCGGGTTCCGGTCCCTGCGAGAGTCAGGATGTACGGGACGTATGGCGGGAAATTTACAAATTTTAAAAAGTGACATTCACTAATACACTAAAATCACATAGTAAAACATTACTGTATCAAAGCATTTCACATACATTTTGTCCCTACTGCTTTGTCCTGTGCCCTGCCTGCATTTTTACTGTTCTTTCTGCCTGGAAACTGAGAAACGTCCATGACGTCCAAAAAACGTCCCTTTAGGTCAAAATCGGTTTTAGACCAGCTAGAGAACAGTGATAGTAAATCAGAACCACTTGCAGAATTGAGTGATAATGATTCGTGGGGAAATTCGTCATCAGACCCTGAAAACGATTTTGCGACTTTGCTCAGTGATTTGCGAATTTAGTGCTCTATTTCAAATTTCAGTGTTTTTGGTTTGATTATAATATTGAATTAAATTTATTATTATTATATTATTATTTTTTATGATTTTTTATTATACTATAATTTATGATTTCGTGTTTCAAATTTTATCATACCCGGGATGTTTACTAGACTCTTGTTCGGACAGATTTCAGTGAGTTATTCCTAAAAATTACAGGCCTACAATAAAAAAACGACATATTTCCATGCAAAAAAAATCAGACCGCTAGGGAGGTTAAGAATACTCTGATAGATATAAAAGGATCAGAAAGAGGAGGGGGGAGGGGAGTGCACTCTCAGTGTAGTATTACTAAAATGCAATGTACAAAAAATTAGGAGATGCACTCACATAGAGATGGTGTAACACAGGTGTTACTCAAAGTGTCCAGCAGGTGGTGCCCTTCTGATGGTTCCCAATGGAGATGTGTG